>NW_008237423.1:399068-415764 GCF_000691975.1 Corvus brachyrhynchos
CTGTGTTGGACATTTTTTAACTGGGAGCTAAACTGGGCTTGCAGATCCCTTTCACACAGCCTACAAAACACCCAGCAAATGGAAGTCTCTTTTTGACCTTGGGCATCATTAGAAGTATTTTCCAATGAGAAAAACTTCTCAAAAGCAGCAATTGCTCAGCAGAGTGAAAAAAATAGGGGTTTTTGTTATTCTA
The DNA here is from genome assembly GCF_000691975.1 of Corvus brachyrhynchos. Classification (NCBI taxonomy): domain Eukaryota; kingdom Metazoa; phylum Chordata; class Aves; order Passeriformes; family Corvidae; genus Corvus; species Corvus brachyrhynchos. The sequence goes on from NW_008237423.1 coordinate 399,262, forward strand.
ATTCTTATTCTATAATTTTATTCTAGACAGAACAAGTTCTCTTTGCAAAGTTGAACAAAAAAAATTTAAATTTACAGAAAATTTATGGGGGTATGTCAGAGAAATCCTTTTTGTGTGACAGTGAAGATATTTTCATGAGATTATTTGTTACTTCATTCATAAAAATGTTACTAAAAATAAGGTCAGTTTAGAAAGGGGACATATTTCCAGCATATTTTGTGCAACATTTGTTTTTTCTTGGATTTAAAATTTTTCTTTGAAAATATGAAAATTATGTTATATCAGAGAGCACCAGAACCCTTACAGAGACCTTAAAATATCTTTTTCTGACATTCAGGACCCTTCAAAACCTGTGTACAAGATTACTATCCTGGGTAAATTTTAGACAGGTTTACTTTAAGTTGAAAGTATGCATGATTAAATAAATCATACTAATATCCTGCTGACTTAAGGCAGTCTTTGGCATGATCAGTGGCCATTCACACCCTCAACGAAGCTGTATCTCTGATGCTATGGGAGTACTTAACACTTGAATTCCCCCGGTGCTCAGCAAAAGTGGGGTTATTCCGGTGCTTTTGAATCAGACTTGTCTTATTTTTGGTTAGAGCCTGCATGTGCCTTTTTAGATGACCACTAAAACATGATCTAACAATCTCATGTTTCCAAAGCCTGAGGAGCAGAAAGCTTTGATTTCACAGATGAGCATATTACAAAGAAACCTTTTTGGGGAGAGAAAGCAAATAGCAAATAAGAAGCTGACTGTTTCATATGTGTACTTCTGACTACTTGGCATCTTTTTAATACAGTTCCATCTTTAACAATGTAGGTTCTATTCAGTCACTTGTTGGAGAGCCAAACCCTTATGCCCTAAATCAGGGACAAAATCAATACCCTTCTCTGGGGAGAAAGTGCAGACAAGGTCAAGAGAAAGGAGGTCCTCACAGGCTTCCATCATGAAGTTTCCTCATTCATTTCCCCTCTGGGCCAATGAACAGTTCTCAGAATATTTCCTGAGACCCTGCAGATTCATGAGGTCTCCCCAGTCCCTGGAATAGCCAGAAGCTCATAAAATCACTTGCCATTCTTGTAGTCAACTCTACCTGACTGAAGGAAGGCACAAGTATCAAGAGGCTCCCTTATTTTTACAAATACAAGTATTAATTATAGGTGTCTTCCTTTTCTAAATCAGTTCCTCAGATCTGCTGGGCAACCCAGGAACAGAGAAATTGTTGCGTGGCAAGACTTTTTCTAGGTTAAAGGAATATTGCCATTAATATAGAAAAAATCTTGCATACAAGTGGGCGAGAAGTATTAAGTCCATAATTATTATGCCACTTGCACCCATTCAATACCATTAGTGTATCTCAGGTTTCAAAAAGGTCCTCAGAATTCTCAATGTTACACACTGTGATATGGACCAAAAATACGCAAGTCTAGCACAGGAAAGTTCTGTCTGTTTCCTGGTAACATGAATTAGCAGAAATATTTTCTTTTTAACAAATTTTACATTCATGTGAAGATGGACAAAAAGCAATATGCCTGAGCAATGAAGGAGGAAATTTCCAGGAGGCTAAATTTCAAGAACATTAGGCATGCCTCTTGAATCTGCTTACTGGAACATTTGGTAAATTTGTGCTGAAACTTTTCTGGCTTGTAAATCGATTTTGCATCTACATGAAAATGTCCTTTGCTAACATTGTGGCTTTACAATAATAAGGTCTCTCTTTCTTTTCCTGAACATGTGCTACATTTGTCTGAATGCTTTTCCCTGTCTCAAAAAGTTACTATATATATTGCACCAATTCATTCTTATTGTGTCTACAGTTTCATCACTATGGAGAGAGAAAGAAAAGTAAGTGTAAGCTGTGTTATGATGGGAATGAAATGATAACGAGCTGACAGATACCATAAAGTCTTTTTTGATTACTTTGGTTCATGTGATGTTTTAAACAGTATCAGACCTCCATATGACAACCAAAAAAAAATTACATGGAAAGGTATCCTCAGTTAGCAAGAGAAAAGACATTTGTTTGTTCACCACTGTGAAATATTGTGCTGGATTAAAACTGACTGCATGTTACATTCAGAATAGAAGTTTGAAGACAGAAGCTGCTCAATTGGTTTTTAACTGAGCAAAAATTCTTTGTGGCCCTACTACGATAAAAGATACCGATCTCTTGATACTTGATGCTAGATTTACTGAATTTATTAGATAGTTTTACTGTCTAAAAATGAAATTACTGGTTTCTTCTGGATTTTCAAGGAATATGTCTGTCATCTTTTAAAGTTTGTCTCTTTAATAACAATTTCAAATTTTATCATTATATAAAACACAAGTGGGAAGCAAATAATAAAAATACATAGTAGGTTTCACAAACAACATTAACTGTTACAACTTAGTCTGCAACTACTCTCATAATGATATTCAAAACTGGAAAAAAATTAACAGTAGAATTTCACATGTATTAAGTTACATAATTAAGAAATAAAACCAGTTAAAATCAGAAAGCAATGTTTTAAATACTTTTATTGTCTTGAGACAGGAGAATTTTGATATTGCCGTGAAACACTGGACTAAATCTAGAGAGCTGGTGAATTTGGCGGATCTGTGTTAGTGTAACGTGGTGTTCTGACCACCTGTACTTCTCACAAGGTGCTTCCAGCTTAGACTTGGATTCTCTTCATACCTTGCCTGGTTAAGCACCCTTTGACTTTCACCTGTTGATCAAGTGAAGGAGAGACTCTAAATTTTAAACTCCTGTTATTCATTTGTTCATATTGGTGGTATGTCAAACTGTACTCCCGTGAGAGTATCTTTAAGGCTTTATTTAATTTTTAAAGCACATCTACACATAAACTTCCAAAACATTATTGGAGTTCTCATTAGGAACTAGTTAGCTCTGCACTACTTCTCATCCTATGTCTCTTATGCCTTCTCATACAGAAAATTCCATAAATACTTTGGGAACTACAACATATTGTTAACTTTTTGTACACATATTGGAAGCTGAAGGTGCTGTAGAGAACACACTGAGGCAGTGAATTTATATATTTTTTCAGAGGAAAGGATGTCTGCATCATTTCTACAACTTCTTGTGACACGTCAAGCTTCCTGAAATTCTTGCAACATTTGCCATGGAAATGCAAATATGTTTAGCTGTTTAGGAAAGTTTGGATAGAACTAATAAATTCTAATGAGAATTCTGCTAAGAATTCAAATTAATATTTAACATGTGCATGTTTATGTATGCTGTATATTTATAGAAAGTTGGATCTTAGACTGAGATTCCAAGGCAATATTTTTTACTGAAGAAATTATTCTTATATTTCAGGTTTCCTAACTTTTTTCCCTCTCCTGTTATTAAGGATTTCTGCAGCACTTCTCAGGTGAGGTTGCTGCAAGATGAGGACAGTTTGAAGAACTTTTATATTTTTAGTTCACCTCAAGGCAATAGTTTTCTACATCAAAGTCTTCCTTAGTGTATATGACTCTATATCAAGCCAGAAATACTTTATGAGATTTCGGCAGAGGAGGGATGTCAACAATCTGGCATTTGGAGTGATTTTCAATGGATTCAAGCCATTGGTGGATACAGGAAACTTATTTGGAAAGAGAAATCATTTCTCCATAGACTTCATCCAACTTCTCAAAATTTCTGGTAGTTAATTCAGCATAGTTCATCAGATGGAATCTGAGACTCAGTTGATCAATGTTTTCTAGTCTGTTCCGAGGAGCTCCTGAGCTCAGTGATTCAGCTGAGAGATTTTTTTTTTAAAATCTATTTGCTAAAGAGGATTTCTCAGGTCCCCTTAACTACCACTGCTAATCACTAACTAACTTCAACACTAAAAATTGGCACAAGTATTAAAAAAAGGAATTCTATGCACGATACTGCAGTGGCACCTGAACCCATTTTCTGTGGTTTCCCTCAGAGCCAACAGAAGTTTAATAGCTTTATTTCCAAGTAGTGTGTAGCATACAACAAAAACCTTGGAAAGTGTTTTAATATTTTTGCTATTTTTTAAAATGGTGTAGAAGTAAGTACATTATAGTACATTCTGACTCCTAATTGCTGGTGTTAAATATGTGGCTAAATCTTTACAAAGTTCAGGGCTATAGAAGCAAAAATTACGAGAGTGCGGGTTTAAAGTGTAACTTTGTAAATAGATGAATTGTTTATAAAGATGGACATTCTAAGGTATGCCTACTTATGTTAATTTCCATAAAAATAAGAATATTAGTATGCCTTTTAATAATAATCTCTAGGGAAATAAGCAGAAAAGCATCACACTATATACATGAGGCATAGTCCAGAAAATGCTTTAGGGGGTACACCCTGAAGCCATAGAATTATCATAGAATCATAGAATGGCTTGAGTTGGAATGGACCTTTAAGATCATTTAGTTCCAACCCCCCTGTCATGGCAGGATGCCTTCCACTAGACCAGGCTGCTCAAAGCCCCATCTCAAACCTGGCCTTCAACATTTCCAGGGATAGGACATCCATAGCTTCTCTGGGTAAGTCATAGTGGGTTCACTTCCAAGTGAAGCCCAGCAACTTTTTGATACAGTTCAGAATATTGAGGTAAGAAAAAAAAAATCTTATTCTTAGCTATGTATACTAACCTTTGAGAGGAAGATGTTAGCAGAAGTGGAAACTGCAGTGTGTCTGTAAGTACTTTGCTGTCCAGTGAAGGACAGCAATTTTGAATGGAGCCTGTCCTAATTTGTAAGAGAAGAAAATGTTTAGGGTATGCTGATATATGTAGTACGTTTTATTTAAAAAGTTTTCTCTGATTGTGGAAATCCTTTGAATACATCAAGAAGGCATTACTTTCAGTTTTTCTTTTTAGTCCCTGGCCAGATATGGAAGGGGCGTAGGGCCTGCTGTGTTAGCTTTTGAGAGGGAAGACAGAGTGCAAGCCAGGGATTACACTGAAGAGACGTCTTCTGAAAATGTCTTGAACAAGGAAAATACAATAGTCAGAAGCACTACCTGTTTTTAACTTCCAGAAAACCAAAACCCTGAGAAATGAACAAAATACAAAGTGGCACAGCTGATGGTACTTCCTAATTTAAAAACAGAATTTTGAATTGGGAGAATAAACTCAATATTTGCCTGTGTCTGAGGCTGAATATTTGTAGAAATAGTTCTATATCTTGTTACATTTCATTTCCAATTCAAACTGACTTAGATCTAATTGAAAACAGGTCGAGGAACAGTATTTGGAGCAGTTTTAAAAGCAAGCAAAAGCATATTGAGTTGGAATTAGGTGTTTAATGCATTTCTCCTTTACTTAATTGTATATTTTTCACATTGTGTTCATGTAAAATGGGGAATACATAAAAAATTTTCTGTGCATATTTCTAACTTCTGCAAATGACTTTGCATCAGTCTTCTGTCATTCTGACGTGCAACCTCTTCACTTTAATTTCACATTCATTTTCAGTCTGCTTATGCTACAGATAGACATTTTCTTTCTATGTCCCTTTTGATTCAGCATATTTTATCTCACAAGTCTTACTTTCCATGGATGGTAACAGTTGTCATCATTATGTTAATAAATCAGACACTTTAAAATTTTCACCTTTTTATCAGTAGTAACCATTGTACTGGATTTACACTTTCCTGTAAGATTACTCTATATACCAATAAATACTAGACTTTTTTTCACTCATTTAATTAATGGCTTGAGCAACTCCTCATGTAATGCTGTGATACCTCCAGGAAGTTCAGTGAAGCCATGACAACAATGACCAGCCACATCTGCCCCTCTCATTCAGTGACTGTTCCTAGGCCACAATCTCTTCGCATTTTAGTTTCTCACAACTTGCTGCCCTTTTATTCAGCATTTTCACTAGAGTACTAAAAAAGCAGTCAACAAACAAAAAAATGAGGAATTATTCAACCAATTGATAACATAATTTCTCACCTTTGAAGATACAGTACTTCATGATAAGTATTCCTACTTTAATTTCAACCTTATTCTCTTATTCTGGGCAAAATACAGTGTTGTCTGCAATTCCTTCTTATCCCACCTGGCAGACTTGTAGAAGTGCATCACAGGCCCCTTGTTATGAACTTGTTTCTAGCAGAATCTGGCATGTACAGGGTGGATGCTCTACGCCCACACTGCTCCCTGACATGCATCCATCCAGGGCACTGCTCAAGTGCTCACCCACGCCTGGCAGTCAGGGAACATTCTCATTTGCTGAGTTTAGACTTCTCCAGGAGAATTATGCTCTGGGGAGAAAAAGAACAATGAAGTTTCAGTACAGGGAGAGGAGAGAAAGGTCATACTGAAAGCAAGTTTGTTATCATTTTGATCAAAGAGATTATTTGCAGGGATCTTAATTTGTACTTTCTCATCAGTTTATTTCTGTCTCCGCAACTTTTAACCCATCTGTTTCATCCTCTTGCAGCTTACCAGAAATCAGTTTCAATTTATTATTTTGCTTTTTACTAAAGAATGTATCCTGATCCCTACTACTCCTGCACTTCTCCTAAGTTTGCTGATAAACACACATTACATACAATGTCATCAACGTAAAGGATACCATGAGAATCTTGCAGTACCCAGGAGCATGGACTCATTCAGATGGTGTGATTTTTTATTTTTTATTTCCTTTTAATTCTGCAATTAGCTAGCCTTCTTTTAAGCTCAGTTTCAAAGCCATTGAATTTTTTCGGAGGTGTTCATTAGTTACACTTAGTGGATAACACTTATTCTGGCACAAAGAAGTGGTCAAGGACAGTCAGAGGCTATCTGAAGGATTTAAATGGTTTTGATACAAGTTGAGGAATTGCATCATCTGAGCAAACAAAAGGAAGAAAACACACTGAGAAGTTTATTTCACTTCTGAATTGCAGGTAAAAGGCATGGATCAGCATCTGCAGGAAAACAAGTTTTCCTCTCCATCTTTTGCAGGTCTAGTTCTCATTGTTTGATAAGAATAGTCAATATTCGGTCTTGTATATATTTCGAAGGAAATAACTCTGAACAAAGGAGGATGGCAACTGGAAGATCTGCACATTGGTGTCTCTTGCAGATACTCTTATTAGGCAGTACGCCTTATAGATCTTTTTAAAACGAGCAGTGTGGACCCATATCATGTCATATTTCAATGGAAGGATACATTTTCAGCAGTAGAAATGTTTTGAAGCAATGTTTTCATGCCTGCAGTATTAGAAAACCTCATTAAGATTGAACATAAGAAATATGAAACATAAGAAACCAACCAGCCAAGCAACCTATAAGTCCTTGTTGTGCCTGTATAAAAGGAACATTTTATTTTGTGGTTAATGGGCTTGATTGAAAGTTCACTTTCAAATCAAGGGGAATCATTCTATAGACTTTCCATTCTTAACTGGAACATGGGCCTAACCCAAGATCCTTTAGACTTGAGCTGCAATTGTAGCTCAATTGGTAAATAAATTGGTAACACTGTGCAGACAGCTTCCCCCAGCCACTGGTCTTCTGGTTTGTTGCAATCTCTTCCTAAAGGTATTTGATGAAAGTTGCAGATGCCAATGGAGAATTAATACAATGACCAGTGATACATGGTAAGAGAGATTAGAAAGAATGTAAGACATTTTCATGTCCGAAGCATGTGAGTGTCAGGCTGACATTATATGGGATCATGTGTGAGGTAGCAAGAAAGAACATGGCTATGGTGTAACTGAATGTTTGACAGAAGTTTTCACTGAATCAAAAGAATGTATACAGCTTTATTTCTAAGGCCCCGGGTGTGGCCAAGAATTTTAACTGAATGAAGACTGATGGCCAAATGGCCAGCTGGGCAGTGCTTCTATCGCACAGGTTTCTGGCTGATGAAGCTTTTTCCTCCCTTAAATCTGTGAGGTGAAAATGTTCCCATCTTGCATGTGTCATCTTGAAAGAGACATTCAAATGTTTTCAATGAGTACACTGACTCAGCAGAGCAATATGTTGTGTAATCACTGGTAATGAACTAAGAGCCATTTATGGTATGAAAACCAGAAATCCAATATTCATCCAAAGTGTTTATTGAAGTGTGGGAATGCAGTGACAGGAAACACTAAATTTGGTCCATCAAGGTGCAATACTGAAATCAGACCAAGAGACGAAGAAGAGCTGTGAATTGAGTAGGTCAGACCAGCAGCATCAATCTGAGAAAAGTTCACTTCATTTTACTGACAGCTTTCCAAGCTTTTACTTTAGCCTTTTTAAGATCTGACCTATATGGTACACTTACCTAAAACAGAGCAAAACCAGAGTAGCTGCCCTTAAATCCAGGCATGAGTAAAGGTTCATTTTGGTTGGTAGAAGGCCCATTCCACACTTCGTTTTCCATCCAGAGGACTCATACTCCTCTGCAAAAGAACCAAGGAAGGACCAAGCCCACTGCAATGCATGTTTATCATGGGCATCTCTATGTCTGTCAGCTGAGCAAGTTTTCCTGCCCTTAATATACTTCCTCCTTTCTTTATGAAGCATGCAGGAGATTCTAAGAAACTTCACCAGAGTGACAAGAATTGCTGTGACATTTTTATATCTCTAAAAAAATTGATTAATCACAACCAAAAATTTTTATTTCAATGTTAACTTCAACCAGTTAAACTTGCTCAGAGAACAAATTTTTATCAGTGAAAAAAGTCAAATACTGAAAAGAGAAAAGATGAGATACAAATTTGGGATCTGGGATAGCAGTGGATCCTGCTCTCAATTGAACTCTTCCATTGTGAAGAGTACAGTGCCCATAGGTCATGTAGAAACACATGGATGAGACAACAGTGGGGTATCCTGGAGTGCTTTTACAGATCTGTCGTCCTCTGCTCCAAGAATAAAGACACTTCCAAAGCAAGGAAAGCATGTCTAGGAAGCCTCCATATCTTTTCAAAAGCCTATGATCACAATAATTTCCAATAAGTATGCTTCTCTGAGCAATTTTATCTGAAATCTGCAGTCTGAACAAAGATATTCTTTGCTTTCTAAGTGACATCAGTAAAGTGAGAAATAACAAAATTATTCCAATTTAAGAAAAATAACCCACAAGATGTCTGCAGTGTGTGTTGTTAAGACAAAGTGTTCAAACATGCCTGAAGGGCGAGGGTGCCAATTTCCATTAAAATTAATGGAAACTCATCATCCTGATGCTCTAGGTGTCTTCTGAATATCCCACACCTCCCTTCCTCTATGCTTCTCAAGTTGGCAGAATTTTCTAATATGAAACATTGTTTGAAAAATAGCACACATTAAACAAAACAGTAATATCCATTGTTGTAATATTGTTGTAAAATTGTTGTAATATCCGTGCATGCTGGCTCCAAGAGAAGCCCAGAGGTCCAGCCACAACCCGACTGCACTACGGCGGCACAAACACACACACACACAAAGGCACATGCGGACGGGAGTGCGCTCCTCACCCGAGGGAGCCGTCCCTGACCTGGTGTGAAGGCACACAGGCAGAGGCAAAGAAGGGAGAGAGAGGGGACTCTCCATGTAAGTTCCACGCAGAACGTTTATTGAGATGAAACGATGGGGGGATGAGACGGAAAGCCAAGGATCTGAAAGTGTCCAGGGAGTTTATAGTGGGGAAAGGAAAGGTGGGGATAAGGGACACAGCCAACGGGATATTTGACAGGAGGTGGGGTTGAGGCTGAGGGAACCAATGGAAATAACACCAAGGAGGGACTTAGGGAAGTAGCCAATGGGGGTGTCGAGTTCAACAGAACTTTCTAGAACTTATACATATTAAATAAGGGGAAATAAATATTAACAAACTTATACATAAAACAGGGAGGGGAAAACATGAACCAATCATACAAAATATGTAAACTGCAGAACTGGGGGATTATGGGCTCTCACCCTAAGAATGAGGCATTAAACTTCGGGGCCTGACCATCACAGCTTGGTGTCTGTTGGATCTTCAGGAGTCAGAGTGGCTGGGGCGTAGCCAATGGGGGTGTCGAGTTCAACAGAACTTTCTAGAACTTATACATATTAAATAAGGGGAAATAAATATTAACAAACTTATACATAAAACAGGGAGGGGAAAACATGAACCAATCATACAAAATATGTAAACTGCAGAACTGGGGGATTATGGGCTCTCACCCTAAGAATGAGGCATTAAACTTCGGGGCCTGACCATCACAGCTTGGTGTCTGTTGGATCTTCAGGAGTCAGAGTGGCTCAGCCACTTGCACCGCCACAGTTTGTGTTTCTGACTCACATAAAAATAGCTGCTTTCACAGGAATATAATTCACTGGAGAGTAATGATCTGACTGGGTTGTGGTTTTTAATCCAAGTTTACTTAAACGTAAGATAAACAAGGAAAAATCTGTTTAAGCTTTCAAACTGCCTCTCACATTTTCAAAACCTAGATTTCTGAAGAAAGCCAGTAAGAAGATCCCCTTTCCTGAAAAAATAAGTGCCACAAAGATGAGGATGCTTACTGGAAATTAATGACTTGTGGAAACTGTAGAGTTTAGCTTAGCATTTGGTAGTCACTTTGGTTGTTGGACTTCACAACACGAACAGATGTTATACTCCTTTCTCTAAATACAGCAGTAATCTGTGCAATCTTCTGCACACTGTAAAATCGACAAACGTCTCATGTTTGAAACACAAAATTAGAATAGATACCCAGTGTCCCTCCAGTCAAAAAAGTATTTGATTACTGAACAATCCCAGAGGCATCAGAACAGTAATGTAAGCATTAAAGTGACTAGTCCCAGTACTAGTCCTGGGATCCATTGACATTCCTAGTATGGGAAGATACATAGCCTTCAAAATCATCTCAGTGCAGTCCTTTTGCAAACTGGGATAATACTAGTACGACTTTCACAAGGATTGCAGGCAAGGAAGTAAATACTAATTCCTAGTGATTTTTTGCAAATAATCAGTCTTTGATGCCTAATGAACTGCTGAGTTGTAGCTGCTTTGTCCAGAATGGCATTTTGAGAGCAGCAAGTGGCTTTCTTTATTGGATCTGAAACAATATTTTTGGGAATACCATATGCTGTGAAGCATTTGTAGCAGATGATTATCAAATGATTGCATGCAAGAGAAATAGGGCTGACCTGAGCACAGCCTCTCTTTGGAACGTTGTGTAAAATAGCTTTTAAAAATGTATTATGAATTCATCATGAAAAAGAGGAAAATATACAGAGATTATTTTTAATATTTTATTCCCTGATGACATACCTGTCTACACTGGGTTTGACCAACTCTTTTCTTAAGTACTGCACCTTTTTTCTTTTTTGTCTTTCATCTGTGCCCTGGTGCTTTGTCCCTGTTGTGTTTTGCAAGAACTCCATAAAGCTCTATTGGCTGCAACAGCACCACCCTATTGCAAGACTTAGTTCCTAGTTATAACTTTAGGTTCCCTTCTGCTAGCTGATTACTGCCTGTCATGGCTTCCAGAAAACATCCCTCTGAATCTAACTTCTCTCCTGAAACACCTCTTTGTGATAACCTCTTTAACAAAGTTATAACCTCACCCCAGTGCATCAGGATCTGAGCCATGACAGATGTGGGCTGCATTTTCTCTGCAGCAAGAGTATCAGGTTAAAATAAATATCCACTGCACCCTTATGTCCCAACCCCAGGGTAGTGAGTGGTGCTGAGTGTATCAGAAGGAAACACAGGAAGCCTGAAATAGACAATTAAGAGAAATCCAGTACAAATAATAATTTTATTATTTCAGGAGGTTGCATTAGTCCAATTGCTGAGCAAAGGTGCTTCCTTATGGGTGCTTAGTTCTCCCAGTAAAACAATGGGCAATGTCACAAGCTTGAACAGGACTCATCCTAAAGACATCAGGAAGGGTCAAATACATATCCTCAAAAATCAACAAAAGGAATGGAGGATAGTCAACTTTGGTATCTAACGAGCATTATCTGTCCAGTTATGCTTCTACTAACTAGATAACTGGTATGGAGAAGTGACATCATTAAGTACAAGTTTGAGTTGTGTAAATGTCAGAGAAAGTAGGTGAAAGTCAGTGAGAAGTAAAAGTAAATGATCAAAGACTTATTTTTATCCTACAATCACCAGTTAGCACTTTTACAATGAAATGTGACTGCCAATGGGAAAATTAGCCATGTTTCTTGCTGGTGAGAAATTAAAAGAAAGGAAAATGAAGACATGTAACCCTCTCATGAGCTAAGGATACTATAATAAAAGAACTTACCATGATTATTGAATGACAAACTGTTGGCCAATCCTCAGTTCTTTATTTTTGTGGATTTATTTGTTGAATTTCATAAATTTATCTCTTTGTAAAACCTTAACTATTGAAAAAATATTTCTTAGGTTTTCATGTTAATTGGGAACATATTGGATTAATTATTGTCACTATTAAAACAGTCTTTGTCACATAGTAATAAGCAGGTATACTGCTGTAAACTGAACAAAGAGTGAGGTAGGGATTTAGCTCCATGAGGCAATGGGGTTTACAGAAAACTTATGTATATTTGGCTATATATATATCTGTCTGACTGAAGTTTCAGAGCTGATGAATCCTGCAGACGATGATCAGCCCTGGTTTGTTTAAAGGAGGAATCACAGTAAAAACTAAATTCTTATTTTATGAGAAATTATTTCATTTTACATGTTTGTTTCCTATATCCATGCTTACATTACTATTAAGTACATTGTTCAGTGTGCCTCTTTTGGGCTCGTATTTGGTTCCTTTCTTTGAGATGGGATGTTTTATTTCTTTAATAGAACCATTGAATGGCTTGGGTTGGAAGGAGTCTTTAAAGTTCATCTAAAGGGACCTTAAATTTTGTCCATGTTATCTCAGCATTAGTAGGGGTGAATAAAGAAGGCTTATTCACAATGGCTATTTTTAAATACAGATCTAAATTAAACTCCTCTTTTGAGTCATTCTCCAAAGGAGAATCTGCCTGTCTGTCTTTTTGTCTCATCTGTACTCTCTGTTTGCCTAAAGAAGCTGGGAAAGAGATTAGCCCTCATGAATATTCTCTCTGTTACTAATTCCTGTTTTTCCTGACAAACTGAATACTTGTATCTGAAACAAAAGGAAAAGGCACCCTAGTAAAAAAGATTTCAAATAAACTGAAAAAGAGTGGTGACCTTTGAAGACAATTCACAAGATAGGATACGGCTGGGACATTTCAGTCCTTTAAGTAGGACAGAGAATTACAGTGTCTATGTTGTTCTGTCTAAATGTCTGTCAAACTTCTTGTCTTTTAATTTCTCTCCCATTTCCAATTTATTTTAATTTTATTAAGTTTGAAAAATCATTTAGATGTAGCAGTTTTTCAAGGATCCCTACAAGTTTTGACACAGATGTGTAATTGTGTATTTTCTGAAGGTTTTCTCCATTTTTATCCAAGGCTCTACTAAAACTATGTGCAAAATGTATATAGAAGCTTTCAAGGGAGCAGCCTCCAAAACATGTGCCCACACTGTTTCCAAACTAGGAGATAACCCTTCCAAATATGTTATGGAATTGGAGTGATACTGTAGTGGTCAACAAAGACTAAATGTGATTAGAAACTTTAATACAGAGGAACTCTTAACTGTATAAAAAAAAAATTAAAACTCCTGTTTTGAGTAAAAGATTTCTAAGGATTTACTGGAAAACACACAAATCCCATAGCATTTTGAAAGATGTCTCCATTATAAAACATCAAAGTCTGGGACATAAGTCCTGAGCCTGTTGTATAACACTGTTTACATTGAGAGCAAGTAAAGCCTTCCCAAAGAGTACAGAGTTTAAATGTTGTGTCTTAAGCTGTATTTGTGTAACATGTAACTTGAATATGGATTTTAATGCAACTATTCCATAATATACGAAGAAGACATCTGAAAGTTAAATTACAGAATTTAAACAAAGAATAAAAATAAATGTTAAGGTTTTGCGTCTGAGAGATTTATTCCATGTTTTTATTAGCAAAATATTATAAGATCTCTCGTCTCTATTAACTAAATTGTGATGAATATTCTAGTAAATGTCATCTAAACAATTAAAAAATTTAATATTCTCTTCCACATGCATACCAATGGAGCAGCATAATAATAAATAACAATTATACAAATTGACAGCTCACCCAAATCTAATAAAAGGCCCAAAATAAATTGGGACCAAAATATTAGAGCTGTGATTCAGTAAGGCGCTTTAAATAAACACATGGGAAAACTATTAGAAGCAGAGAGGACTCAGTTTGATAATACATGACATTCTGCTTGTGGAAAAAATTCTTTGTTTTATTGCCTAACACAGGAAGCTTTCTGCTACTAGTTAATACCAAAGTATGTACAAAAAACTAAAACGTCAAAACATTACTGTTTTTCCCTATTTGAACTATTTAAATACACAGATTCAAGAGACCTCATGAGTGACTGAAATGATTTATATGAGAAATATGCCGTTTTCGGCTACCATACTTGGAATCAGAGATGAAGAAATTATTGTAGCAACAAAACCTGACTACATAGTACTAATAGAATATAATAGCATATAATGAATTCTACTTAAGTGATTCTAAGCACCTTTACACTTATTATACACACGATAAAAATGGCTTCAAACTGGAGAAGAGTAGGTTGAGATTAGACATTAGGATGAAATTCATTACTGTTAGGGTGGTGAGACACTGGAACAGTTGGCCCAGAGAAGTTGTGGATGCCCATTCCTGAAAGTGTTTAAGGCCAGGTTGGATGGGGCCTGGAGCAACCTGGTCTAGTGGAAGGTGTCCCTGTCCATCACAGGGGTGTTGGAACGAGGTGATTTTTAAGGTCCCTTCCAAACTAAGCCATCCTATGATTCTATGATTCTATATTGATTACCTAAGGACTGCAATGGATGTAGAAAATATAAGTAATACCATACTTAAAATAAAAGTAAACATCCTGAAACGTATTGGCCACAGAAATTTGAATACAGGTATTCTAAGTCCCAGACAGTTCCCTGGTAGTACTCCCTGCCTTGGACACAGCCTCTGGGTAGGAGCCACATTACCTACCATCCATGTGAAAGAACAGTTGTCTATTTACAGTCTTCCTTAATTGAGATTTAATAGTGTTTTTCAGATTTCTAGAATTAAAATTAATTATTATTATTGGAGTTTTACTGTATGGAATGAGTACAGTAATGCAAATGGTTCACAGTCCAAAAAGATCCCTACAAGATTTTTGTGTGCTTTTATTTGTTATGCAAATCAGCAGTAGAAAGCCAGACACACTCTTATCTGGATACCAGTTTTTACTAAATGTGGGTGATAATGGTGACATTGAAAAAAAGTGGTAAGGGTTGTGGTGAGAAGCTGGCAGGGAGGAATCTCCTCTTCCCATCCTTCAAGGTTGTGAACTTCTCAAACGGCACTGCCTTCTCAGCTAAGAATACCTGTCTTGTCCAACAAGAGAGGAAACAGCAGCAGCAGGAAGCAGAGCAGATGGGAAGTGCATTTTTAGCAGGCGATACGGGAATTGGTTGTGAGTTTAACAACTTGTTCAACTTACCAGGATCAAACTTTTTTTAGTGCTACCCTAGAGAGAATAATAAAGCTCACTCCAAGCAAGACCTAAAGCAAGCAACATAATGCTTTAAGGAGTAAAGCAAACTATTGTGCAATGCTGAGATACAAACTGTGTAGAAATTGCAATGGGTTCATAAACTTTCTGGAAATGTTACCACATAATTATAAATTTTTGATATCTCTGAATTATGACTGATTGAAAATCTTGGATTTATCTGGAAAGTAGTGTAGGCTTAAATTTTACAACCATGCCATCAATATTTCTGTAATTTTAAAGAATATTAAGAAAGCATGGTTTTATTTCACAATGTGTGAAGAGAGGGAAAGCTACTGAGAAAAGAACAGATACTAATTCTGATACAGATTATTAACATAATCAGAAAAATTACATATTCGTGATCCTTTATTCATTTTTCAATACAAAGCACTTCAAATTTTGCAATAAAATTGTGTATTCAGTAGTCAGAAGCTGTTGAGCTGATAGAGAGCAGTGGTATCTGGAGCAGACTAATGTGTACAAGTTTCTGCCCCTTAACATCAAGAGGTTTACTGGCTGAAAATCATTATGACTAAATATTTATAAACAGAAATAATATGGACTTAATTCTTTGAGTCTGGGACTCGGTTAGAAACAATTTTGTTTTGTTCAGCAAATAAAAAATGAAGTACTGTTCAAAGGTATTTTTAGAGAGCATCTTTGTCTAATTTAAGTCATTGCAATGACTACAGTATTTTTGGGCAATGTATGTATGATTCTACCGGAATGAGAACAATTTTCTTATGAACTACTTATTCTTTTCCTATTTCAAAATGCTATTGGGGAGAACTGGAGGGAAGTGATACTCTCTCCTATTTTTGTAAATGACATGATAGAGAAAGATAGACACTAGTGAACACAGCAGTATGCTAAAATGGAAGCCATTGATTTCAAAGGGGTTTAAGGTACTGCACAATTAAATAAGACACAGAAAAAGCTACTTATGGCTCTGCAAAAGGGACTGAATTTCC
>NW_008237423.1:415776-461352 GCF_000691975.1 Corvus brachyrhynchos
ATGGGCTTCATGGAATTTGGCAACATAAAATTGAATGTAAATTCTGCTTAGCAAGGCTACAGCCTCATGGATGTCATGGTCCTTCAATCAGTAAGTCTAGGTATTGTCTGGTGTAGGATATGCATCTCTGTGAAGCAGGATAATTGCTTTCTTACGTGAAAGATAATAAAACAATTTAAATACTAATTTTGACTCTTAGGAAGAGAAAGAGTTTCACAGAACATAAAAAATCCTCTTACTTCTTTCTTTTCATAAGAAATTAAAACCTTGCATGAATATCGAGATTACCCATCTGTCAAAATCTTTCTGGTTTTTGGGAAATGTGTCATATAGCAGAGAGCTTCACATAGCAGCAAACAGCTATCTAAGGCTATCCAAATCTAAGGCATCCCCATCCTACAACAACCTGGAAGCATAAATGTACAGATAAACATCTTACAAATAAAATGAAATATGTTAAGGCGTTTCTTGCAAATAATTTTGAACAGGAAAAGAAAAAAAAGAGAGAACATGACTCTCTCAAACATCCATCTACTTGAGTTGGAAAAGAGCAGACACATCAGTCAAACTATTCTCAATATGTCGATGATCAGGCTTGCTATCTGACAGGCAACACCCAAGTCACAATCAGGGCACTCAGAATTTCCTAAATAAATTAACAAGAATACTTCCTGCCTGATGTACCAAACGTTTTCAAACTGTTGTATTTAAAGTATATATGTGCTAACCTGAGGTTATTGAAATGAACATTTTCATTTATATCTTTAATCAAGAAGACATGCAAAATATGTAAGTTTGTAATACTTGTGAAATGCTACAACTGAAATAAATCCTATTGAGTATATCTTGGTTGCAACCTACTTAATTTTTCAGTGTAACGTGAAGCACTTAATGTGACTTCTTAGCAGAACCAATTGATTAACATTTTTATTTACCTTTTTTTTTTTGTTTTAATTTGCTTTTGAGCATGATGTTCTCAAATTCTCACTGAATCCACACAGACCTCACAAGACATATTTGAGGCCTGATACACATTCTGTTCCTACACCTTCATCTCTCCTTAGCGTCTCTATAAGTCCTACTGCAAACTTTCCCCTTTGCCAGCCCAGGATCCCAGGTAAAGACTAGAAGAGAAATACCAACTTGAAAAGATACAATGCTAGTGGAAAAAACAAGAGGCTTTTCTTGTGGTTGGTTATGGAATTTTGGGTCAACTTGTTGAAGTTACCAGTGTCAACAAGACTGGAGGACAAGGGCAACTCAACAGGACTGAGACCCTGTTCTCAGAAGCCACAAGGACCAACTTTCCACTCCCATCTAGCCAGCAAACTTTCTGTGTGCTGTATGGAGGTGCTGAGCACATGGATGCATAGTCTAACAGTTCTTCAAAGTCTAAATATTTTTTTGTGTGTGATAATCAATTAAAAATTCCTTTTCACTTTCAAGTTGCATGTATCCTGCTTACAGAGTCTCTGAACCAAATCAAAAAATGACCAGACAAACTGACCCAAAATAAGTGGGGTAACATCATCTTCCTTCCATCTGCTGCTGCTTCCCCTCTGCTCCCCCACCTTGGAGTTTTTACCTTTTTTCCTAGACAGCAGCAGAAGTGAAACCTGGAGATATTTGACCCCTTTTGCTTACCACTTTTGCAGTCCTGTGGCAGTATCACTACAGAAATATCAGTCAGAAATTATTTTTCCAGCCTGTCTTCTGTGGGTTTCTTCAAGGAAATAGATGATTTAATATCCCAGACATTCAAACCCATTTAAGCCGATGTATGGAAACGTCATCCTTAATAAGCTAGCTGTTTTCTTGAAGTTGAAACCAAACCTCCTTCTGTATAGTAATATAAACATAAAATCTAATCCCAGCGTTCTGATTGCCTTTGTTTTTCTATAGACTCCATATAGGTTTCAGATCAAGAATGTTAGTGCAGCCAAAGTGGCGTTGAAATCAGACCTTCATTTTGCCGCTAATAGCTCTGCAGGGAATGAGAAACAAACAGTAAGGATGATTTACTGAGATTCACTGCTTCAGCAGCTAAACTTAGATTGATTCCCTTAATGGATTTCTGAGGATGTGGAGATGATTTCCTTTAACACCGCATTTTTATTTTAAGTCTATTTGTAACTTCTGGGTAACTTTGTGTCATCAAAAGAAGATATGGATCTGTTGCAAAGGTGGCTCTGGTATCTTGAAGGACTTCCAGAACTGCCTCATTGTTGTGAGGTGTAGAAAGAGTCGCCAGTAAAGAATATAAATCTCACTTGAAATGAGTGTGGTAATAGGTTGCAGACCAGGACAACCATTTCTGGAGAGTGTAATTATGATTATTCATTGAGTAGTGCCAGGAAATTGATTTGTGGCCATTACTACAGAGACGAAAGTGGTTCCCTTCACCCATACTTCCTGCCTTTTTGCATATGATAATAATAATTTATTGTTGTTTAGTTTGTTCTCTGCTTAAAGTTCTCCACTGGAATTCAAACCTGCTTTAATGTGGCTTCAAGTGGTCCATATTTCCTAAGAAGTGTGGTGATCTGTGGCAGAAGTTCTGGTGGAAACGGCATTTTGCTGCCAGTATACCAAACGCACTGGAGCTATTCAAGTCCTTAGTACCCTTTTCAAAGTTTTCGGGTTTCATGAGCCATTTTCCTGGCATCTCAGAATGGCTAAATTCTGGTTTTATAAGGGGAAAGTACTGGGGTTTTTTTCCATCTTCTAATATACTCTATCACAAAGAGGCTTTTGCTCATGTAGTTTTGTTCCTCAGGGAAAAAAAACACAGTCTAAGGAGAAGTTCCTGTAAAATGATGATGCAAAGAAGCAGCATTTATTTAATTTTTTTCTATGTCTGCCTTTCATTAGGTTGTGATATCACTGTAGAAGTATTAATTTTGGCTTACAATTTCAGACAATCGCTGAATAAAATATCTTATTCTTTTTAAACAATGTGGGTTTTTTTGGTTTGGTTTTTTTGGGTTTTTTTTTGTTTTGTTTTGTTTTTTGTTAGAAGTCAAAACTCGGTGTCCTTCCTCCTGCTTTTGTACTAGCTAACAATACAGGTCTCCAGATTTACCTAGGATTTTCTTGGGCTGAGCTTATGTTAGCTGGTTTCAGTTGTGGCAGCAACTGTCTAGCAGTCAGTTAACCATTACCTAAGATTGTTGTAGTTCAGATTCAGTTTATACTAATTACAAGTAGCTATTCTGTATAAAACGAATTCTATAAGACCAGCACAAAATGCAGTGTAGAAAAGCACAGGCTCAAGACGGTAGCAGATCTCTCAGACTAGTAGCACAAATCAGACTTATCCATCAATAGGCAGGAGTGCAAACTTGGGAGTTGGAAAAGTGGTAGAGATGGTAGAAATAATGAGAACACAAGCACTGTTTAATTGGGATCCAATTAGAAGAAAGAACATGTGAGCAGACTGTCTTAAAAACAAGAAAATAAACAGAAGTGAACCCCAAGAGAAAGGAGGAAAAATGGATCACTCTGGACATCATGCACCTCCTGAGAAGAAAGAAACCCTCACAAGAACCATGCTCCTTCTGGTGAAGATTCTGAGATGCTGACAACTTATGTAAGCACCAGACCTTTTCACCTTTTTTTTTCTTTTTTTCAAGAATTTGTCTAGAATTTGTCAAGCTTAGGACCCAGAGGCATCCTGGCAGGCTGAATATAATATCCTAAGAAAAGGGTAGATTTTGGGATGGTTTTGGGCAGCAATTTAAACTACTTTATTAAAAAGCTTTTCATATTAATTAAGAATTTTGATTATCTGACTGTAGAATTAGTTGGACTTGTAATAAATTCATAGCTTTTCATATAGGCTATGTTTCATTTTGCTCATAACAAAAGTAAGAATATTATCATTGAGGAAAGCAGCAGATACTCAACTTAATATACCTGCTTAAACATGGGAGAGTGCGAGAAAAGGATCACAGAAAGCTTTAGATTGGAATGGACTCTTAAAGATTGTCTAATTCCAACCCTTCTGCCATGGGCAGGGAAACCTCCCAATAGACCAGGTTGCTCAGGTCCCCTCCCAACCTGGCCTTAAATACTTCCGGGGATGGGGCATCCACAACTTCTCTGGCCAACCTGTTCCAAAGACTCACCACCCTCACAGTAAAGAATTTCTTCTTAATATCTAATCTAAAATTACCCTTTTTTAGTTTGAAGTCATCACTCCTTGTCCTATCATTACATGCCCTTGAAAAAGTCCCTCTCCAGCTCTCTCCTTGGGCGCCCTTACCTACTGGAAGGCTGCAGTGAGGTCTCACTGGAACCTTCTCTTCTCATCTCAACAACCCCAAGACTCTCAGCCTGTCTTCATAGGAGAGGTGCTCCAGCCTCCTAATCATCTTTGTGGCCCTCCACTGGACTTGCTCCAAGAAGTCCACATCCTTCTTATGATGGGGTCCAAGAGCTGGATGCAGCACTTCAGGTGCTTGTGAGAGTGAAGCAGAAGGGGAGAACCACCTCCCTTGCCCTGCTGGCCAGTCTGCATTTGACACAGCCAGGATGTGTTTGGCTTTCTGGACTGCAAGTGCACATTGCCAGCTCATGTTGAGCTGCTCAAGTCCTTCTCCTCAGGGCTGCCCTGAGTCTATTCTCTGCCCAGATTTTTTTTTGTGCTTGGGACTGTCCTGCCCTACATGCAGGACCTTGCCTTTGGCCTTGTTGAACTTCATGGGGTTCCCCAGATCCACTGCTCTAGCTGAACAAGATATCAAGAATGATAAAGAAAATTTAACAAATTAAGGAAGAATTAATTCTTTTTGGTGAAGGGAGAGGAAAAAAAATCTATTTTAACATGAAGAGAGATGGATATGGTTGTTTCAAGTAAATGTTTCTAATATTTCAATTACACAGACCACATAAAGGTATGCAGAGTTAAAAAAAGGAAAAACATAGAAAGTCATTATTAGTTTTTGACAAAACTGGAAAATAAATTAAGTGCTTCTAACTAAACGCAAACTGAGAAAAAAGCTCAGTGGTGGACACAAGCATGACAAATGGAAGTTAGGTCATAATAGTTATTACAGAGGCCTGGTTCCTCCCAAAGGAAGAGGTTGCATTATAGAGTTACAGGATGTTCCAAGAGAAAATGTTCATCAGAGAAAAGCTGAAGAGGAATGGGAGTATGTATGTCTTCAAACTGTAAGAAATTTATAAGCAATCTTGAATGAAAAATAAAATCAATTTGGCAGAATTGATATAGAGCAATTGTCTAAGCACCAAAAGTATAAAGTGGTAACATAAGGACTTCTTGTTGCCAAAAGAGTACAGAAGTAGAAGACAGAAAAATATCTCAGCTGCTCTAAGTTAGTACAATTGAGTTGGTTTCATTGGAGCTACAGTGATTCGTGTCATCAAAGATAAGTGAAAGAACAGTCTAGATAAAAGGAGAAGATGAAAGATGACAGCTGTAATCCTAAGCAGAAAATCATGGAGGAATTTAAATGCGGACTATCATAGATGATTCCTGTTAGAGCTGGGGTTTACTAACTGTATCTGATCTCAGATTCACTTATGCTTTGGAGCTTTTAAAGCTAGATTCAAATTAAGAGCTCTTTGATTTGTTTTTCCCATTAGAAAACCTGTAAAAGAGGAGTAGGAAAGAAATAGAGGGGGAAAAAATCCAGTAAAAAGGGGGATAACAGCTGGGCAAGAAAGAACAGGGCATTAAGAATTTTTCATAATACTTCAGGAAAGCTATTCTTTGCTATTCTGAGCCAGAGTGACATTCCAGCCCTGATCTCTCTGTGGCTTTGATCTGTTTTGTGGTCACTTTCAACCAGATGGGGTATAATTCTTTAGGAAACATGGCTGTGTGAAAAAGAACACTACAACATTCGTAAATCACCTCCTATACTAAACAAGAAAAATGCACATACTGCGTTTCATTAGCTTCTTTTAATGGTGTTTGCAGGTTTGGGCTAAGATGCAACGTTGTGTTTCTTTACAGTTTAATTAGAAGATATGTTGTTAATTCCTATGTAACACATATGTAGTTCAGATGACCATCACTATGATTGAAAAAGTCAAAATAAAGCAGAGAAAGCATTCAAGAATAATAGATGGTTTGGCAGGGGGGTGATATAAGCACGGAATATCATAGAGACTCAGAGCTCAAATTCCCTATGTGTGTTGGAATTTACATTTGGAAATCTAATGAATTTCAGATGCTGGTTGAAGTTGCACCTTTGTCCTACTCTTCGACTCAGTCCCTGCTGACAAGATAGGTTTCACTGACCTCTGGTGTCTGTACACATTTTTTCTCTGCTATGTAACCCATTTTGGTTCCAGATAAAGATTGCCTTGCAATGTTTAAGAGATTTTTTTTTTCTTTCTTAACTCAGGAATAGGCAAGTATAACAGAAATGCTATATTCATATACTGAATCCTCCAAATTTAGTAAGCTGTAGTCAATAACCTTGAATTCGTATTTGTGCTTATAGTTTTAGTTGTCCTGAGTTTCTCATGAGAAAATATGGAGCAAAAGGATTTTTAGCAATGGTTTTATTCCCTCATATTTTACTCAGAAAAAACAGTTTCCATAACAGAATAGTTTTGCAAACTACTGGGTCACATTTTGTCATCTTCATCACTTTATTGCTTTATTGCTTTTAAGTGCTCCTTTATCTTAGGAAGTCCTTGTGGAATCCATTGAGATATTAAACCAAGGCTTAAACAGGTCAGAATACAGGTCAGGAAAAATAATTAGGGACAGAAAGATCTGTGGGATCAAGCTGTAATGCAGTTGCTTAATTTTTTGAAATGAGAGATATAATCTTTAGAAAATTGACCTCATTTTTTACCTTAGTGGTTTAAAGTCCAAATTCCATGATCAGTCTGGGCACCAGGGTGCCATCAGCACAATGTGTAAAGATGGTTTATGATTCTCTTAATAAAAATGGGGCACACAAGGATGATATCTATGTCCTTTCCTACAAGTGTGATGCAACTTTCTGATCGTACGTTTAACAGATTAAAGAATTTGTGTTTCAGGCCTGTGTCAAAGTAGTATTACAGATAACCGTACAATAATTTCACTGCTCTGTAATGAAGTCCAGAGCTACATTTCCAAGTGCAAAGCTGAAACAGGACCTTGGCTCAAGTATCTTGTGTGGTACAGCCACTATCCACCATCTATGGCAATAGATCTTGTTGGGACTTCTTAATGATACATTTCTCCCCCGCCCCCCCAACTGGAAATCATTCTTTACTTGCTTCTGCCATCAAAATTAATGTTCATCAGCCTACTTAACATGCAGTTGGATTTTTAGACATTTGTTTTCTGTAATTTCTCTAGGTAATGTGATTAAATTTCAAAAAGAAGCAGTAATAGTATGAATCAGAAAATATCTGGAAACACTATCAAGCAGACTTGTTTTTCAAATACACAGATTTTTAGAGAAGAAACAAAGTATGGGACATGTTTGATTCTTCCCTAGCTCCTTTACAGGATCTTTACATATGGTGAATGGCGCAGTCATGGAGGGCAAGAAACAAAGGGATAGAGATATGAGGTGATGTATTTATTCCTGATGGAGACATTGCGATAAGGTGTCTCATGGCCACCACGCAGCAGATGTTCTGTTCAGGACAACACTGCTCTTTGCTGCAGCCCAACAGAGGTGGGGAAGAAGCTGCTAGATACCCAAAAGTATCTATCTCCATAGTTAATGGAGAAAGAATGGTTCCTGAAGAGGACAAATCAGAGCAGCAAATTTGGGCTATAGCTGACTCTAGCAGTCATCACTGAAGAGGTATATTTCATTATGTTGACCACAGATGGAACCCCATCTCCTTACCTGGGTTTCTGTCCTCTAGATGCCTAAGGAAAGATGTAAATAACCTCCTCAAACAACTTCTTTTATTAATGCATCCAGGATAGTTTGGAGGTAGGTATTTTCTTCCTATTTTAATTTTTTAAAAAATATATATACCTGGCAATTAGCATCAGTAGTTATTTCCAGGCCACAAAATACCTTCCAAACTAATTTCCAGTACCTTCTCCAAAAGTTTTGTCTGGCAAGCAATAGAAATTTCCAACCTTTTAATGAGTAAAAGCATATTAAATTGGCCATATAGAAAGAGAAATTCTCAAAAGGTCTTGTACTGAATGGAAAGACCTGCATTAATATGTTTCTTTCACAGGCCTTGAAACATATAGGAAGTACATGCACTGTTTACAGGAATTTCATCTCATTCCAGTTTATTAACACCCCCAGTAGCTGGTCCAACTTTGACATGTGCTTGGACTGAAAATCAGAATTTTATATTTTGTTCTCTGGTTTTGTTCCCCCTTCTATGCAATTATGAACAATTCCCATTTAACCAGCACCTAGGAGAATGTTTTGTGTACATGAAGAAAAGGTTATACTGAAATAGACCTGAGAAGAAGAGTTATGCTGAAAAACCACACACACATGGAATGGCCTCTAACATCCCTGTCATAGTGGAAAATATCTGTTCAAATGTTAGAGGCTCCCTGTTAGGTGGAGATAAACAAACCATATGAAATTTCATCTTGGCTCTTCACTAGGCACAGGCAGCATCAGCTGTACTTGTAGTTTTCCCTTTGATATGGTTCCACTCTTACAAGCTTGTTCCTGTGATGGAGTCAACATCATGTGGACACATTGAAAGCCTCCTCACTGCCCACTTCTTTGCCAACCTGTACACATATATTCTGCAGTTCAGCACTTAGCAGCTGATGGTTTCCCTCACAGCAGAGCAAAAGAGGTGAAAATGGGAAGTCTCTTCCCCCCTTTCCCTAAAACTGAGATTTTTTTCCTGCTATTTCTTCTTTAGGATCTCAGTTAATTTTTGGTCAAATAAGCAGAACACATTTGTTCAGCAGATTGACCTTTCATACAAAAAATCCCATTATGAATCTCACAAAGTATTTTCTGGAAAAGGCAAATATGTTCCTTTTGGAAGAAAATCTGCTGTGCACTTGCTCGTTATTTGGTGAAAAGAATGCTCTTACCAGCTGCAGAGGAGACCCTTTATTGATTTTGTTCATTGTAGAGAACATGAGACATTGCATTTTGCTAGGAAAACTGGAAGTGACGTTTTGTGTGCAGTTCAGTCTAGCTAGGACAGGGCTGTAGCTGCTATTGCCTCTGTGTCCCATTCCTAATGAATTTCACATAAACACACAACACACAGACTAACTTTTGTTGCAGTTGCCTTGTAGCCATATGGGTTTGCAGTTCCCTTTGCTGGTCCTTGTAACAATATGAAAGCAAGATTATCTCTTTGTAACTGATTTATTTTGTCTTTGTTGTAGTATTCATGAGAATCTTAAGTATTTGACAGCAAAGAGAATATCAAGTATGTTAGGTTAATTCTAGATTGACTTGGAGGGCTATGTGGGCATATTTATTTTGTGAACAAATAATAAATAATAAAACCAGAACAAAGAAATACAAGCTTGATCAAAATTAGTTCTGATGAAGAAGGACCTTTAAGATTTTGAACTCCATCCCAATTCTAGAAGCAAGTAGTTATTGCATTTTTTCAATAGCTTGTGGTGGGACATACTCATTTCACCAATGTCTAGCCTTTGACTAGAGATGAGGAACTGGGAAAAAAACTGGAAGAGAAATCCATATCCTAACTCACAGGCTGTAGCATTTTTTGTGTGTACTTTTAAAAAAAAAGTGGGGGAAAATATTTATTTTCTTCTGGACTTTTTTGGTAAACTCTCACATAATTTCCCAAGACTCAGCAAGAAATCACAGATACTATTCTCATGGAAAAGGACCATTTGAGAAGCCAACTTTTTCAAATAACACTTCTTATCTTCGAAATTCAGCCTTATTTTTAGGATTCCCATCCCTAATATTTCCCCCAAATTTATTTTTCCAGATGCAAGAGAATGAGAGGAGCTCCACAATTGAACTCATAAGAACTTGTTCACAAGGCTAAAGTATTCCTTGAACATCCTAACTTTTCTTCTACGTGGTCTTGGTCATGTTGAGACTCAGCCAGATTACAGTCCTCTCTCCATCCTTTTCTGAGGAAGCTGCTTGAACGAAATAGTTCAAATGTGTTGGACATGCTCAGATGTGTGGGGAAAATGAACTGCAACTCTTCATCATAATGATGCTATAAAAACCCCTTTACTAACAAGATGTATGGTGCTGTCATCCAAAATTGGACCTGACCCTGAAGATTTCCGTGCATATTCCAGCTCTAGTGCCTTAGCTGTCCTCATTCCACCGTAAGCTTTGCATCTCAATGATTACTCAAGGATAAGGGCAAATGAGGGGAAAACTGTGCTTGAAAGCTGAGAACTTGTGTTCTTATCAGGCCGCCAGCACACAGTTTGCTGACCAAAATTTGTTCTGGTCTCTTCTGGCAGCTGTGGGAATTGACAGTTACTTATCTTCAGGATAGCTCCTAAAGGTGAACCCTCTCCTCCACAAAAGAGGAAGCATTCAGACTGGTATAAATGTTTAGTCTAAAGAAACCAAGGGGAGGAAGTGAATTTAAATTGGAGTCTCAGGAATAAGATCATCTGAAAACAGGTTTCTCTTTTACAAGACAGCGTTTTATCTGGGTATTTCCCATAATAGAAAAAATGAGTAATCTTGGAAACCTGGGAACAAATTAGTGAAGTATCAAAATATTTTATTGAAATTATGAAAAGAAGGATGCCTCCTCACTTTTTTTAGCGAAACATTGAAGTGTATTGGAAATAAAGTATTTTGGGGGAAAAGCTCCATTTTGGTCTTGCTGTTAATGTCTAGTAATTTTCCCCATCTATCATAATTCTCTCAGTTAGAAGCCAAAAAAACAGTTAGTGGAAGTCAGAGGTCCTGATGCCAAGGCCCCAAGATGAGAGACTCTACTTAACAAAAGTTTGGCCTAGATTTATATTATAAACAGAAATTAAGTGTAACCCTTCAGAGAGCTCACAACAGTATTTTATTATAGAGTAATCAGTGGCAAGGGTTAGAAGGACATCATCCAACTCCGAGAGTAGAGCACTGCTCTTAACTATAGGCAAAAAGACATAAATTAGGGCAAGTTATTACTCTGTCACTTAAGGATAAGCTAAAATCTAATTAACATCTGAAACTCTAAGACTTAGTAATAAATACTTCAGTCCTTGAGGTCTTCTCAACCAGTCATAGGAAGTCACTCTGTCATTAATAACTCAGTCATACTTGCTTTAGTCTCACATATGCCCTTAAAAAGAAAAGGCAAAATGAGGAGTCTAAAATAACAGAATGAGATTTATTAGGAATGAAATTCTCTATGAAAAGTGCAAGGCAATAACTTAGGCAAAAAAAATACTAATATGACAGGGGAACAATTACTTAAGTAGTTCTTCTTCAGCAAATTTGACAGCTGGAAGAGATCTCCATCTGAACATGAATGAACTATGTCAGATAAGAATGTTCTAGGATATTTTGTAACATAGCTTTCAAGAGGCGTGAAATAAACTTCTTTATTACCATTAGTAAGGCCTCAGCTAGATCTAATTTTTAGTAGGTCTTTCAGTGTGCATCAGTGTAGACCAACTAGAAACTGTAGAAAAAAAGGCAAAATTATCTAGAGAACTTGACATGCAAGGGGTGAAAGATGAAGGAGAGGAGGAAGAATTTAATAACAATTTTATAAATACAAAATTTTGAAAAAGCCAATTTGCATGTATAAATTTGCCCAGTGGATGAAATACACTGCAAGAGGGAGAATCAGTTTAAACATCAGGGTATTTTCTTACCATAGGGAGTAGAAGTACACCTTGGAGAGCTTAGGAAACTCTGGAATTCCTGCAGTTGTGGTGTTCCTAAAGAGTAATAGAAACCAACTTTTACCAGGACTGATGAAGGTATAAATGCTATTGACTGCAGTTGAGACATGGATTGAAAGACCCCATGCAACCAATTTTCTATTTTCTATAAGGCTGTTTATTTTTTTTTATTATTCTGGTTAAAGTTTAACTCCTGCTTATGACCTTTCCATGTCAGTATCCAAAGAAAATAAACACTGACAATTTGAAAGAGCACATAGAATTAACTAAATATTCTCATTTCACTGAATGCTTAGCAGACTATAGGAAACTGGTTTGAATATTTTGGCCATGTGTACATCAGGGAAAGTGAAACAAATGAAAAAAGGAAAATTGCCAGGAAAAAGAATAATTAGTCACAGAATGATGGAGGGTATTAAATATATTACTAGCTGGGAAAGTTTAAAAGAAATTGTAAATAATAATATAATAAATATGAGAAATGAAATTTAAGCCCAAAACAAACATTTGGTTGAAATGTATTTAGCTTTGATAGATTTTGCACATTCTTACTTTTTGGATAAAGTGAAAAAGCAGAAATCTTTTTCAGGTCAAGGTCTTTCTTAAGTTTGTTACCTTGTTCTAAGACTGATCTTTTAGCTTTTTTATGATGACAAAGACTTCATGATGATGAGCAAGAATATCACTGGAGACAAAAATGTGTATCATGGTGACCTTTGCTAAACTGACACTTCTGTGCTTCCAGGAGCATGACTTGCCTCAGAGAGGAAAAAGAATGCTGGCAGTGCTGTGCTTTCTTTGAGCCAGCATATACTCTTTCTTTCAAATGTACTTAAAAATGCATATGTTCTTTGTGGAAAATACTTAGGTGTCCAACACTGCTGTTTGTGTTCAGTGACAGAAAAGTCAAGCAGTAAAGGAAAACCTGACCTTCAGTCTGGTTGAGGTACTGTTGCTTTATTTTTCCATCTTTTTATAGCATCATTTTGCAAAAAGAGATCCATTTTATCTTTGTTATTGTTTCTTAGCCAAAGACCATTTATTAAATTAGTTTACCCCAGTAGGTTCAAGATGGCTGCAAATATTCTGGAGAGGAAAAGCTTAAGGAGAGGCTTTTGTAGGGGAGTGACAGTGGCTACTTCCATCCTTTAGGAAAGTAGGACAATTGGACACAAAGAAGAGTGACATGTAAAAAGAAAATTTTTTAAAAAGTTTCCAGTAGGAACAAAAATGTTTCCAGAAAGAAGAACTGGAGCAGAGAAAAGGTTTGTCTTGGTCATCATGGCTAAACAACGGTGAACTTTACATTTTCTGTGACATGGATGAAGTAAGTGATATTTCAGATTCCATTTGCACACTGTCTATCAAAAAATAGACAAATTCAAATTTACTTCAAATTTACTTCAAATTTACTTCAGCTGTTTGGTAGTATCTCCCAGGTGTCTTGACTCTATCCAGATGTGCAATTTCTTACTTAAAGTATTCGTCTGAAGTGAGACCAATTAAAGCAACTTTCAAACAATGTCAGGCCTGTCAAATGAAGAGCTTATATAGCTTCCAACATCAGTGTTCCTGAAAGACAATGCAGTTTATCCTAAATGGACCTTATGTATGATATCTGTAGGAATCTTGATGTATTCAGAAATATATTTCTGTGAAAAAAATTGAGAATCCTTTACCAGGGAGTTTGAAAGGCAAAAGATTTTGTATATGATCACAAAACTCAGTGAATCCCATTTTAGAGAACTCACATGCTGTTAATCTCTCTAAGACAGATGCACTGTTGCAAACATAATAATTCTGTCAGAACCACAAGCATTCCTTGTATTCTTAAAACTGGAAATCCTGCAGTAGGAAAGTGTATTCTTTGTGCCAGAGCACAAGACATGCTGAAAAACCATGCTGACTTTTTCTGAAGTAGATTATCTTCACAAATGCCAAGAATGGAACATTTGTTAGCCTCAAGTATTTCTGGGAGTAGAAATGGAAACCACAATGAACTGCTGCATCTTGAGAAATAAATTCTTCATTGTATCTTTTTATTGTAGTTACCTTCTTTAATATGTGAACAGTGAGTGTTACAGTCATAAAAACACCTCAGCAACATTCTTGCTTTAACAACTATTCATAAATCTTAGGGTATATTTAAATCCAATTTCTACATCATAAATAATATGACACACACATTATTGAAAAGTAATCCTTTTATACAGTGGTATTTGACTGCTTACAGGTGTTGAGAGCACAGACTTCCTAGGACATACCACGAGACATTTGCAGATGACCACATATTTATACCCAGGCACGAAGGAGCAGGAGCGTGGGACTGTCTTTATTCTGGTACTCCTATTTCTACACTGGCAAAGGATGGCTCTCGCAATTGCCAGTTAATGGCATGCAATAGGGATAAAAGTCCCATTTCCTCTCAAAATAGATCACACTCTGAGATAGAACATGATGTGTAATTTCAAAGTAACACTTGGCAATGTTGCCACTTCCAGCTCTTTCTGCATTATGGACTATACTGTGTAAGTCCAAGAGAGAAAAAAATCTGATTTCTTAAAGCTTCTATGCAGTTCAAACTGTAATGAACCATATAAGGAAAAGGAAGGCCTTCGGTACTGGTATGCAAATGTTTATATCCACATTTCATATCTCATCATAAGATTTCAACATTCAGACCAAGAATAAGGGAACAAATAACTTCAAAGACATTGCAGCATACCTAAGAACAACCTGGAAGTACTATAGCTGAATCTGTCTTAAAAATCACTCTAAACTTAAAATTATTCACAGGAGGAAAAAATAAAATGGGTGATTTAATTTCATTTGCAGAAAAAATATGTAGCAGGAGTATACAGACAGAATATTTGGTATCTACACACCATTTCTGTTACAAGATTTCAGTGTTTCTTCCAAAGGTAGAATCTCTGATTCTTCAGAGATACAGCTCAAAAAAGACAAGACAATATTCAGAAAAGACAAAGCTGTTGGTAATTGAGATAAATGTTTTAAGTATATTCCTTAATTTGGGAAATAATGTTACATTTTGTAATCATGTAAAAGATTTTTATAAGACCATAAAGATGTTTTGGACTGAACATATTTTATCATTGTTTAATCTGCTGTGCCACATATTTTTCCCTTTCTACATTTTTCAGGAATCAACATTTTGCTTTTCCTCATTTTTCTGCTGAGTAAAAGACTATTGGAAATCAAGCAGGATTCCCACTGATGTCAGTGGGAACGGGGCTTATCACTGCGTGCATGCACAATGTGAGTCATACTAGCCTGTCAGATGATCACATTTCCTTTATGCTACTCTTTTAAATTTACTTAATTACTAGGATGAA
Source organism: Corvus brachyrhynchos (assembly GCF_000691975.1). NCBI lineage: Eukaryota > Metazoa > Chordata > Aves > Passeriformes > Corvidae > Corvus > Corvus brachyrhynchos. The sequence continues at coordinate 430,918 of NW_008237423.1, forward strand.
GGATTGTAGGGTAATTCAGACAGGAAAGGAGCCTGGGAGGTTTCTAATCCACTGTACAGTTTCTTACACTGAGATGCTGCACATAGTTATGGATCTTCACGGCATAAATTTTCTCATGGGTGGTTGTCAGTACTTCCAAGATAAGAATATTACATCAACCTTGATCCTTCTATCTTTCTTAACTCATCTCAATGACCTGGGCTTTCATTATGAAGCAAAGGTCAATTTATCTAGTTTTTCTCATGCTTCACTTGGTTTGAATTAATTTTTTCTGATAATTTTACATTCCAGCAGCGTTTACTCCTTGTCTGTGAAAAAAAAAAAAAAGATTTCAGATAATAGGAGAATGTAGTTAGTATGGAGTGAGTATTTACAATAGATAAATATGATAAAAATGCTGAAGCATTTTTATATTTATAGCATGTTGGTTGCATTGAGGTGGTAAATGTGAAAATCTAATTTTGTAAGAAATAGTAAACAATGCTCTGTCACATCCAACTAATTACACCAACAGCTTCAAAATGAACTACACTGATCACTGTAGAAAGCTGTATTTGCATCTCAGCATCAAGGTATTCAATTCAGAGCAGAATCTTCTGTTAGTTTTGAGAGATTTCAGATTCTTTGCATTCATAAACCTAATTCAAAGTCAATGGCCACAAAAGGGCCAAAACCAATCTCTCATGCCTGAGAAAACATGCTATAGGCAAAAGAAATGGGGGGGCGGGCTATAACATGGCACTGTAGTTAGGACATAATAATCTGTCAATTTTGCTCACGGATGACAGTGGAAAGTTAATACCTGAAAGATTTAGAGAACAGTCTTAGTTTTTTACCTCACTTTCCTATCTGTGAAATTGGAACATTAACTCTACTTTTTGCAAATCTCAGGCTGCGGCCTCAAATGGAAATAAGTGTGTCAGTATGGCTGTAGTCAATGTCTGGAGGTCTGGAAAAGAGTTCAGATCTAGAAATTGATATCTAGACCCAAGGAAAACTAGTTTATGCCTTTTGTGTGCTGTGACTCCTGGGCTTCTGTTTATGCCCCATTGCATGCTTGCATTATGCTGAGTAGACTGGAAAGAAATCATCATGCAATTCCGCATATTCTGGATTTGAAGAGCCAAGAGATGGAGTCTGCAGTACCATGTCAACTTAAACACCTCCTGAATACAATTCAAATGTGTAAGTAAGTGTGTAAATATGTGAGTATCCTGTGGCATTGTGTTCTGTGTATAACTTTTGTAACACCAGTAACTGTATAGGTGAGAATTATTAGTTTTGCAATGTCTATATAGAGGCTTGGAAAGATGAAGTGAAATTTAAAACAAGAGAAGTGTATATAAACCATAGAGAAGAGCAGCATTGCTGCATTTCACTAATCATTCATTTTTACATTGCTGAGGCTGGTAGTGAGTAAGACGTTCTCCGTTATGGAGAAAGCTCTACTGTCTTTTACTTGATCTGCTTCTTTCTCTGTCTCTCTCTCTCTTTTTTTTGTTTGTTTGTTTTTTAAACAGCTGTATCTCTGTTCTCTATGTGCTTAATATCAAACAAACAGAAATGCAAAAGAATTAATCAACCTGCATCCTACATCCTGGAGACTGAATCTTCCCCATCATCCAGTATGCCATCCAAGTCAAAGCTTTCTTCCCAGTGGCCCTCTCTGTCTCAGCATTGACATACAGGAGCTTTGTGGTTGAATAGAAATATCTGACGCTTCCTGGTGGAAATTATCTGCACCAGAAAATCCTGTCTTCTGTTCCCAGACCAGATTAGAATCACAGGTGCTAAAGTTAAAATGTACAAAGCTACCAAACATATGTGGTGAATATTTCACAACTAATGTAAAACTGTCTAAGAAACCAACAAATGTAAATGCTCCAGGGAAGAGTTCCAAAAAATACAAATTGCCTGTTCTTCTCAGCAAGGGTCCTTGATCATAGTTCAGATGCTGAATGCTGATACTGTGAACTTCATCATTCCTCATCAAGCAAGTCTAAAACCTACACCACTTGCTGTGGTTAGTCTTGTATTATTGGGCCAGCTAAGTCAATGTCATTGATTCCAATTCCTCATGTTGTTGGAGAGGTTGGTAGGACCTAGGAAGTTTTCATATCTACATCAAGGACTCCAAATGATCTTGTACAAGAAGCATGCCATGGACACAGAGACTATTTTGTAGAAAACACCTTGTTTTGGTGCTTTGGTAGTTGACCAAAGTGCCTTTTTTTTTTTTTTCCCTAATTACATCTTTATATCATGCACCTAAATCTCCTTGTTGAAAATGTGCAAGACTAGGATACACCTATGCCATATTCCCTTGCAGTGAGAAGGATGCATATTCTGAAATCTTTGCAAATCTTTTTTCTGTTTTTAATTCTGTGTTTTAAAACACCAGAGATTTTTACAGAGTCCATCCAGCAAACTTATTATTTAAAATTATATTAAATCAACCATAATTTTCCCAACTGATGCAAATTCTTTGAGAAGTTAACTCTAAGGCAGATATATTGCTCATAAGAATAAGATAAGAGCAAATATAATGATAATATAATAATAAAAAAGATAATTTCTAGCTCATAAAATATTTAATGAATGGTTATATAAAGTTTTTCTTCACTTTACTTTTGGGATTTTTTCATAAACATTCATTATTTGGATAAGACTATTGGTTTATGTCTCCATACTCAGGATTTAGTTGCTGAGTTTATGGTTTTCCTGAAGAGCAAGAATCTCCTAAAACTAACAATTTTTAATTACAAGCATTATGCATTTTTCCAAATTTGAGGCTTAATTTCTCTAAAACAAAGTAAGCAATTTGGGATGAAAAAAAAAAATACCTGGGAAAACCAGGTAAAGGTAAAAAAATTATGCAATTGCTTCTGTTTGTTTAGAATAGATGAAGAACACCAACTTCTTTCACAGAACCTGACAGAAGCAACAAAGACACTGACAACTCAAATGTGAAAACACATATATATGCATGACACGTTAGCATGAAGGCAGTGTTATGATCTTTTTACATCAGAACCTTCAGGCATAGTGGAAAGATGCACCTGAGACCTGAAGTTCATTGCCTAAATTCAGGTTTTGTTTATAGATTTCTTTTAGTGAAAGGAGAAACATAGGCACCTTGAGTGGCTATCTCTGTGAGGAAAAGATAAATCACTCTTTGGCAGTGTCTGTCTACTAGTTCTTGACTAGATTTTGTTTACTGATATAATTTTGAATAGAAAAATATGGACTTGAGAATATTTATCCAGTGTACTATGTAAAAATTTCTTTTTCAGTATTTTAAAACTGTCAGGCTTGACTAGATATTCAAAAAGCAAAAAAATTTTGTGATCTTCAAGATAATTGTTGATGTATAGACTGTAGTGTTTATCTGCTGTCTTTGAGTTCTGTTATCTCTCTCTTGGAGAAGAAATCTAGGCTTGGGCAAATGAAGTTGCATTGCCAGCAGTGATTTTGAGGACAGATTGTCCCTTGGACTATTACTGAAACATTTGTCTGTTTTCCAACTGTCATAGCAGCAACAGTTTGGAAAAGTCTCCAGAGAGTTTTTGAACCCAAGATCACAATTCCTGGCTGAACTATATGCCACTATAAAACTCAGAGTAATATATCCAAAGACACAAGTAGTCTAGAACAACTAAATTTCCTTGGCTTTAAGGTCTTGGCTGGCAAAGAGCAAAGTTGGCAAAAATCCTGGCTAAAACTTTCTCCATTGCTTTTCTTTGTCTTGAATTCCATCTAAATATCCAGTTAGGAAGCCCTTCTTTTGATTACGATTTATTTTACTTTGCAACTAGTGGTGGATGCGAACACACCATCTCTGGATTTTCTTAACAATTGTCAGTTAAGGAAATTCCTAAGCTGCAAGGCAAGGTCTGCAAAATGAAGATGCCTTTTGGCTTACCTTTCTGCTCCCTATTAATTTATCTCACTTCATGAACAAGTGCAATTGCCAATAAAAAGCTTCGCAATCTGTCTTTTGATTTATATGAAGTTCTGACAAAATTTCTCTTGGAAAGATGCCTGTGATTTGACGTCAGAGCTCTTAATACATTTGCTTTTCATCTAGCGGTTGGATTAAGCAAGCTGCCATCCACTGACGCCTCTACTTCCCCCCATCACATTTCTTGAATGTTTGATTCTGATGATATGGTCTGGAGAGCTCCTTCCTCAAAGGAATGGCATTCTCAGCAGGACGTGGGAAATTTATTGCAAGGGTACAAATATGTTCTTTCTAAATTAGCTCTTTTAATGGAATGGTGAATGTTTCTGTGAGCTTCTATGAAACCATCTTTTGAATTGTTCTGTTGATTCAGTTTAGCTTCCAAAATCCTTCCAGAATGAGCTTTTGTCATACTACATATTTCTATTCTTTTCAGAAGGGATGTTCATGCTCTCAATTGTAATTATGGTAGATACTGAGCCAAAGACTCACAAAATAATGTAGAGGTGCTTGCTGCTTTCCATTGATTCTATGGGGAGCTAGATGCCTACATCTTGCCCTTAGAACTGCAATTATACTCGAGGTCATTTCAACCTGTCCCTTGATTCTCAGGTTACAAGTGTCTCAGGTGGTCCAGCTTCCCTGTACCAAAAAGATTTAGCAGAACATCATGCTCTCTAAACAGATGTTGTAAATATAGCAGTTAGATTTATTTTTATTATATATGTAAAAGGCCAAAATCAAAGTAGCTCATGTGGTAGATGATGGACTATATTTTGATACCCTTTCTGAAGGGGCTGGAGATTTGCAGCTGAAATCAGCTACACCTACAAAACTAAATTATATCTGTTTAGTCAATGCTACCCTCATGGCTTTAACATTTAAAGTATATTTTTAAGAAAGATTCCAAGAGTCATTTCAACATGGCATTGCATTTCATCCCTGTGCTATGTTGCCTTGTAGAGGCTTGTGCCCTTATTTTCTTTGCAAGTCAGTTTTTCTTCTGTAAACTTAATCTCCTTTAAAGTAATAAGGAGGCCATGTGGCCCCAGTTACATTATAAAAGGTAAATTCTTAGTATGAAAAGAGTGAGAAGTGACAAATCTGAATTATAGATCCTTTGTGGCCAAATCACAAAAGACAAATGAAGAAAGGTCAGTGTTTGTCAGTTCCAGTCTCATTCTCTGTGGTGGTGTCAAACACAGCCAGTTTGATCCTGATGTGCTCACTCTGAAAAGCGTCTGTTGAAGGAAACGTCACTTATACTCTGATCCACCTACTTGCCTGCCCACTGAGTCTGCAGATAAAAATGTCCAGACTAACAAGACTATCTGTACTCTACAAAGTACACCCCTTCTTGCTGGAGCAATGCTGTCAGCAGCACCACACAAAAGGAAATTTACCTTTCCTGTCTAACATGAGATTAATAAATGTAATTTGACACTTGCCTACAAACACACACACACACACACACATGTATATAGGTACACACACATATATTTGGCTTCAACATATCTAAAATGTGGTTTATCTCAAAACAGGGCAAATCTAAGACTATCATATATAAGATAAAGAAATTAATATTTTGCTATCGTCAGGGTTGTATGACATTGATTGGAAAACAATTTTCAGTTTTAGAGACTGAGACTTCAGAAGAGATGCAGATATGTGAAAGGAGTACAGAGAAGATTAAAAAATATGTCTTTCTTTACAAAAGTTGGAAATTCATGTATAAGCCTATATATAACACTGTGGAGCAGCCATTGAAAATGAGGTCCCCCTGAATGACTGTAAAACTCATAAGATTTCCAAGACCTTCTAGAAAAAGTTTGTGAAGTATTTTTCCCTACTTTCTTTAAAAACTTTGCTATGGCAGTGGAAAATCCTTTGTGTGAATTTGTTCATGGGCAAAAATGTTCCCTCATTTGCTTCTAGGAGCCTATCATTCTTTGGACAAGCTATTTAATATTATAGAGCTGAGGAGCTGCTATCAGGTATCTATAGCTTTTAGAATGGGAAATAATCCTTAAAAGACCAAAAAGCTCTAAATAGGCAAGTAAATTTTAATTCCATAAGATGTCTCCCATCAGTGCCTTCTTTTATTTAATGTTACTAATGGATACTCTGTTATCAATTTTTCTCACAAACTTTTTTTTGAAATATGTCAATATTTTAGTTCTAATAATCTAAGCAAGTAACAATGAGAACTGGGAGCAGATTTTTTTATTTGAATTACTCACTGGAAAATTAGAGAGAAGAAACCCTGTAGAGTTAACAATTTATTGGAAAGCTGCAGTTGAGCACAGCCATCAGAAAGAAAATGTGGGTCTTTATGATATTTTGTCACTATTTCATGCATATAGGAAAAAACAGCACAGGCTGCAGCAAAAGTGTCAGCTCTGATTTGTGGTGCTGTTAACATGAATATGCAAATACAATTTTAGCAAGTTACCAAGGGCCTTTGCAGGTTAAGAATATACACTTTTGGCTACATGACTGTTTTGCTATATGTGCACAAAAGTAACATGTTCTTGATGTGCTGGGTCTTTTGTGACTCTTTCATTGACTCATTGACTAGACAATTCATGAGTTTGAGTCTCAGCTTACTATTTCTGGAAATATGTAGTTTGTGTTTCTAGACAATCATGAGTTAATATTATTAATGTTGACTAAAATGGCTGCAGAGATTTGTTTCCTTTGTGCCAGGTCACATTCAGCTGTGATTTAAGATTTCATAGTTGTTGAAGTAAATCACCAGACATTAAGATGTCACCTTTTGTAAGGCTGCATGGTGAATGAAGTATGTTAAATCAACATAAAATCTTCAGGAGAGATAAAGCAATAAAACCTAAGACATGTATTTGTGTTCCTGGTAGAAATCTGAAGTGCCTTTTGAGTTTGGTGTTAGCTTTTCAGATTTTAAAGTTTATTTTGATTATCATTTAATGACAAATGATGTGTGTCTTTAAATCCAGGAATAGGTTATTTAGTTTGGTAAAAGGTACATCAATTTAAGAATGTATAATTCCTTTCAAATCTCTTTATGAAAGGTTTTGAAGGCACTATGGAAAATCAGTACCTCCTTTGCTGCTGCCTGTTTCTCATAATGTCACAAATCCTCACAGACTCATAACTGAGTTCTGGATGTGTCTCTGTATAATGGTGAATTGGCACATGGTCAGTCTAATTTCTCAATACGCATATTTTCAAAGTCCAAATCTGGCATAGGAAAATCTGTTTTACGGTTCATTTGATTGTACTGCCCAAGCCCCTCTCAAATGACAGCTTCAGTGCTGAAATTGAGACCACTGATTTGTACTTGAGCTGAGAAACAGAGAGGTCACTGCCTTCCTTTAAAGACCAGGGAAGTACAGATTAATTTTCCTCCTTAAAATCCATTTCTGATAATCTTTTCTGAAGGGCAAGCCCTTCTCTGGCATGCTTTCTGGGAGCTCTGAGGGTGTGTGAGGGACAGCCACCGTAAGAAGAGGACGCAGGTCTGGAAATCCCATTAGGCCAGCCAGTAAGCTGGCTCCAAGTGAGCTGGGAGCCAGCAAACATGGTGACCAAGAACAGGAGATTAACCATGGGCAGCACTTCCACTGCTTTATGTGGAAAATATCACAGCTAATTTTTTTAAGGAAATAAAAATAAATCAAAAAAGAGAAGGCTGTCCAAATGCTTTTAAAGGGCCAGAAATAGGAGCTGATTAATGGTAAAATTTTGAATCTTATCTAATGATGATTGTCTCTGTTTTCATGTTCATGTAATTGCCATAAACAAATTATACATACAGAAAAAATTTTGCAGTTTAGGTGGACAGATAGCATCAAACTGGCCACATTGTCCATGTAACTTAATGATTTATAGGGTTCCCTGAAATGCTTTTGATTGGCAGAAAATGTATGTAAGCACATGCCATAGCGCTTAGGTTTTGTTTCTTTTCTGAAAGGAAAAGAAATACAGTAATGGAGGATTTTCTTTTTCTGGTCCTTGAGGCTTATAGTTTGCATGGTAAAGAGAAAGGCAGAGCCAGCACTAATGTCAGCGGGGAGATTAAGGGAATGCCATGGTCCTGTTCAGGCCAGGGGCCCATTGTGAAGCACTTCTCCAGGAATGATATCAGCATGAGTTGTAGAGGTACAGCAATCAGAGTGCCTCTTCCCATGAGGCATCACCTGCTTCTGCTCTCAGAAGAAGCACCAAAGAGAGCCGTGCATTTACTCTTCGCTAATTGGGCAGTTCACTGCCATGTCAGAGCTCGGGGTCTGAGGCTGCTGTGGATTACTCAGCATATCTGGATAAAGAAGCCAACATAAAGCCATGGAGCTGTTGACACTGAAGTTCTTCAACACTGAGGCAATGGTGGACTAATGGCAGGCAGCAGGCAGTCCTGAATCCACAGTGCCAAGTGACACAGGTGAGGCCTCAGCCATCAGCTGCTTTGACATAGTGTTCTTCCAGATTTGCAGGGGTTTCTGGAGTGGATACACTATCCCTCTGTATCTTCTTAGGAATCCAACAAATGCCTGACAGGGAAAAATCAGTGGCCCGTGAAGGAACCACTCCGTTTCAGGCAGCAAGGGAGCACATAAACTTGGCTATTGGGTGTTGTACTCCCTGGAAGCCAGAGCATCCACTGTCACTGCATTAGCAGTTCCTGAATAGTTAAACATACCTTCTCTGGCCTGAATGCAGATTCAGAGGACAAATTCTACTGGGCTATGTCTCATAGAGTTCCCCTCCTCTCCAATCAGACAACTTTCAGGAAATAAACTGGAATAGGGAATGAGGCAGTCATCAGCAGGGAGCTTCAGGCACTGCTACCCCCTCTAGGTTTCCCGCTCAACATGCCAGCCCTTGTGCCCTTTTCTGTTTCCTATCTTTCTTCATCTCCAACACCTTCCACCATCTTCCAGCTAACAAAGCACCCTGGAAGGGATTCCAGTGAACCTTGTTTTCCAATGTAAAACACAAAATCAAGAGCAAATCAGTTAATGCATTGAAATTGGGTGTTTGATCTGGTCATGTTCTGTTGATCAGCCTTATCTTTATCTTATGAGGGATTTTTTAATTTCATCTTTTTAGAGAATTAGCTTTTCAGGGAAGAAGCTCTTATCTCCACTTGTCTAGTACCTGTCTGGGTCCTTTTCCCGCATTGGCCCTAATAACTTACATACCAAACATGGAAAACAAATGCAAAGAAAGAGGAAAAATGCTGCAGGTAAATTGAAGTAAAGCCCTGCTCAGAGGCAAAAATATATGCCATTATTCAAACTGGATATGGGAATGTCATCTGTTTTCTCAGAGGTGTGCAAACACATGTCTGTAATTCAAAGATGTATGAATAACACATGTTCTCTTTAGACCGGGCCAAGATCTAAAAATTTTGATGTTTGAACTTGATTTATGTATTGCCCATCTTTATCTCTTCATTATGGCAATTCTTCTTGTCAGACCTCAATGATTCAAATGTTAATCATATTTAGTATCATCTGCACTATATATTATACTGCCTAATAATTTCCAAAAACTGCCCTTGGTATAATGTAAAGTAACAAACATTTTAAAGAACGGGTTCAGACACTGATATATGGATGGAGTCAAATGTGCTCACTTCCCCCAGACACACTTCCATGAGCAGAGAACACAGAGAACATGTGTTTTCTTCAGGGAATGCAACATACCTGTAATACTCATTTACTTTCATGATTTTTCTCAGGTTGTCTTGTCTTTCCATGAATCCATGCTGGATGAATGTATTATGAAGTCATTATTTTTTTAAAAAATAAGAGAAAGCAGTTTTCTGACACCTGTATCATCTTTTGGGATGCTCACTTCCCATTTCTTTGGAAAATGTGAAGACAGCTCTGCCTTAGGAGAGTGCTCCTAGGTTAAACAGCCACTACTACATTCCCTGTAACCAGACTGAAAAGCTTAGTCAAGACTGGATGGATCTTCAGCCCAGACACCCACCTGGCTGGGAAGTTTAACTTAATTTCTGCAAAAGATTTTATTATTTGAAAAGTTTGGTGGGGGGAGGGGGGTGAAAAGCGAAACTCTCTGTTTCCACTACAGGAACATGTCCATGTTTCTGAAATCCATTGTGCCCTCCAGACTCCCTCCGTCTATGAAAGCGTGCTGGAGCCTGGGAGCGGGGAAGCACCCTGGGCCATGGCTGCCTGTATCTGCCTGAGGATGTCATAGGACCAGGGAACTACAAAGAGCTGCACTATAAGACTGTCTTGTGAGCTGCCAGGAAGCTAGGATGCCAGGGGCTCATAAATCCCCATTTTCCTGTGGGAAAACTATCTGTTACAAAATTTCCTCAAGTATATCTTCCTAGAAAAAAAATTCCTTTTTTTTTATACTGAGGCAAGAAAGTGATACAGTTGTTTTTTTCCTGCCTAAAGTCCATCTTCAGTAATAAAGGAAAACAAGTGCAGCTTTATGTTACAGGGTCACAATCCCAAGATTACACGCAGAAATGTCTATTACCATTAGCGAAATGGTAATGCAATTGAAATGTGAGTATTTTAGAAGCTAAGTGATGTGTTCTGTTCAGTATGATTGCTGTATCCACCATTTTCATTGCTTGGATGCTTTGTGAATATTCTGTTCCAGAATTTTCCAAGGACTTTCATGTTGAAAGAATCTTCCTTTTTGAACTTAAAGTCATTAGTCTGCTTTCAAAACACTACCTTCCTCTGTAAGGACGATTCAAAGTACCTTTGGAGATAGAGGAGAGCAAAATTACTAGTACTGATCTTAATCATTAATTTCTCAGTATAAATATTTTCTTTTAAAAAGGAGGGTGTCACTAAGAGGCCCAAAAGACCTAAACTTAACCACAGAGTCATTATGATAGGATCCAGAATGGAGTTCTGAAACAGGTCCAGATTTGAACCTGGATCCACCATTTGGACCAGGTTGCTCAGTCACCTCCAATTGCATTGCAATTATCTTTAAGGATGGAGGTTCTACAACGTCTATAGGTGATCCATGTCAGCTCTTGACTATATTGTAAAAAATTATTTACCAATAGTTAACTGGAATTTGCAATTTTTGGCCATTGTCCTTCATTATTTTTCTATGCACTTTCAAGTAGAATCTGGCTTTGTCTTCTCTATAAATGTCCTCTTAGACAGATGAGGTCAGTGCTAAGATTTCCCCTTTGACCTTGTCTTCTCCAAAGAAGCACAAACCCAGCTGTTTCAATCCCTCTGTATGTGTCACACACCTAATCTGCACTGTTGCCTTGCCCTGGACCCTCCAATTTGTCAATGTCTTTTTTGCACTAGGGAGTCCCAACCTGGACACTTCTAGAAGTAGCTCACGAGGGCTGACTAGAGGGAGATAAACAAATCATTTTTCCCACATGCTCACTACACTTTTGCTAACATAGCTCAGTATTACATTAGGCTTTGTTGTTGTAAATGTTGACTGCTGATCAGTGCTTGACTTGCTGACTGCTGGGAACTCAGGACAGCTTGTACAAAACTGCTTTTTTCCCAAGGCAGATCCCAGCTTTCACTGCTGGGGTTATTATCCCAGGCACAGGACTGGTATTAATTTCTTTTTAACTACATGAGGTTCTTCTCTGCCCATTTCTTTAGCCTGTCTAGATCTGTCTGTCTTCAGCTTCTCCATGCTGGCTGCTCCCCATGATATAGTATTGCCCACAAACTTGAAGAGGGTGTATTCCATCCTTGCATGCATTGAACACTATCAGCCTCTGGGGAACACCATTTGGAACTGGCTTCTGGTTAGACTTCATATTGCAAAACCCTCTGTGCCTGTCACGTACTCACACACCCGACAGCAGGAAGTATAGTGTTTGGGGTTATCTGCCCACTACTGCTATTTAACAGAAACTGATTAAAATGTTTGGGGTTTGTTGGGGTTTTTTTTCAGTTCCTCACTGATTTCTGTTCCGGAAATCAGGCACCCTCTAGTTTAACCAACTCTGTTGACACATGCTTTTGAAGACACCTCTTATCTGACCCTTTGCTTTCCTATTTTACTAGCTGAAACAGAACCAAAACCTAGGCACCATTGAAAGTGGAGTTATCTGCTGCCACAAGATAGCAAGGGGCACACAGTAGGAAAGAAGAGAAGCAAAGTCTTCTGGCTGCTTACAAACTCACAGTGTCTCTTAGAGGCTTTCATTTGTCCTGCCAGTTTAAGCATGAATGACAAACAGCAACAGAAAGCATTATATTATACTGTATTCTCAAATGCTAAATATATATATGGGTTTCATTAAGTTTTCATTAGTTCAGTGAAAAGCCCATCTGTGAACTCCAGTGAACACAACACAGTAACATGGAATCCAAACAGAACATCTGGTAAACTCTAGAGAAAGTTCAAACAGAAACTAGCCTGTGACTGACTCAGAAAAGAAAATTTTAGTGAAGAAAAGCACTCTTCCAGTTCATGACACAATAAATACTACACTGTTCATTAACATGCACTTGACATAATAGAAATTGTACAATACAAAGAGAATTTATTTACATTCATTATGAATAAGGAAAATAGGTTGCTTCATTTCACTGAGAAACCCTGCATCCATTCATATGAGAGTTCAATTAATTTCCAGTTTTCCAGCACTACTGACACTAATTTTCCTGTGATACAGACATACTCACACCAAAATGCCCATAGGTTTTTAAAAAGCACTTTGAGGCACTGAGGACCATAAATTGGATAAGAAATTGTTGTCGATGATAGCAGAGGCTGCTGAGCACTGAAGTGACAAATGCAGCCCTTAAATAAGCTTTTGTTATTCACTTCTCTGTTCCACTTCTCTGTGCCAAAGATCATGTAGCTGACCCAGCCACTTGCCCCTACCAAACACCATTGCTACCAGCATGAGAGAAATTTTACTTAGCTAGCTGCTGACAGCCTGAAACAGAAACTGATGATGTTTGTTAAGAAAGCACTGGTCTTTATCAATTCTATCAATTTAATAGAATTTTTAAGTAACACACCCTATTTAATAGTTGAAGAGAGATAACAGTGCCAATGCATTTGGATTGTGGTTTTTTCTTTTCCAGTATGAGGATAGATTGACTGCTGGGAAGGCATCCCCGCTGAATAACAAAGGGCTTTATAAATACCACATTCATACGAGCTAGGAGAAGTCAAAATATATCTTTAACTTCTTTTCCACTGATTACTCTTTGCATTGAAGTTTTGAGGCCCAGCTAATATGGGAGAACTCCAAAATGTGAAATTGTTGTATATAGTCAGTTTCAGAACAATGTGACCACAACAATCCTAGCTCTGAGGACATCCATAAATCTTCATACCAGGGAAAGAATGAGGTGCTAAATAAGGTATATTTATTTGTAATTTGTTCATGAAATCTCAAGTTGGCAACTGAAGGGAACAATTAATACATACTTATTTTTCTTAAAATTACCAGAACAGATATTATCATAAAGTCTGAATGTGTGATTTTGCTTCTATTTTTAGGTATATTGAAGGCCTAGAAAATGTCAAGAAAATGTATTTTTGTGGAAAAATCTGTGCTGTGGACATGAAAAAGTTGAATGAGATTTCCAGAACACTGGATCATCTTGTCAGCTGGTGTAAATTAGTATGATTTGAGCATACTTCAAGAATGTATGCTAGCATCATCTGACAGCCCTGTGAAATAATAATTTAAAAAAACAACTCAAACCTATAAAAATGTTTTTAACTCTTTCTTTTTAGGTTAAAATTAAAATGTGCAAAAGAGGTTTTCTGAGATTCTCCTTTCTGTGTCTCAAGAAATCTTAATTGATGTACCTGAAAACATTTCTGATTTTCTTTATTTCTATAACAAAGAAAGCTGTATCAATGTCAAAACCTTTCCAAAAGTTCATTACATTTTTATATTTTAGTGAAAATTAAAAAGTGTGTTAGAAAGTGGGTAATTTAATATAGTAACTACTCTTTAGCAAATTATAAACTTGTGTAGAGGTTGAGTGCTGAGACATTGAACTGTTCTTACACCATTACAAACTTAAGGAAGATAGAAAGGTTTAGTATATATACCATTCTAGTTGTTTACAGTTACAGTTGAATCAGTGGGTTTTTTTCCTTATCTTGTAACGTTTTAATTCTTAAGCTCTTTTTGTGAAAGAGGCCCCCAGTGCTGTTTTATTTCACTATTTTTATTTGCTCTGCTTTGTTATATAAAATCTATTTCTTGTAAATGAATATTATTTGTGTATTAACTTTGTCCTTTAGGGCTGTGATCAGAAAGTGTAGGGTGGCCAGTGTCCCAAATCATATTGTAAAAAGTAATGAGGAGCATTCCCTGCCCCAGACGTATTATTTCGGAGTCAGTAACAAAAGAGGCTGTGAGAAAGAAGTGTCTTCTAGTGATTATTATTGACCAGGAAAGGTGTATTACATGACATGAGACCACATGTGTAGTGGTTTGGTCCAAAATACTCATTACTGTTTATCTGCTGTGAGATAAGAATTAGGAGAAATGCAAAACAGGCACCAAACTTGAAAGAATATAAAGAAGTTTATTAACAGACCTAAAAGAAGAAAAAAAATTATACCACCTTCAGAACTCTCCTCCTCCCCCCACCTTCCTCCCTTCTCCCACTGACAATGTGAAAAGACAACCCTTAAGATGTTCAGTCTGTTTACCACTTCCATAATAACCTTGTTCAGTCCATTTAGAAAGAGAAGTCTCTTCTTGCTCATGCTATGAAAACATTATCACAACGAGACAGCCGCCCACTTCCAAATATTGTTCAGTCCATTTAGGAAGAGGAGTCTCTCTGCCTGCGTGTGAGTCCTTTCCCCCGACTTGCAGCTTTTCCCGCAACTGCTTTCGAGGGTCCACTCTTGAAGTTTTTTGGGGTACAATTTTAAGGTTGAGCCGTTCAGAAACAAAAACAGAGGCCCTTCTCCTTCCCTGGGAGCAAAGGGTCTTCATCATCTTCATCGTTAGGACTATCTCTGGGAGCATCTCTAGGAACTGAGGTTTTCTCCTTTCCCATTTGGAGCAAAAGTCCTCATCTGGTTCATCTCTAGGGACTGAGGTTTTCTCCTTTCCCGTTTGGAGCAAAACTATCAGTTCCCAGAGGAAACTGTAAGCACCCCTTAGCAAGGACGTCCCTTCCGGGACTATGCTTGCTAACCTATGACAACATGAAAGGCAAAAGAAGCAAGGGTGTGAAACACTCCAGGTGCAAGAAATACTAAAAAATCTCAGGGAGCTTCAGGTTCTAAAGAGTGATTTCTTCTTCATTGTCTGACTTCACACTATGACATCTGCTTTCCCTCCTGCCCCCGAAGTGATGTCTGAGGCCAACATAAACATAAAGAAGGAAACATTATCTTTGTAGCTATATGGGGTTCCTGCCGCTGGTTGGTTTTGCAAGTCACTAGTGATATGACAAAGGTCCACGTGATCATGAGTGGCATTGAGGGCAAACTGACTTCTATTTTTCCAGTAAAAGAGGTAATGGTCTGTCATTGGTTGGGATCAAAAGAAACAGGCAGAGGTAGCTGTGTAACATGAACAGAGACCTTAAGGAGAGAGAAAGCCCATTCAAAAGGCCACTAGTGGAGAAAGGCTACTAAGAAAAGCAGACCTTTAATATGAATTCATATAGCTTGTCTCATGTTTCTCTTCAGCTGCTAGTCATTCATTCATGTCTTGTTTTTCAGACTCTTCCAGTTCTGTATTCCCACGACTCCTTCCAAAATGGGTTTGAAGTCTTCGTCAATGAGAAATACATGATCATGGTAATTTTCCATGCTTTCCCTGCTATTGGGAAGATGTTGCTTTTAGATCAATTGCCCAAAATAGAAATAAACAATGTATTGTGGTTTATGCACCATCTGTGTCATCTGAACTCTATTTTCTGTGTAAATCCTTTTTTTTTTTCTGAAGGATCATATATCAGACCAAATCTTCAAAACAGAACATTGCTTTATCTAGCTATGTCACTGCTCCTTATATTTTTGACACTCACATCACAGATCATTCAGCTAGCTAAGGAATGTCTTTGTCCTTCTATTTGTCTGTTCTGACAGATTTTGTTTCTTTTGGTTTTGCAAGTTGCCTTGAATATGAAATAAAAATCTTGTAGAATTTTTTCTATAATTAAGATTTAGAAGAAGGTGATGAAGAAAAAATAATCTAAAATAAGTAAGGGAGGGGGGAAAGGGGTGCTTTGGTAGCTGTCAGACTGGTAGCCGTCTGAAATAACTACTTCACAGTAACCATTACTTAATGGCTCCTGTGATGACATGAAATGGAGAAGTTCAAGGTCCTTAGGGCAGTAAGGAAGGTGCACAGCACGCTCACTGCTCTGGACTTGAAGATAACAGACCTTGGCCTCTTCAGGAATCTGTTTGGTAAATTACCATGGGACCCTGGGGGAAGAGAGGCGCAAGAAATCTGGTCAATGTTCAAGGATCTCTTCTTCCAAGCTCAGTAACAATGAATCCCAATGAAGAGGAAGTCAAGCAAAAAGGCCAAGAGGCCTAACATATGGACAAACAAGAAGTCTGTGACAAACTCGGCACACAAAGGAAGCCTACAGAGGGTGGAAGCAGGGACAGGTAGCCTGGGAGGAATGCAGAAAAAATTGCTCAAAGCAGCCAGGGATCATGTTAGGAAAGCTAAAGCCCTGAGAAAATTAAATCTCACCAGGGATGTCAATGACAATAAGGAAAATTTCTGTAGGTATATCAGTGATAAAAGGAAGACATGGGAAAATGTGGTCTCCCTCCGGAAGGAAACAGGAGGCCTGGTTACCCAGGTGGAGAAGCCTGAGGTACTAAATGACTTTTCTCCCTTAGTCTTCACAGATGAATGCTCCAGCCACACCACCCAGGTTGCAGAAGGCAAGGCAGGACCCGGGAGAATGAAGCACCACCCAGTGCAGGAGAAGACAGAGGACTGTCTAAGGAACTTGAAGATGCACAAGTCTGTGAGACCTGACAAAATGCAACAGTGTGTCCCAAGGGAAATGGCTGATGATGTGACTAAGCCACTATCCATGATATTTGAGAAGTCTTGGCAGACTGGTGAAGTTCTCACAATCTGGAAAAGTGGTAACATGACCTTCATTTTTTAAAAAGGGAAAAAAGTACCTAAAGGCCAGTCAGTCTGATCTTGGTGCTTGACAAGAATATGGAGCAGCTCTTCCTGGAAACTATTCTAAGATACGTGGAAAATAAGAAGATGATTGATGACAGCCAGTATGGTTTCACTGAGGGCAAATTGTGCCTAACAAATTTGGTGGCCTTCCATGACATGGTTACAGAATTGGTGGATAGGAGAAGGGCAACTGAACCTTATGGCCCAAGCAAAAATATAGGCTGGAAAATTAGTGGATTGAGAGTAGCCCTGAAGAAAAGGAGTCCTCACTGTTGGTGGAGAAGCTCAACATGACCCAGCAACATGTCCCTGTAGCCCAGACATATCCTGGTTACATCAAAAGCAGTGTGGCTACCAGGTCAAGGGAGGTGATTCTGCCCCTCTGCTCTCATGAGACCCCACTAGGAATGTGTCCATCTCTTGGGCTCCCAACACAAGAAAGACATGGACCTGTTGGAGCAGGTCCAGAGGAGGGTTGTGAAGATGGTCAGAGATGTGATCTCTGTCACATCACAGAGATGTGATGACTGAGAGAGTTGGGGTTGTGCAGCCTGAAGCAGAGAGGGCTCCAAGGAGACCTAGAAGCCTTCAGTACCTAAAGGGGGCCAACAAGCAAGCTAGAGAGGGCGTGTAGTGATGAGACAAGGGGTAATGGCTTTAAACTTTGGTAGATTGCATATTCGATATTAAAAAGAATTTCTTGCCTGTGAGGGTGGTGAAGCACTGGGACAAGTTGTCCAGAGAATCTCCCGTTCCTGGAAGTGTCCAAGACCAGGTTGGATGGGGCTTTGAGCAATCTGATCTAGTGGAAGGTGTCCCTGCCCACAGAAGGGAAGTTGGAACTAGATGACTTTTAAGGTCCCTTTGTCCCCAAACCAGTCTGTGATTTGATGATTCTGTGACACTATTTGAGAAATACTTCAACCCCAAAGAATTGATGTGCAAATAAAACTAGAATCAGTTTAGCTGATTTAGCTTTAACCTGAAATAAAGCTGCTTTTTTTTTTTTTTTTTTTTAAAGAATGTTTTCACATGGGAATTTGTCTGGAACAGTTAAATTCTGTTGGAACACCTTCTTGGTACAAGGTTTGCTGCTCATTTCCTTCTGACTAGATGAGATTTCAGCATGTTTCTTCTACATGGGGCTGCTATCAAGGCCTGATTCTGATTTCATTTATATAGCATCATTTTATACCAGCATACCCAAATAACCTTATTGGAGAGATTCCTGATTTAGTCTGGTATGAGATCAGTATCAGGGCTTTAAGGTTGTTTGAATAGATGCTTTCTCTGTTTAATAGCCAAGATGAAAAAATGTTTGGATCAAACTATGAATATTTTTACTTCTCATCCTTGCTGAAATGAAAATGTAGTAAAAATAGTTTAATACAATGCAACACATTGGCCTGAGATGAAAGGTTTCATATACTCTAAGTAAAACAAAAAAGGGAGGATTCACAAAATAAAAATTCCTTAAGCTGCCGCTCTTCTCTTCCTCTCCCTTTTAGTCACTAGTTCAAGGTTAGACTTTTCACTCATACTTGGAAAAATAGGTCCAGATACTGCATTTTTGAACTCACTTCAAGACAATACCTTTACAGCCAGGCTATACGCCATCTAAGACAAAAAGTGATCTCCTTTTCTGTGATATTTTTACACCCACTTTAAATAGCAGTCATCATTGCACATAAGTCAAATTCATCTGATCAAATTCAGATGTCTACCTCTAGATATCCCCAACTTCCTTTAAATAATAGCAAGAAATAAGTACTTTGAGGTTTTATTACCTTAAGAGCTAAAATAAGCATGACATTTTTCTTTGACCTTCAAGTTGTAAATGTGCATTCATGCCTTATGCCACCAGGCTCTCTTACTGCATGCCAGACAACCTTGAATATCACAGAGGACACTTCTGCCTGCACTGTCCTCTACAATGCCAGCTCTCATGAGGTACACAGATCATA
Organism: Corvus brachyrhynchos; assembly: GCF_000691975.1. Classification (NCBI taxonomy): domain Eukaryota; kingdom Metazoa; phylum Chordata; class Aves; order Passeriformes; family Corvidae; genus Corvus; species Corvus brachyrhynchos. The sequence goes on from NW_008237423.1 coordinate 449,966, forward strand.
CAGACACTGTTACTGTGTAAAACCAAGGGATGCTGAGCCGGCCAGGTATGGATATTTTTTCAAGTGTCCAGGATATCAAGTTTATATATTTCTCACACTTTTGTTTGAGGAATGCTTTCCAGTCAGACTTAAGCCAGGACAAATAAAATGCTATTGAAGTCAGTAACTCATAACTTTTAACATAGAAAACTGCAGGTGGTTTTGAGAGACAAAAGTGAGAAAATTATATGGATGTAGACATGCAAAACAAATTTATTCACAACCAATCAGTAAATTCAGATTAAATTTGGAAATTTTGCAAGAATGAAAATATATTTAGATTTAAAGACATCCAGCTCTTGAAAATATAGCTTCAACTCTAAGCACAATTAATCTGAGATGCACTCAGAAGCTCTCAAAAATTATGCACAAAACTGCTGTCCTCTGCATTACTCTTAAATCCCTACAGGATTTACAGTAGATTTGATAGCTCTATATTAGATGATGATCACATCCATGACCCCAGCAAGAATATAAGTGTCCCCCTGCTTCAGTTATCTCGCAATGGGGGAAGGTCTGCTGTGTAACATAGTGCTGATTTCATATGCTGTGCACGTATTTTAAAGGCATTATCTAATTCTATAAATTGTTGTATCTCTTTTCCCCATCTCAGCTTCTATAAATCACTACTTGAATAAGAATTTAGGATCACTCAAATGAAAATTCAGGGAGTGAATGAAGTCTCCCTTTCTTTTTCTCTAAGTAGATCGCAATCTCAGTAGAGAAAACAGTACATTACTGATGCCAGGAAAGAGGAGGAGGGCAAAAATTCTGATGCAGAGGATTTGTGAGGTGTGGAGTTATTTTAATATTGCTGGATGAAAAATCTGTTACTAAAATAAGAGTTGGGAATGAATCCACTTCCACCAGAGTGGAGGAATGTTGGCTTCAATAGTTTTAAATATTCCAATAAAAATGCTACTTTTTCATAATTCTGTCTATGTTCACTTTCAACTTGATATCCATAAATTGCTGATACTTGATGAAAGCTTTGGCTTCGGCATTTCATTTTCATTATTTTTATCTATATTTCATTATTTTGTGCTTCATATGGAGAAAAATACATTAAAACCTGAACAAAAAAAATTCACACACGTGTGGTATATATCAAGGAATGACAGAGTTCAATGACATAGCAAGTATGTAAACATACTAAAATAGACTTAATATGTTAAGGCATAAACCTGATCTGAAATGCCAAATTAATGTGCAATTATTTAAGAATTTTTTGTTAAGAACTGTATATTTCATGACTTAATTTCATGTCCATCTGAAAAAGCAAATAAGATAGTGTTTCCAGGAAGAATAACTTCACTTTATTTAAATTTTTTAAAATATCTTGACTGAATTAATATTGTGGAAAGAAGGGTTTAGTCAATTTATAAAACACATCTCTCTCTTCCATATTTTTTAGTATCTCAATAGGAGGAGCAGGGATACTTCAGTGAAACGTTTTTTCATCAGATTTTTTTTCTCAATTCTATTGTACTTTCTTTTCCGGAGAACCATAAAATCACCTAGGTTGGAAGGGATCTATAAAGGTCATCTTGTCTAACAACCTGCTCAAGGCAGGTTCAGCCAGATCAGGCCTCTGAGGGCCATGTCCATTTGGGTTTTGAATATCTCCAAGGAACAAAATTGTCTCTGGGCAGCCTGGTCCAGAGTCTGAAAAAATTCTCAGGGAGACTTTTTTCCCCCCTTATATTCAATGCAAAATTTCCATCTTCTGAGTTTTTTCTCTCATCCTGTCTGTGCACCCATAAGAAGCGTCTGGGTCCATCCTCTTCACATCATCTTACCAGGTAGTTGTAGACATCAGTAAGATTTCCTCCAAAGGTGTGTCAATTTTTTTTTTGTCAAAATCATAAATAAAAAGCAGTGTAATGACAAGGGACTTCAAATATGAGGAGCAGGCTAAGATCCCTGTTGTGTATATTTTGGAGCAGGGATCTGAAGTTCTATTTTTCTTCCAAATTTATGTGTAATTATTGGATTACAGTTCTTTGTCACCTCCTCTGCATCTTAGAAATAGTTCTACTTTATATAAATAATAAAATGTTCATTTTGAGGTAAAGAAAGCAAAAGTCTTCAACTCCATAGGAGAGGATATAAGTTTATATCTGTAGGCAAGTAAATCAGGGAAGGTGTTAAAACTAAATCAGGCATGATGTTATGAAAACATCCTTTGAGAATGCTATTGTTTATAAAGGTGTGAGTCCCTGATGAAAAGCAAGAAGAGGTCATGGCTGAAGTACAGAATGAAAAAATTACTCTGAAATATTGCCCTATCTAACAAAAATAGCAATATTTTTGGTTTCTGAAAAGTAATAATTGATAATACAGCATGCTTGTAAAATGAAATATGTTCTCCTTTTAACTTCTTTTTAAAGAATTAATTTGTGCTAGGTTAAAACACATGTTAATTCCTGAGAGCAATTGTCAGACTTTTAAAGTAATTGAATCTGATGTTTAATACCTAGCAAATTTCTTGGTAGCAAATTGACCAGATATACATGTACGAATTCCAAGAGTAAAATTCTACTTGCTTTACTTATGTCGGAGGTCTCCATTTGTTCTTGGAAGGGATTACTTTCATCAGTACGCTAACCAAGTCCAGGTTTTACAAAGCCTTGAGGAATAGAATGAACTACCCTAATGAACAGTTCCACTGACATCATCCAAGTCTTGTCTAAATAAAAGATGGAGAATTTGAGGAAATGCACATTTCTCAAGGTTTTGGAACATAGTTTCCATATCAGACAGCAACAACCCCATAAATCACAAAGATTAAAAGATTAAATGCTGCCAGTATTTTAATTTAACATAAGGGTATGCAAAGAAGGAACTGAGTTAACTAATCACTAAAATATTTTTAACATATTGTTACTGATTAAATTAACTCCTTAGTCAGGGTGTGACTCACTCATATGCCTTTAATTTAACTTGAATAACACCAGCTTCATTTCTGAATATCCTATGGCTGCATTTTCCAAAGAGCATGGTTGAAAAATAATATGGCAACAACTAGAGAAAACCATGCTTAAATAGGTAACTAAGATTTTGGGTTGCTCCTGAGAAGAGGACTAATGACATCATTCTGCTTTTACGACTTTTCCAGTTCTCATTTTTGCTCTCTCTATATGTAGCAACTCTAGAGAAACAATCTATTATATAATCTTTCTCTAGAGATGGTTTTACATTTGCCACATGAAACAAGCCTAAAGAGAGGGAAAAGCATGTATACATTGAATTACCATAGAATCATGGAATCATTAAGGTTGGAAAAGACCTCCAAGATCTTTGAGTCCAACTTTTGACTGAACACCACCACGTCAGTTAAACTGCAGTACTAAGTGCCTCATGGAAATGTCCTGTCATTTCTTGAACACTTCCAAGGATGGTCACTCCACCACTTCCCTGGGCAGTTCCTTCCAATTCTTAACCACCCTTTCAGTGAAGAAATTTATCCTGATGTCCAATCTGAACATCCTCTGGTGCAACATGAGGCCATTTCCACCTGTCCTGTCATTGCCTGACTGGGAGAAGAGACTGACCCCCACCTGGCTACGCCCTTCTTTCAGAGAGTTGTAGAGAGCAATCAGGTCTCCCTCAAGCCTTCTTTTCTCCAGCATACACAACCCCAGCTGCCTCAGCTGCTCCTCACAGGACTTGTGCTCCAGACCCTTCACCAGCTCCATTGCCCTTCTCTGGACTCGCTCCAGCACCTCAATGTCCTTCTTGTAGTGAATGTCTCAGAACTGGACACGGGATTTGAAGTGTGGCCTCACCAGTGCTGAGTGCAGAGGGACAATCACTGCCCTGATCCTGCTGGCCACATTATTGCTGATACAGGCCAGGATGCCATTGGCCTTCTTGGCTACCTGGGCACACACTGGCTCATGTTCAGCTGCTGTCGACCAGCATCCCCAGGTCCTTTTCCACTGCACAGCTTTTCTAGGCACTCTTTCAACAGCCTGTTGCACAGCCTGGGGTTGTTGTGATCCAAGGGCAGGACCCAGCTCTTGGCTTTGCTGAACGTCTTACAATTGGCCTTGACCCATCGATGAAGCCTGTCCAGATACTCCTCCAGAGCCTTCCAACCCTCCAGCAGATCAACACTCCCACCCAACTTAATGTTGTCTGCAAACTTACGGAGGGTGCACTTGATCCCCTCATCCAGATCATTGATTAAGTTATTAAACAAGACTGGCCCAATACTGAGCCTCATTATGCCTAAGATGACCTCCAACCACCACATGTCCTACTTCTGTTCGTAAACAGCAGGTCTAGCAGGGCACCACTCCTGGCAGGCTCACTTACCATCTGTGTCAGGCATTCGTCTTCCATACAACCCAGTAGCCTCCTAGACTCCCTCTTCTTCACTGTGTTGCATTTCCAGCAGACATCTGACAAATTGAAGTCTCCCCCAAGGGCAAGGGCTATCAACCATGAACTGTTAGCCAGAAACTTATAAAATACGGTTATAGAATGGTTATAACAATTTCCTGCAGGTCCATAACATGGATTTGAATTGTACTCTAGACTCAGGCCAGATCTTCTCTGCCATCAGCTGAACCATTATCATTACTCAGTGGCTGGTCTGAGAGGAAAGAAACAGCTGTGAATCATAACTTTATCATTCCTGCCTATGCCATTGAAGGCAAGAGGCTTCCAGCCCATTTAGCTAGGCTAGACAAACCTTGAGGCTCAAATGAAGTCTGATTAATGTGGCATTACCACAAATGCCTCTTTTTTCTTCATTTTGCAGAATTTGCTTACAGAAACTGCTTTATCTTCTTCCCCATACTCACTCCTGTTGAAATCCACTAGTGCAACATATGTCTTGAGACTAATGAGATGTTTTCCATCATCACACAGCATGTCTTAGATATATGCACCTTCCCCTTCCTACTGTTGTGTCTGTCAAACCTATTCAAAGCATAATCTGCTCATAACAAGGTTCTTCTGTTACTCAGTACTGTACAGAGCAGAGCACATGAGTATCAATCATTCATGTATTTATTCGCCCTTCCAGCACAATTAGGAAAATAAAGAAAATAATTAGTCTTCATATTTATTGTAGATTGAACTTTTGTGCCACTTCAGAAAAACCTTTTCTACTTTTAAAGGTACTGAGAACTATAAAATTATATTTTTTCTCATAGATACCTATGCAGATGAGTCACATAATTTGCTGTCAGCATGCTCATTAAAATGAAATTTAACCTCTTTTTCACTGAACAGTTTGCCAAAAACATAAACATAAAAACTATGCTTTTATGCATTTTCTGGCAGTTCTAATTATACATTGGTCATGTTTTTCTTTAAAAATATACATTCTCTTTGAAAAATGTAGAAGTTTTTACCGACTTCTAATTTTAGAGTGTAATGGAAAAAAAGTAATACACACATATCCACTGAGATGAGCCTTATAATTTTTGTATATTTAGTGCCACATTCACCATTCAAAAGATTGAAAGTCTGCCTTGGCATGCTACATTTCCTGGTGGAAGACAAGGATAATGGAAAAGTGTTGTCAACTCTCTGCCATAAGAAGCTCTCTGGTCAAAAGTAATTTGCCTCCACAGATTAATACACCAATTTTTAAGGAAGTGTTGCCATTTTCTGTTCTAGGCACTGTAGGATGATTGCAAGGAATCACAGCTCAGAAGGCACAGGAATATGTCTGTGATTTTCATTTTCTGTGGGGTTGAAAGAATAATTAGCCATAATCTACTGCAAATGTCAGAAAGTTGGAGAAAACAGTATTGTTATCTTTGTTTAAAGAAATCATTATAGAAAGAAAACAGTATATTTCCTTGAACAACAAATATTGCAATTACAAGAGTAAGTAAAATTATCAAATGAGGTAGCCTATATTTGCCAGCTGTATGAGTCACATTGTAAGGGGGAAGGGTGAGAAAAGTGTATGGACAATGATTGGTATCAGATGCCAGTCAGATGTGCTCTTTTGTCTGCATTTGGGCTGATGTTTGATGTTTGATGCTTCAGTGCAACAGCATAGGCAATCAGTCCCTAATCCAGTTCTGACAGAAAAGAGCATATTAAATTAAATAATATGAAGAGTAAAGTGCTTTCTTTCAGGTATGCTAAACCAAATTCATCCTACACCTGGGAAAATGACGTTGTACCAAATCCATTTGTGTTTTAGTCTGGTTATATCTTCATCTTCCCCTCTTCAGAGGAAGCAGAGGATAAAGGGAGTTTTCCTCATGACTTAAGTGTTACTAAAGAAGTAACAGCTCTGGGTAACTAATTCCTTGTCTGAAGGATGTCACTGCAGTAATTATTATTCTCATCATCAGTGCTGTTTATCTTTTGTTCATATAGATAGGAAAATATAATACCCATGCCTGAAGGAATAAATAGCTTTTCTATAGCAAAAAATGTCTATGTAGTATTGCGGTGATGGTCTTACAATTTAAATTCTTTCTACTTGTAAACAGTGAAAAAATCTTAATGCCAGCCCCTACCCCATAGACTAAACAAAATTCTCACAATATTTAATCATTTTGCTTCTATAGTTTTATACTGTCACTTCAAAAGCTGTAGTGAAGACCATGACAATCCCAAATTATTAATCATAAATCATTCAGGTTGTGACAATAACATAGCTTGATATTGATTTCTTTTTTAAAAGAAATATTATATAGAGTTAGTCTCAATAGAACTTCTCAATCTTTCCTCTTCAGCAAAGTGTACTGTGGAAGATGAAATGCATGCCTGTGGTTGGTATTGGTATTCCAAATTTAGCTGGGTTGCCAAACATTTCAGCTGGCAGTATTTGTTCCTCATAAGCCACAGAGCAGTTTCACTCCATTCTTCTGTTTAAATAATTTTAATACTTTCCAGAATGTAAAAAGATGGATTTAATACAGGGTTGTTTCCACAGACAGCCTCAGTAAGCCCCAGGTTGCATTAAATGTATACAAGTGACATTACAGATGCAAACTGTTTCTTGTTTATGTAACACCAAAGGCATCTGCTTTGTAAATATTGCAAAACCATATGTACTCATTGGTATCTATACTGAATGTAACACAGTACACGTATTTCCTCATAATTATTTTAATGGTTTAAAAGGTATGTGTTTGTGATGACTCGTGGTAAATATGCATATCCTGCATGTGCACTACTCACATATTCAAACTTCAAAGGAATATTATTGCAAAGCCAAGCAGTTAGAAGTTATAAAAAGCAGAATTATGCTTGCTTATGGATGCAGATTTTGATACTGTGATCACATGCTAATTTTTTATCATGATCCTTTTCCCATTTAGCAGACTGGAGGAGGGATAATGTTCCCTTTTTGAGTGTCCAACCTCCAGTCCATTGTATGATGCTATATCTGATTTACTGGCACATCTAATGATGTCCTTGAACATCAAGTGTGCTCACACCTGGAAACAGATGTTTTAGAAATCAAAAGGGGCAGTAAGTACAGGGTACATGAATTATTATGCTGTCCTGGCTAATACCAGGCACCACCCTGGCATTCAGAGTGGCCTTTTCTCTAGCTAAGCTAACATGCTGCCCTTCATTTCCTTAGAGTGGGGATTGTTTTGCGCTTCAGTCACATATGAACTCAAAGAGATTTACAACAGCTTTGCCATCAAATGCCGCATGTAAATTAAGTATAAATAAATTTAATTTGAAACTTTGAGTGGCTAAGAAAAATAAAATTCCAAAGCCACTATGAAGAACATGTGTTGGATTACTCTTAGCATAAAACTTCAATAAAAGGGTTTGAAGTTCAATTATTGTTATGACTGCTTGTTGACAACCGAAACATCTTTTTCTATTGACTCAAAGATACGTATTCTACATCTGGTTGCTGGTGCCTATTGAGGTGGAGGCTTGGAACAGCAAGTAAGCCTGTTTCACTCAGCAGCGTAGAATAACAGGAAATTTACTGGAGAAAACATTACTATTTCTCCAGTTATTCAAAATCCAACTTTATTGAAGATGAAGTTAAGGTGCATCTACACTGAGGTGCAGAGAGGGATGGACCAGGCTCTACGAATCTGGAGTGGTGCATCCAAGCCAACTTTGGTCCAGAAGCTGTTCAGACACATTGACCTGTGACTGGTGATTGTACTCATACATGCTTCCCCTCAAGAGGGAGAGCTTGGTCAACAAAGACAGTCCTGTGCTATTGTGTATGAATGGTTTCCAGTCCACTGTCAGCTCTACTCTCCACTATGAGCCTGGTGGTGATTATATAAGATGCAGATTCTTAGTCTCCGTATCCATGTGAGAAAAACTCATAACTTGCACTAGGATTGAGTTTCTTTGTCTGCTCAATTGCAAATCCAATCACGGCCCAGGAACTGCCATAGAACAGCTAAATTTGTGGTGTGACTCACTGTCATACAGACCAGAAAAATTATATAAGGTTTGATTCTGGAAAGTAGCAGAATTTATTGTCTCTTGGAAGAAATGGAAAACAAGGTCATGTTTAAAGAGCATTACACAACATTCTCAGGAAAAAAGAGGTTAATAGGAAAGAGAAAAAAGAGAAGTTCATAGGAAAATTGAGGTTACCAGGTATGATTTACAGATGTTATTTTAAGGTATTGCAGAAAACACATCTGAGGATGGCAGCAGATGCTGAAGCAGTGCCTATTTTGTTTAGGATGCTTTATGATCTCACCTGTTTAAAGTCCATTTCATGAGAAAAATAAAGTGTTAAAGTATTTTCATTTCAGTCAGAAATGGTTTTCTGGGTCTACATAGGAGTGGTCACATGCAAGTGCAATTTAAAACATTTCAATATATAATTTAGGAAAATCATATTTAAGTTCTTATGTGCCAACTCATGTTCTTCTAGAAAGCAGACGTCCAGCACAACACAATTTTTTTGGATGCAGTAATATTTTCTTCCAGCTTCATACTTCGTACTTCAAAACTTTGCTTGCTTGGCCATTCAAAAAAAAAGTAGGCAGAAAGCTAGTTTGCAATACAATTTTTTTTTAAATGCAGAAGTAAACTGAAAAATTTGAAGAAGAAAATGTATAACTAGGTTTGGGGTTTTGGTTTGGTTATTTTTTGCTTTACAAAAGCTACCAGAAATATCATATTGTTATTATCATTTGGAATTCATTCGCTTAAATGGCTTAAATGGTGAAAGCATTTGAAGGGGATATTATATAAGGCATGTTAAATATATCTATATATATATATATATACACACTTTTCCTTTGTGGTTTAATTCACACATGAGAACAATTCCTTCCATATGCATCAAGGGGACCTTATTAATGTATATAAATATGTTATGGGATGGAAGGGTGTACAAAAGATGGAGCCAGCCTCTTTTCAGTGGTGGCCAGCAACAGGACTGCAGTCAATGTGCAGAAACTGAAACACAGGAGATCCCCTCTGAACATCTGGAAACACTTTTTCTCTGTGACGTTGTCTGAGCACTCGTACAGGCTGCCTAGAGAGGTCATGGACATATTCAAAAGTTGTCTGAATACCAGCTTGAATAATTGGCTTTAGGTGGCTATGATTGAGCAGGACATTTGGACGAGATGACCTCCAGAGGTCCCTTCAAAACCATTCTGTGTTTCTATGATAAATATTCAGTCACAAGCAGTCTAAGAAGGTATATTACAGATTTATACACTACAGTCATCTATAATGTTCCATATTGACAGCAGGATTTTTTTTGAATTTTAAATGAGTCAAATGTAACATTTATTGGCAACAGACAGTGAAATTTCTTATTAGAAACCACTTCAAAAATCCCTATTCTTATCAGTGCTATAAATCCCCCTAACTTTTTCATAATACTTTTCAGAAGGGTTCATTATCATCACAATATTTAATGCTATACTTGTTAACATAAATTTCATATAGGATTTGGATAACATTCACAAGTGATGTTTCATTTTTCCCTCACTACTCTGACAGTTCTTTAATCTTCAAATGTTGCAGAAAAAATCCAGTTTACAAATACGAAAAACTATGATATTACAGTACAAGAAAAGGTACATCCAACTAAATCTGGGATAGAAGTTTTGTTGCACCTTTAAACAATGAATTTCAGTGTTCTTAGAAATATATGAATATGTAGACCAGCACTATCGAAACATGACATGCAATGGCAGTGGCCTTGACAGATCACTGTAGAACCTCTTACTCCATACTGAAAAGGAGACTTCGTACTAAAGTTGTTCTTATCAGAAACCTTAATTTCCTCAGAAGTCTGAATCTTTTATAAGATTTTCATCTAGACTTCACTTTCATAGGCTTTTGGTTTATAACCCAAACATCCTTTGATTTTTCTTGCTGATTTTTAGTTACAAGAAATGCAATCCTGCCATCCAGTCTCTTTTAATCTACATTTCATATGGATTTTGTTTGACTCTGTATTCCCTTCCTTTGTTTCAAGCCATAGATTTTTGATCAATCTCAGTTTCCATCTTCTACTAGTCTCTGCCCTGCAGTAGCATTCACTTCTCTTGCTTGTTCCACTTTCAGTTCTGTGGCACCCTATGTTCACCGCCTGTCCTGTGTGTCTTTGCACAGGGCATGTTTACTTTGACACTTGACTTCACAGTGCAGAATAGAAGAACTTCTTTCTCTTTCTTTTGATGTATGGTCTCAGCCCAGCCTGGAAATAATCTTGTTAAGAATAGAATCATAGAATCATTCAGGTTGAAAAGACCTCCAAGATCACTGAAGCCAGCCTTGGACTGAATACTGCCATGTCAAATAAATCTTAGCACTAAGTGCCATGTCCAGGCATTTCTTAAACACTTCCAGGGATGATGACTCCACCATCTCCCTGGGAAGCAAGTTCCAATGGTAAATCACCCTTTCATTGAAGAAATTATTCCTGATGTCCAGCCCAAACCACCCCCGGTGCAACATGAGAGCATTTCCTTTCATCTTGTCACTTGTTACCGGGAGTAGAGGCCAACCCCCATCCAGCTGCAACGTCCTGTCAGGCAGTTGTAGAGAGTGATAAGGTGTCCCTTGAGCCTTCTTTTCTCCAGCATAAGCACCTTCAAATCCCTCAGCTGCTCCTCCACAGGACTTGTGTTCCAGACCCTTCAGCTCTAGTGCTCTTCTCTGGACTCGCTCCAGCACCTCAAGGTCCTTCCTGAATTGAAGGCCCAGAACTAGACATAGTACTCAAGGCCTCACCAGTGCTGAGTACAGAGGGACAATCCCTGCCCTGGTCCTGCTGGCCACACTGTTGCTGATACAGGCCAGGATGTCATTGGCCTTCTTGGCCACCTGGGCACACACTGGCTCATGTTCAGCTGCTGTTGACCAGCACCTCCAGGTCTTTTTTCCCAGACAGCTTTCCAGGCACT
>NW_008237423.1:461367-541530 GCF_000691975.1 Corvus brachyrhynchos
GGGGGTTGTTATGACCCAAGGGCACGACTAGGCACTTGGCCTTGTTGAACCTCATACTATTGGCCTTGACCCATTGATGCAGCCTGTCCAGATCCCTCTACAGAGCCTTCCAATGCTCCAGCAGATCACCGCTCCCACCCAGCTTATTGTCATCTGTGAACTTACTGAGGGTGCACTCAATCCCCTCATCCAGATCATCAATCAAGAAATTAAACAGGCCTGAAACGTCAGTATGCTCCATAAGAATAGAAGTTTCTGGGAGTTTTGTGGTCAAGTTTTAGCAAACTGCTAGTGAGTTCGTACAAATGGACTTTTGCAAGATTTACACTAGAAGTGGTTTCTTGTATGGATAGCAAACAGCGCATCAGTGACACACAGACCACCCTTTTGCCAGATGTCAATTTCCTGCTCAACAAATGAGGAGGGCACAGGAGCCGCCAAAGTAAAGGTTACGGGACTGTTTTCTTAACTGCAAAAAATAGCATGTTTTTCTCTTGCTTCACAGCAGAAACATTTTGGCTGAAATTTTCCAAAAGATTTCTTCACAAGGCAAATGCCGCACATGGAAAATTTCAACCTAAACAGTTAGTTTGGCAAAAGTATAAGCAACTAGGTCTTATAACAGGAAATGTTTGCAGCCTTAATACTAAGCAGTGCTACCAATTCAGCATATAATTTACTCAGCACCACCCTTATGCATTGACAAAGATATTCAGCACCTCGCAAGGCCAAGCTGTGAACTTGGAAGGAATGAGCCGTAGCTCCCAGTTAATGCTGACAAGTGTTGACTATTCTCTTTGCCCATTTTGTGCAGCATAGCTGTTTACATTCTACAGCTACACCATATTTTTGAAAGTTCTTTACTAAGTTTGACATTCATGATGATTTCAACTAAGATGAAAAGAAGAGAAAGATGGCTTGCACAGTTTTCATCAAAGCTTTTATGACTAAGGTAATTCTTTCAAACTTTTCAAACTCAGTCATGGACTTGAAGTACAAGAACTGCTTTCTTGCTGCTTCTGTTGAAGCATTAAGCTTCCAAAACAGAGGGAGAGAACACATAACTATGACCCACCACTGTCACCAGGCCCACTTAAAGGAATGATTGCTGGAGGAAGAAGGTGGCAGACCTCTCTTGAACTGAAAGTGGTCATAATTTCACTAGTACAACATCCCTTCCTAGAGGGGATACCACCTCTTACCTAGCACTGCTGTGCTATGTCCCAGCCAGCTGCCCAAAAAGAAGAGCTGAGGGTGAAAACATACATCCAATTGTATTAGGTTTGCACAGAAATGGTTTTCAGAGCAAGAGGCGTACAGGGTTGGCTTCTGTGAGAAGATGCTAGAAGCATCCTCTCTGTCCAACAGAGCCAATGCCAGCCAGCTCCAGGACAGACCGGCCACTGACAAATGTTGAGACCGCAAGTGGCAGTCATAGCACCTCACATTTACTGTGCAGGAGTGAATTGCAGACAGAGAAGAGAGGATTGAGAATATGCAAGAGGAAGCATTCTGTAGACATCAAGGCCAGTGAAAAAGTACAAGGAGGAGGTGCTCCAGGTGCCAGAGCAGAGATTCCCCTGCAGCCCATAGTGCAGACCATGGTGAGGCAGCTGTGCCCCTGCAGGCAATGGAGAACCAAGGGGGAACAAAGATCCACCTACAGCCCCCAGAGGGACACACACTGGAGCAGGGGAAGAGTGTGAAGAGTCCTACCCCTGAGGATGAAGGAGCAACAGAGACAACATGATGAACTGACCACAACCACCCTTCCCAGTTACCCCGCACCACTTGGTGGGAGGAGGTAGAGAAATGGGAAGTTAACTTGAGCCTGGGGAAAACGGGAGGGGTGGAGGAATGTGTTTTAAGATTTGGTTTTGTTTCTTATTACTCTACTCTGACTTGACTGATAAATCAAACTAATATTGTCAAATTGACTGCAATTAGTCAGTGATCTCTCCCTGACCTTATCTTGACCCTTGAGCCTTTTGTTATGTCTTCTCTTCACTGTCCAGCTAAGGAGGGGAGTGAGGTTGGTGCTGATGGGAAGCCAGTGTCCAGCTACAGCCAGCCCACTACACAAATATTAGAGGGTAAGATGCACAGGGAAAAATGCAAAAATAAAGCATACTATTGCAGAGCCTTAAGAACGAGAAGAAAAAATTGAAAAGAAATTTAACCATGATAATCAATTTTGATATTTCAAAATCACGGAAATTAATTATTGTATAGACAGCTTCCATATAGAGATATCATGTATTATGTGATTGTGGTTAAGGCAAAAAAGGTGTGTTGCAGGCAGCACAAAGGCATTATTGTGAGTGTGTAATTTCAAAGGGATCAGTTGAAAGATGGGTACATTATCTTAAAGAGAAAAAGCCACAACCTTTAATGAAGTTTAATTTAATATCTAGGAAAGCACTGAACAACAAGAATTACCTATTTCCTATGAAGGCTAGATCTACCATTAGAAATGAAGGATTAAATCCTCATGATTCAAGAAATTAGTCATGAAAATGAGCATTCAGTATCCCAGGACTCAATACAAAAACTGCTAATGCAAAAGCAGAATATGGTTTTCTTGTTTCCCTTTGTCCCAGTGGAGTTTTACCTGCTGGCAACTTAGCAGACATCGATATTCAATTTGTACAAGAAGAGAGCTTCAACTTTCCGCTGAAGTATTGTTGGACTTCTTTCGTTACTTAATATGTTTTCATTTCACTTTTGGCAAAAGAAGAATTGATGATTAGCAATAAATTTATAAGGAGACAAAATGAAGAGACACAGAAAAGTCAGAAAGTCTGTATTTCTGTTTGTTCTGAAGATTTCTATTATGCTTCCCTTTTTATATATGTATATTTTATCATTTGAAATGATTGTGCCTAAAAGGAATAACAGAATTTAAAGAGAAATGTCAGTACCAAATACTGCATTCCACTTACCTCAAACGACCAATTCATTTTCACTGAGAAGCTACTGCTGAGCCTTGGTCATAAAGATGCTGTAGAAATACTGATACAAGCTTTGTCGAGAATTTCGTAATTTACTTCATTTCATCTACTCATAAGAAGCACGGCCTAGTGAGTCAAATGGCAGCTGGAATGTTCCTGGATGGAAAAGTAGAACATTGTTTTAATAAAAATGTTAAAGTTTGAACATTTTGTTTCATTTTAAAATAGAATAAAAATGACATCCTTTCAAATATTTAACTTAAAATACAAAACAGCTTACACCCCGGTGGTTAGGATGTTGGAGTAAAATGTTTGGAAGATTTTCAATAAATTGTATTTTGCTGAAAAACAGCAGTTTGTTAAAATAGGAAACAAATCTGTTTATCACTACGTTGTTAAAAGAATTTTTAGACCTAAAGCAACATTTCTCATTCAAGCTGTTAAGAATGGACTTGCAAAGGGATTTGAACTTAATTCTTCCAAGTCCCCAGTGATTTCTCACAGAAAAATGGCCATTAGGTTTAGACTTGACTTCCTATTCTGAGACAGACTTCCCATGTTATCTTGGACAACTTGCTTTGGTCCAGATTGTTTAAAGGAATTGAATGTCTAAACCCCTATGTATGCACTTTTTTTCCAGTTTAACTGCATGGTCTAATCTTACAAAAAGGCCAGAGTACATGTTGGAACAAGAAATGGGAACACCAACTACAGACCATCAATGGATAAGATAACAGCTTGACATTTAGTGGTGGTGGGAACAAACGCACTGTGATTGAGTACTGGTGACAAAGGATGTTGAAAAAGATGTGGGCAGTCAAGTTTAAAGTTCACACTCTTCTCCCAAAGCTGCAGAATTTAGAACATTGAATTGAGCACCTTGTCAGAGCTGGAATCTCTTTCTTCTGATCTGTTTTACAGATCAATCAAACTACATTTTGAAGCTATTCTATCCAAGAGATTATCTGACTGGGAAAAGTCTCAAAACCTCACTGCTTTGATTGCCAAGCAGCTTTGTTTCAATATTAATTGAAAAATAATAATTTACCATTTTACACTCATTTGCAATGATGCCCTTTGACTTAAATGGTTTCTTTCTTCACTGGAATGTGTGTACCTGGTGTATCTAGAGCTAACGATCATAGCCATTCTAAATTCTGGTTTTTCTAGGTTAGACAACAAATCTTTTTTACTAGCCCTTTGTAAATAAAGTTGCAAAATCTGGTAGTCCTCCTCCACACAAAGAATCTTAGAATCATTTAGTATGGAGAAGAACTTCAAGATCAGCAAGTCCAACTTGCTAACCCAGCACCACCATGTTCACCGTTAAACCATATGCCCAAGTGCCACATCCACACACCTTTTGAAGAATTCCAGATAGAGATTCCACCACTTCCCCAGGCAGCCTGTTCCAAAGCCTGACCACCCTTTCAGTGAAGACATCTTTCCTAATATCTAATCTAAACCTCCCCCGGTGCAACCTGAAGCCACTTCCTCTTGCTGTGTGGCTTCTTACCCAGGAGAAGAGACCAACTCCCACCTGGCAACAACCTCCTTTCAGGTAGTTGTAGAAGAGCAATAAGGTCTCACCTGACCCTCCTTTTTTTCCAGGCTAAACAACCCCAGTTGCCTCAGTTGCTCCTTATAAAACTTCTGCTCCAGACCATTTATCAGATTCATTGCCCTTCTTTGGACACCTTCCAATGTGAATCTTCTTCATCACATACATATTTCCCCATCTTTTTGTGGTAATACTTTGCTGTATAGATTCCAGGATCCCTCAGCTTTTCCCAACAAGGAAAATTAGATAGATATAGATATAGATAGATAAAGATATATACAGATATCTATATATCTATACAGAGATATAGATGTATCTGTATTTGATGATGCTTGTGTCATCAACAAATTTTGTTGGATGATTTCTACTACTTGTGCCAAGTTCAGTATTGAAAATGTGAAAAAATATTGAAATAATGAATTGTCCTGGAGACGGATTCTTGAGGGTCTCCAGCTGCAAATCCTTTTCAGCCCAATCTGCCCTTTTAACACATGCTACTCATGTTTCCTGACACCCACACAGTTTTCTGCACCAGTTTAATTACTCTTTTTTATTTTATATCTGTTTTACTTACTGTTATTTTCAGCTCTAGACTCAACCTCTGCTCTTGTTACAAGACTTGAGCTTCTGCTCCAACTTAATGTATCAGAGATTTTAATGTGATCTCTCACACCACGGTGAGGGACAGACCTGGAGTATTATTGACTTCAAAATTCCCATTTTCTTATGGTTGAATAAATATCTTTATGAGCAGAGTCAATGTAAGGATTGTTTAATACCACGAGAGTGTTTGGAGCTGTGAAGTGCGGGAAGACTCCTAGTAAGTGAAGAGAAACTCCTGAAAAGTTGGAGGAAAGGGGGCCCTCTAACTGAGAATTATTATTCCATTGGTCAAACAGCTGTATGTTATGTACAACAACCACAAATGAAGTGCTTATTTCTCTCTAAGGAGATGTGCCTTAATCAGCCTATGTGGCAGATGCAATTTTGCAACTTTCCGTGAGTCTTGCTGATAAGTTTGAGTCAGGTATAAACAAGTTGTCAATTTATTATTACATGCTGTATAATTTTCAATTTGTGGCATGGGTAGAATCAGAAATACGGTAAAAAATTTCTGCAAAATATTTCTTAATGTTTGATCACATTCACTGGTTTGTCCTCAAATTTAACACAGTGAATGTTAATGAAGTAGTAGAATACCCACTATTGGCAGCTAGAAAAGCTACTGATATCTGGTTTTCTCTGTTTAGTTTTCTTCTGTTTTAACATAAGCATTTTTCTAGCATGAATGGATACAGATTTTCCATTAAAAACTGTTAGCAGTGGATGAGTAAATGTCTGCCAATGTTACAGCCAGTTCATGAAGAATCCAGCTCCACGGTCTCGCCAGCACAGCAATTAGGACCACATGTGCTAGAGAGGGAAGGGAAGCCTATGCATAGTGATGACAGTCCCATAAGGCCTGATGGCTGCCTTTCCAGTCCCAAATTTCAGAGGCTTTTAAAAACATATCTGCCTATTAGAAAGGTTTTGGATTGAGTTTTTAAAATCCACAATGCTTCTTTCTATAGTATTATTCATCTCTTCTTTGACTATTGTACTTATACCTTATTATGTCAGGAAAAGAGGCAGTTTTTAAATTATTTAAAGCAAGAACAAATAATAGATATTCGATGTTGAACTGTCTACATGGTCATATCCATATAGATAGGAATATGTGTACATGTGTGTGTATGTTAAAAATATACAAGAATATTAAACTACAAGTACTTAGACTGTGAATGACTTCTGGGACTGGCACAAGCCTGTACACCTCAGTCAAGGAATTTGCTTCATGCAGGATTTTTTGTCACTTGTTTAACAGCCTGCATGAAATTAATTTGGGGTTATGCTCTCTTCTCAACAAATGTATAAATAATGCTAGAGTAATTGGATCTTAATAATGTGTTTTGCAAAAGGGATTGTAAGCCTGGATAGATATGGAACTCAAACTATACTACTGCTATAAAGTTTATTAGTAATTTGAGCTATTAAAATCTATTAATGGTAAATATATATATGTAGTTTGTGGCTCTGATTAAAATGTAAATCCAACAGCAAACTGTAATAAAGTGATAGCAGCAATCAAGGGACAGAAGGATCAACATCCCAAAATAGGATTAAAGGTTACTGACATACAGACAGAGAGTTCACTGACCTTAACAGATGAAATAAATATTTTTCAGAGAACAGCTCAACCTTGCTCAGCGACAGCAGACACACAAGAAAACAGGATTACTGAGGGATGGCACAATGCCTGAGGTACCATGGAACAGACTTGAGCCAGGATGGAGGCATAAATACATGCTATCAATGCAGAGACCAGGAGAACACCCAGTTCCATGATTCACAACTTAAGAGGCATTTCCCATCCCTCCTGCACTTACCAGGTGGGCTGTGAGTGCACCCAGTGGGCACACAGTACCCGTCTTTAAGGGTAGCCTGAAGTTGGCTAGGCCACCATGACACATCCCTCACATCAGCCACCAGACTGTCATGGCCAGGCTGCTAACCCAGTCATGCTGTGGCCCCTGTTAGTAGCTAACTGGGTAAACTCAAGGCACAGGCTCACATCCCAGAACATGGCTGGCCCTACAGCACAACACCCTGCATGATGCCTGCTCATTGTCACCATCCCTCTCTCAGACTGCTGCCAGCCAGAGGTATCTCCCTGGCCAGGTTCCATTTCCAGGCTATGTGGACTCCCTGGTCCAGGAGAGGGAAAAGGCTATGATTTGGGCACAGGTAACAGGTTGGGCTATTGCTCTTATTGCTGGAGAATGTTCCTTGCCCTCTTTCTTTCTATCTTTACTCATCTCATCAAAGTACACTCTCCACAAGGTAGCTGTTGTCTTTCTAAATTTTGAGGGAATTCAGTGCTACAGAAGGCAGGTCTTGTAACATGTCAGATTCTGGATGTTTGGCTCCGAGTGCACACTGCGCTCTTAAGATTAGTACTGGAGCCACTACAATTACTGAGGCATGCTGCTGCAAAGAGATCAATATTTTCAATTATTTTCTTTAGTCATTTCATTAAGCACTGTGCTTGAAAGTGTTGTATTTTTTTTTGTGTGACCTTTTTTCACATTCTCAAAAATCATTACTTTAGCTTTACTTTGGTAATGTTTATCAACATACCCCGTGCATTCATTTGGCACCCAGAGCTGATAAGAAATGCCTGCAGTATACTGAATTACAGAAGTACATTTTGGCTAGGATGGGTACTACCAGAGAAAGCCCTGACATCTAGCGACTAGGACCTGTAAATCCCCAAAGAGTTGAAACCACACTCATTTTTTTTAAGTCACAGCACTTTGCCAACAGGATACGTCTCTGTTACAGCATTGCAGTGAAGTGGTTAGGGTCAGAATTGCATTTAGGCACAGTCATTGTTGGATAACTGCCTGCCCAGCCTCATTCATTCACATACAGTACATATGTTTATAATGCATTTTGAAGCCTCTGTAACATGGACTTGAAACCAAAAGAGAGAACAATAAAGATTTAACCAACCAGCATAGCTGGTTCATTTCCCAGTCTCTGAACTCTATCCAGAAGACACAGCCAGACATGGCTTGAAGAAAGAGCCCATAATCCAGAGAATGAAAGAAGAAGATGCAGAGAAAAGGAGTTTTCAGGACATCGGTTAAGAAAAAAAATAGTCTTGCTTACATATGGGACTAAGGAGTCTACAGATGTGCACAGGATGAAACTTCCTCAGCTTCAGGCATACATTTCTCAGGAAATCACTAACTTCCAGTGCAGCCCCTGATATTGATCTGTTAGATAGAAGAGCCCTGAACTTGCATTTCCTCTTCACATAATATTCTCCTGATATTTTAAGAAAATGGATTTATAATACTCTTGTACATGGATCCCAGCAATCAGGCTGTATATGGCTGCAAAATTAAGATTCTTGTAAGATGCAATTTAAAAAAATCTGCTTCAGGGCACAGCTATGCTGCAGAGTACAGGCCAGTGCTGTGCAGTAATGTTTCATACAAGGAGAGGAGTAGTGAGCTGTGGTTGTTCTGCCTGGAGAGGAGAACAGATGCTCAGGTGCATCTTCTGAATGGGATGTTGAAGAGCAGTAAAGAAGATGGAGTCAGGATTTCCTCAGGGATTTCCAGTGACAGGACAAGAGACACTGTGAGCTAATTAAAATTGAGGAAATTCCATTTAAGTATAGAAAATGCTTTTTCTTTTTAATGTGAAGCTGACTGAGCATAGGAACAGGCTTCCCTGAAAGGTTGTGGAGTCTCCATGCTTGGACATATTTAAAACCCAGTTGGATATAACCCTCTGCAAACCCCAGATTGAAGTAGATGTTTCCAAAGGTGTTGTCCAGTCTCAAACTGTGGTTCTGCTGTCTGTAAACAAGCAGTGATATGTCAGCTCTAGGACAAATCAGCCAGGCTGAGCTGGTAGGGTGCTGTGCTCAGCCAGACTAGGTTTTTTCAGTGCCACCTAACACATTTAACAAATTCTGACACTCAAGCTGGTGCCTCTTTATGCTACTTGCATTAGAGCATTTAGATCTATCACCTCTTTCTGTTAAGATCTTTATTGCTCCACACCAGTGTCCTACAAATGGCCTTGTATACCTGGAAAATGCCTTCAGTTTGAGCTTTCTTTATCTAGCTCTGACTGCTCTCAAGTTTTGCATGGCTTTCTAAAGGTCTGGAGGTCCTATGTGAGAGACCAAGAAACTGGACACTTGCAAACATTATGCCCAAATGTAGTATTATTGTCTGATCATTATATTATTACCAAAATAATTTTTGTTGATAGGTCTACAAAGCACACATTTGACAATCTTTCTCCTTTACAGGAACCTCACTGTTTGCTGCAAAAATGTCAGTCAGATAATATAAAGTGGTATCTTCCAATCAGAGATAGATTTTTTTAAAAGACCACTCTTTCTATTAAACAGTTTTATGTGTATTTCAGCAAATACAGGCAGAAATATACTACTTAACATGGGAAAATTTAAAAAATAGAAACACATTAATGCAGAAAAGTAGACAGGTGTCTTTTTTTTTTTTTTTTAAGTGACAGATCTCTGATATACCTTGGATTTAGTTACAGCGTATGAAGAGTATGGGGTAAACCTCACCCCTATTGAAATTACAGACAACTAGGCCAGGGTTTCATGCATGAACAATAATTGGCAAGACTTAAGTCATAAATGTTCATTTTTTTTTGAATTATTCATGAAAAAAGGGTATGTGAAATGCTTGGTTTGAGAAACATTTTGAGAATTTTGAGAACATTCATTTTACCTATTTGGTAAAACTTTTGGCCTAGATTCTTGTCTCATAATAATCTTGAATAGGATGGAGCTTGCTAGGGCATTGAGTTTAGTCTTCTCTTATCATGAATGACTGCTTTAGAATAATATCCTGTGTTCACTTAACCAGTGACATCCTAAATGCTTCATGTTTTATTAGTCTAAGGCAAAACCTGCTCAGTTACCCAGTTACTACTGGCATTTTAAGTGCATTGTGTCACTTCTGCACTAGTACATTGGTAGAACTGAAAAAGCAAACTGACTGAAACAACACAACCTAGTATTAAATTAATAGGAAAGAGCTAGCCCATATAAATCAGAGCAGTTATCCAGAAAGGTTGGATGCAGCTGTGCATAAACAGGAAAACTCTGCAGCTGCTCTCCTGTCCAGTGATCCAGTCTGTGAGTGCACTGGCTGACATTAATGGATGAGAGTTTCTAGTAGTGCTTAGCATAAATCTGTGCCTGGCCCCCAGTACCACATTTAAGTACCTTATTGTTTTTGGGCCATCTTTGAGGTATTAACAAATAGGTTTTTTGTGACTCCTAAATAAAGTTTCTTTCTGTTCAAGGAACATTTTTAAAAAGTATCAAGGTATTTCTTGTTTGTGAAATATTGTGTTTTCAAGTTGATACCCACCAAGTTTCTGCCTAGTTAAGTTTTGAAAACTCATGGTACGTACCAGATGTTATTAAAACCTATTCACCTGCTTAGTTATGCGCATCTGTCTTTGGATGATGATGTCCAAGTCTTAATTTGAAATTAAGATGGTGCTACAAACAGTCATCTTAGCCCTAGCTGGTGGTCTTGTTGAGACAAATTGCTAGGATATGGTTTTATAATAGTGTAACTATTACTATAACTAGTATTAAAGAAATCCCAAGCAATGACATCATAAGGGTAAAAAAAGGTGCCTATTTGGACAGGGTTAATACATTCAGCTGTCTGGTAGACTGAATTTTTTTACAAACCCATGGAACAAGTTGTGCCTGGAATAGACCCTTGATTAGCATGGAATCACTGGAGGCTTGAGACATCTTTCTTTGCCTGAAATGTCTCTTTTGTGGGTAAGCACTGTGAAAGTCGTCTTTACAGCTCTCATCAATCTTAAAGCACTCTGGAGAGACATTTTAATCCCCATGTACAGATGGTGCAAATATATCACAGAGAACTGAAAGGACCTCCTGAACCAGCAGGTCAGCAGCAAAAATGTTATATGTAGATTCCTCCATGAGAATAACCTACTTATCCAGACATGCTATTTCCCAAAATATTGTTAGTTTGAAATAATTGCCAAGCATTTCCTTTGCTTACCTTCTTGCTCTGATCCTCATGGGCTAGGTACAATGTTATCCTTCTAGTCTTAGGCAGTCAGGAGTGATGCAAATGGACAAATTCCTAAGCATTTCACTGACTCTGTGGCTGTCTGGATTTCTGTGTCTAGGAGACAAAGAAAAGCAACCACAGTGATTGTGCATGCATTAGTCTATGCAGTGGTTAATGAATTAAGGTGAATTAGTTATTACTGGCTAGAGTTTACCTTCTCATTCCCTAGATAACTATATAGTTACTTCAGGCTGGCAAAACTTTTTTTCCGCTTGTACCGTGTGTGTGCATCTAGCCAGCTGTATATCAGTAGTTCATGTTCAAAGACAGGAGAAAGAAAAACGTCATCACAGACTTACCCTCACAAACAACTTGTTTTCAAAGTGACATCCCAATGGTAGGTAAAGGTAGAAAGAAACCTCCTGGCTATACTACTTGTAAATATATGTAGCTATGGTAGCCCAAACAGATCCAACACAGCTTAATCAATGGCATGTTGTGTTTTCTAGGCTGAAATGAAATTTTTTCTAGAGTTTGGATGTAAAAGTCTGTCTGCAATTGTTTTACAGGCTTCTATTCCCTCGGATATTCCCTTCTGCCTCTGTGGCAGAAGCGGCCCGACTCTTTGTCTAGTGCTACTCCTCAGATTTGCTCTTGCTGTGCAAAAAAATCTCTCAATCAAGTGATCCTTCAGATCAGGTTAAATGTCCAAGCTGAGTGCTGTTGTTCTGGTAAGACTGGTAATACTTCCCCATTTTAATGTGAATGCATTAAAACAAGAAAATGCTACATCTCCAGCATTTCCCCAGAACTTCCCGAACAGAGCAACTCCCTACTCTGCCCTGGGAAAGCAGCAAAGTGGTTCAGCATATCAATATAGCAAATGTCCCCAGAAATCCTACCAGTGCATCCGCATGACAATAGTACTGGTGAGGACATGTATGGTTCTCTAGTGCATTAAAATAAAAGATGATGCCAGTCGCTGGTGAGGTCACCAGTCAAACCATAATTTCAATGGCACATAATGACAAATAAACTAGTTAATTAAGAGGAAGAATTGTAAAAGATGTTTTAATAATATTAATGTCTTTAAAAATTTTTTTAAGTAGGAAGGAAAGGGACATTATGTCCTCTCAGGCATGTGTGTGTGAAAAATGTGATAACTGTTTTATTTTCTTTAATGTTATTGGCTAGATTCTCATTTGTAATTTAATGAGGTGTGGTGATTCATTTTAAAGTAGTTTCAGCAGATGAGGATCTGGTTTTAATACTGAACACAGTAGAAACTGCAAGAAAACAAATATTGCTGTAGATCTTGCTGCATAGGCACAAGATTTTGAATAATACAGGTCAAGATTTAAGTTCTGACTTTGATACCAAGTTTAAGTGGCTTAATTCTTAAATATTCTACTACAGTGCAAGTCTTCCTGGTGACTGCCACATATGGTGTTAGTACATTGCATCTCAGGCAGTTTTCTTATCAATTGCTTTCATATTTTCTTCAGTGATCATATCTTCTGTGTCTTCTGCACTTGCTCACTGCTCTCCTACTTAAATGTGTATCAAAGCACATTCTTGTGAGACTTTTTTAGCCCTTGCCAAAAGATATCTGTGTTTGTGCAGAATCTGTGGTCTGTCTTTGCCACATATCCCTTCATAGCCCTTCTATGGAACAGAGGAAGCTAGTCTTTGTGTTTATCAACCAGGGACTCATATAACTAATAAATGTTTTCCACTCACTAGGGAGAACATTCTACTTATGTGCCTCAGTTTGTTATCTTCTTTTCACCTGGTGTCAGTATCTTACCCTTATTCTTTTTGAATCAATGTGTTTCAAATTTTTTGCATTTATGTATTTACACATCACTAATGAGTAAATGTGATATATTCATAGAATCACAGAATTTTCTGAGTTGGAAGGGACCCACAAGGATCACTAAGTCCAACTCTTAAGTGAATGGCCCGATGGGGATCTAATCGGGACCTCAGTATTATCAGCACAATGCTTTAACCAAATGAGCTAAGGAAGGTTGGCTATTATTGGATAAAACCTTCATTGCTGGTGGTATCTCAGATGAATCAGAACTGTTCCACAGAGAAATGACAGACTTGGACTATGCCCCTGAGTGACAGGAGGAGCATATTAAACAGTTCTCAAACTATGGCAAGAAAACCAAAAAGAAAAGTGTTGTTCTGGCAAGACTGCAAGTTACATTCTCTGAGAATAATATAGCACAAATGAACTGAAGAATGTCTTCATCTGAGTAAATGACAATGGAGGGACTAACACAAATAACAGTACTTCAGAAACAGTGCTACCAAAACTAGAGAGATTCCTGGAAAAGTTTACATGCTTTTCCATATTCCACTCACACATGTCTTCAGTAACTGTGTTGTCTAAAGAGTCACTTCAGAACAGTGAAGGTGACTAAGAAAAGTGACATGTTGTAGCACCATGGAGAAGTGTGCACAAAACATCTATTCTGCATAATCTGGCTCCAAACAGGTTTTTTAAATCATTTGATATCACATGAGAAAGATCATTGAAAAATGCTTTGTTGACTTTATTTGTGTAGGAATGACTTCAAATTCGAGAAAAGAAACAAAAACTTTTAAATTATTATTCATATACTCTTATAAGATTTCAAACTTTAAAATCTTCAGAAAATCTGCTTTACAAATGACTGGAAAGTCTTAAGGTGTTTACAACCACCAATGAGTTTAAAATAATGCACAGAAAATGCATTCTGATCTCATAAGAAACACTTTGCAAATCCTGAGTTGTCACTGATGATTCAGTGAATCATATTTAGCAAACTGAACAAAATAAGTAATAGAACAATTACTTACTGATGACATAATACAATTTACTGCTGCTGATGTACAGAAATCACTACAAGGCACCATGAGAAATAAATTACAGATCTTGCACGACATTCTAGTTCACAAACATATTAATTGTCAAAGGAAGACAGAAAAATGTTATACTCCTCCTTTAGGAAATCTGTTCCTGAAGGTTATCAGAGAGCCTAGCACATAGTGAATCTGGCTGGGTGTTGCTCCAGGACCAAATACATTATAGCATTTTAGTTACAGGGTGCTTCTAACACACAAAGAGAAAATAAAAAAGTGTTTGGTTTACTGTGCTCTGTTATGGTTCCCAGACCCTATGCCAACTATCTTTTCCGGTAGTCAAAAAATGTGGTGATCTGTTTACCCAGTGATTTTCCTATCCTAGATTGTCCCCCCCCCATTCCTTGCCCTTAGCCCTGGCCACTCCCTCGGGCTCTCCCTATTGGTTCCTGTACCCCAACTCTGCCCACGTACTGCCCCTGTGATCTGACAAAACCCCCTGTGCCCTGACCACGAGGTCTCTCTGCCTCTGGGGATTGCTGGGACACGATGTAAGAATAAAGATCCTCTGAAACCCTTATGGAGAGACCCTTCTTTCCTCCTTCCCCGTCACTCTGTTGTAGAGCTGATAGCTACCAGAGCAAGAGTGTGGAGCTGTCTGAAAAGGACTATGGAAGGGCAAAAATGGTCGCACTGCCCTAAGCAGCTCTGCTGAGTTCTCAGGGAAAGCTGCAGCTTGCTAACCTAAACCTAGAACTACAACAAGAAAAATTGTGGTCTTAGATCTGTACCACACGTGCTGGAGGACCTTGTATTCACACTGCATTTGGGGTGACCTTGTTGGAACACTGTTGCATGCCTGTCACCAGGACAAAAACTCTTTAATTTTTGAGATTGAGCCCAAAAGAAAATGCACATAAAATACGAACACTTCAGCATATTAATTCCCTAATTTATACACCTACAGATTACTTCATCATATCTGCAACCTGCCCTAGAAAGTCACTCAGTCTTAATTTAGAGGTGTTTATGGTAGCAAATCTTTCTCACCACTAAAACATGTTTCAGTTGTCAGTAGCACTCCCCTGTCAAAATAGCATCATACTCCGGCCTCAGTTATTCTGCCTTTAGGTTCTAAACTTCATCTGCTGTTGTACTTCTTTGTTATGCTTGTTAGTTGGGTTTCTTTAAAACCATAAAAAGCTATATTTTTCTAAACAGAATAGAGGTTCTTGTCTTCGTGAACCTTTTTAAAGAATTTTCTTTAAAAAAACCCGTCAACTTACTACTTGTTGCTGAAAGGTGATTTAATACCAGGAAATCTCTAAAATGGTTAGTGTGTTCTGGATTGGGATGCAGAGAAAGAAGAAATATTTTATGGGTCATAAGAAAATAAACTGCATTTCCTACTGAATATGAGTACCATGACTCCATGGTACTCAATTGTACCCATATATGTTAAAAGAAAGATGGTTTTGGAATAACAAATTTCTGTGGAGACATCCAAAGGGAACGTACTCATACGCATGATGTTAAAACTCAGTATCATCTTGTTCTGAAGTGGTTATTCATAGATTTTGAGATTTTTTCACATTTCTCACAAACTAGTTGACATTATCCTTGAGATTAGAAATAAGTCTCTTCAGAGCTGAATGATTGTGGCTAATGGACAACGGACTTTTTAAAAAGCTCTACATTTACAACTTCTGGTCGATTTTGGTTTTTCTAGCTGTTTCCTTGCACACTTGAAGTGTCTCCATATTGCTTCCTGCACTTGCTTCCACATCTCCCGTTCTGTGTTTGAGTTTTATGAAGATCATCTTGCTCAGCCATGCAGGCCACCTGCTGTCTGCATAAATTCCAGTACACGGGGATGGAAGTTTCTTGAGCTTGAAGAAGGTAATACTTGAATATCTACCAGTTCACCAGGACCCCTCATTTCTTCAAAGAAGAGGATTCTTTGAATTCTTCCCAGCGGGTACCTGAATAGGTCAAAGTTTTTTCTCCTGAAGTTCAGGACCTTTTTGTCTTATTCCTTCCTCTCAGTATCCTGAAGTCTGATGTTTCATGCTTGCTGCAGCTGAAGCTGCCCCCAGTTTCCACATTCCCAAGCAGCTCTTTGTTTGCAAGTACAGTAGACCATGCACCAGTATTGGTTCCTTGATAACCCATGTCATCAATGCACTTCAGACCCTCCTGGATTGCTTCATATCACACCAAAATCTTTGCTTGCTCAGCAATCCCCCACTTCCTGACTTCATTCTTGATCATCCTCTCCTTCAGCCGCCAGTCTTAATTTAGAGCTCTCCTCACCAAAGTGACAGGCTGTGGCTTCACTTAGTCAGTTAGATCCCATCTCTTTCAATAAGAAAGTCCAGTTATCAATGATCGCTAATAAAGCCTCTGAAGTTTATAGGAAACTTCCACTGAGTATGTGGTTGTTGAAAGCCACATCCAAATGAACTAACCAAACTATGTACTATACTCCATAGTTTGAGAACATTTTGTTTTCTTTCTCACTGTAACACAGCGGGTGCTGAAGGCATTTTGGATGTTTTAAACTGCTCCATTTTCCTTGCCTGAAATGTGGTCTCTTTAGCAACAAGATACTATGAAAATCTCCAGTTTCAGAAAAACTTTCCGAATACTGAATTTAAAGGGCAAAAATACAGTGTTTTATTGTTAGCTTATATTTTTCTTAGCCCATGGAAAAGAGAGTGAGAGAAACCGCATAGTCACCATATCTTTCTCCACAAGACTGACTATATCCAAAGTCTTCTTGGCAGGTGATTGTCTAATGCTGGTCTCCTAAGTATCCAGTGTAAGGGTGTCCACAATGTCCTCAGACAGCCTGTTCCAGTCCTCTGCTCATGGATAGTGTTTTGCCAGTCAGGACTGAGCTGCAGTGCCTACAATCTCAGCCTGCTAAAGACAGAACAGTTTGTTCTATTTATTACCTTTTTACATATTTAAAGAGTGTTATCACCCCCTCCAGCCACTCCTTCTCCAGTCTAAACATTCCAAATTCCTTCAGCATATTTTTTTGCCATAGATCATACTTTCTAGACCTCTGATCATTCTTCCACTTTGTACTTTTTCCAATACTCTATACATCCCTTTAATAAAGACCTTGAAAACATAGCATTGGCTCCTGTTGTGGTCTTACCACATATTGAGTAGACATACTTTCTAGATGAAACCTATGTTTATACATTTCAGAATGATATTTTCCTTTTTCCCTAGCTATATGAAATTGTTGTTTCATGCAGAGTTTGTGATGTATTATAACCTTCTGAGCTGTTCATGAAGAATTGTCACCCAATCTGTTGATCAAATTATTTACACAGATTATTCTGTATGCCTGAGTATGTTTATTCACTTACATCCTAGTTTTTGGACTATGTTTCCAGTTTGTATGGATTTGTATGCTACTCTCCTTTTAATGTGATTGAGGGTCATCCAAACTTGGTGCTATCCATAAAAATAATAATTTTACTCTCTATCACACATTATTCTTTGGTCTTGCCTACTACTCCATCATAAGAAGCAAAGTTAGTTGGGAGAGGTTTACTCTCAACAAATCCATGTTGGCTGTTACTTACCTCCCTGTTATCTTCCAAGTGCTTACACAGAGTTTAGCTGATTATTGTTCCAGTACTTTTCCAGGAACTGAAGTTAAGATTATTCCTCTTCAAATCCCTAACACTTTCTTTTTTCCCATTTCTGAACATAGGGTCTATATTTGCTATTTTCCAGCCTCTTGAACTTCACTGTTCCCTAATGTACACTCAGAAACAGTTGTTAGTAGGTTGGAAATTATTTCAGTCAGTTTTTTAATCAGGTGAGTTACGACAGGGTCAGCTGATTTGACATCCCAGTTGGATGATTATTCATCAAAATTAGCAGGTTTTCCTAGTCTATCTGCAATTCCTCTCTTTCTATTACTGATATTAACTGTGCTAAATCACAGTTAATCTTTGCATAGCAAATCACTCCCCTCATGGACCCACACTTTCTTATTGCCACCATTTGTAAGATTTTTAGAGCTTTTTTCTCTTTTTCAAATGTTTCAGAAAAGATAAGAAAACTTAATCCTTTTACAAAGAAATAGATCAAGATGTAATTCAGATGTCATTTATACCAAAATTGACCAAGCGCTGGTCATTGTTCTTCAGCTGAGGGAAAGCAGAA
The DNA here is from genome assembly GCF_000691975.1 of Corvus brachyrhynchos. Lineage (NCBI taxonomy): Eukaryota > Metazoa > Chordata > Aves > Passeriformes > Corvidae > Corvus > Corvus brachyrhynchos. The sequence goes on from NW_008237423.1 coordinate 479,580, forward strand.
ACAGCTGCCAGAGAATGGAAACTAGTTTGAATAACAATTTGCTGTTACTAACCATTTCTAGTTAACAAGTAGGATTTAGTGCAACTGGGTTTCATCACTGAGCAAAGTATTGTTACTGCTGTATACAGTTTGTGTCATTGTTGCTGCCTGTTCTGAGCTTCCCCTCCTCCTCCCCAAGACACTTGCCTCTGCCATGTGCTCTGAACCCCTTTGTTCCAAGCGTGGGCAAAACCAAATAGAACTCAAACGCTTTAGCAGTGTCTGATTGACCAGTCACCCCGGGTCTGCCCCCAGTCCTGCCCTTTCCCCTTCTCTGAATAAAAGAGATGATCAAGGGAGGCCCCGCCTCTTTTGGCTCTGCTACCTTTCTGCGAAGATCTCTTGTCGTTTGTTTCTTTTGAAAGCTTCTAACTGCGGGAATTGAGTGAGCAGAGAGCTATATTTCTCCCTCTTTGCTTCTGCTGGTGGTATTTGCTTTGCAGCTGATACGGGTACCAATTTTAGAGCTACTGAAATGCTAGATCGCCCGAGCTACATCTCTGGGTTGCTCGAGGCTTTCTAAGGCATTGAAATACAAGCGCTAGCCAGTAAAAAGCTGAAAAGATACCTCCTCATGTCATTTAGCAACTTTTCCAGTGATAAGTATTATTCCAAAAAGTGTTATGGAAGTGTTAAATAAAGGAAAGGGTAACTAGAAGGCTTACACTGTGGTCTCATGGACTTCATGGAGAAGTGCTCACTATTTTTATATTAAAAAAACTCCACAGTTAGTTAAAAATAAAATGTCCAAAAGACAGAGGAATAATACAGGTTAAGCCAACTTTTTCAGGATCCATAAATCCTTGCATAAATCCTTCTGATGGGAAAATCTTTAAATCTTCAGCTTCTAGGAAAAGAACAAATGTTGATTCTGGCACCAGCTGCTGACCATCTACCTATCATTTTTCATGAGTGACCAAAGATGAAGCCACTTAGACACGCATGTTAAAATGTATAATGGAAATGTATAAAAACTTGTCAAGTTTGCTTAGAGAATTATAGCTTTACTAACCTATTGTTTACCTAAGAGAGAACCCTAACCAGATGAAAAACTGGAGGTATCTTTTGCAATTCTTTTCATTTTGCATCGCTGAAGTCTGCTTTAGAGACTTGATTTGGCTAAAGGTTTTTGTCACAAGAACTTCCTGCAGCATGAGAAGCTGGAGGCAGAGTGGCTGGAAAACTGCCTGGCAGAAAGGGACCTGGAGGTGCTGGTCAACGGTGGCTGAGCATGAGCCAGTGTGTGCCCAGGTGGCCAAGAAGGCCAATGACATCCTGGCCTGTATCAGCAACAGTGTGGCCAGCAGGACCAGGGCAGGGATAGTCCCTCTGTACTCAGCACTGGTGAGGTGGCACCTTGAGTCCTGTGTCCAGTTCTGGGCCCCTCAGTTCAGGAAGGACATTGAGTGAGTCCAGAGAAAGGCAATGAAGCTGGTAAGGGTCTGGAGCACAAGTCTTATGAGGGAGCTCTGGGTGTTTATTCTGGAGGAGGCTCAGGGGTGACCTTGCCACTCTACAACTACCTGAAAGGAGGTCTTCTCCCAGGCAGGCAGCAACCTGAATGGCCTGAAGCTGTGACAGGGGAGGTTTAGGTTGGATATTAGAAAGGTTAGACATTGGATGATCAGAGTGATTAGATATTCAGATGATAGGGATATTAGACACTGGAAGGACTGCCCCAGGATGTGGTGTAGTCAGTGCCCCTGGAGGTGTTTAAGGAAAGACTGGATATGATGACACTTAGTGCCATGGTGTATTTGACATGGTGGTGTTAGGCTACTTGATTTCAGAGGTCTTTTCCAACCTAATTGATTCTGTGATTCTGTAAAGCTTATACCTCTGTGAGAATGCACCAGGCATTGGTTTGTATCAGGCAGTAGTCAACCTTGGAGACACACTCAGGGCTTTCTGACCTGCCCCAGCTGAAAGCAACTGCATGAAATTATGGAGTGGCAGGAGACTCATGCTGGACAGCAGCACTGGGGAGTTACAGCCATTCATTGTGTAGGTAACCCTGATCCTTTCTCACCTCACTGTTTATTCCTTTCATGGAGGCTGCCCTTGTTCTGCATTCATGAGTATAGCCTAGAGGTACTCCTCTGGGAACTAGGAGCTCTGAGGCTGAATTCCTTGAGACTCAGAGAGAAATTAGGTCTGTGACCTAGGACCAAGAGGCTATTTGCTGAAGTTAGCACTCATGTCTTCAGAAAAGGATGCCCAGCCTGAGAAAGAAGTGTGTCCATCTACCACCTTTGCCTAGTATTTCTAGTCAAATACCTTTAAGCACCTGCTTTCCCAGGCAGAGAAACACAGACTTACTCTTCAGTTTGAGTCTCATGAATAACCAGCTTTGTGTGTCTTGACAGGAGAGATAATCTCCAGTCACCTGCTGTCCTGGACAGTTCAGGCCAGTGCCTTGAATTGCCAGTAAAAATAGGGCCAGCTAGGATTTCTGCCAGTAAAAGTATTTCTTTTGTCAAATCATGTTCAGGAACTCTGAATTTCCAGGATTCAGGTTTCACAAGCAATTCTGCCATATGGAAGGGCTGGGAATTCCTGGGCTTCCAGTATCTCTCTCCTGGTCCTAGGGCCAGGGCTCTCAAGGCTTCCAGGAACCTTCATCCATGAGGAGGAACTGACTGTGGAAAGGAAATGTTCTTTCCAGGGAAATACTTTTAAAATTAAGTTTTCTTGCTGTTTTATAGAGAAGATCTTTTAAAACACAAAAATGGTTTCCTGAGAGAAGGACATTCTCTTGAAATTTTGATCAATAATAACTGGAAATAAACTGAAGGAGCAGCTAGGCAAAAAAGGGTATGGGAGGACTGTCAGATTTTCTGGTACATTCCACATTCTAATAGGTAAAGATTTAAAATTTTACAAATGTAAACCACATATGTGAAATTTTCTGTGCCAGGTGTCTTCCTTTGGCTGAATAGGTTCATAAAAGATAGAGAAAATACTGATTTACTGATCACTAATAAAAAAATCAGGGCAAAAAAAAATTTAAAAGAACTCTCATTTTCATTTCCCCAGGAGAGAGAATGAAGAAAAATATTGGATGTTTATGCATGCTGGTTATACTTCTCCCATATTTGTACCCACCCATCCTGTTATACTACATGGAAAAGATCAAAATAAAATAACAACTTGGAGCAGAGAAAGAAAGACCCTGTCACTGATCAGAATAAAATTTAAGATGTTCCTAGGAGCTGAATGTCTTTAAAATCAGCTTTAAAATACTGTGCACAGTATGGGGCATAATATATGTATCCTGCATCATCAATATATCACAAATGTGGGAATCATATCATTACCTGTAGACCATGAAATTATCTATTCCCAGCATGATTCACTGGACACCAGGAAAATCTGCAAAGGACCCAGGGGTCTTCTAGCACCTGAAGGACAACACTGGGATCTGTGCCCCCTTTTTGCAACAGACTGTTTTGAGAGGGTTTATTACAGCCAGGTAGCTGCACACAGCATGTCAGTTCCAGCTCTGCTCCAGGCCAAAACCAGCTCCTGCATTTCAGAGCTGGAAGAGGGAAAGACAGGCACAACTGTTGTTTATTAAGTTATCAGGATCTGGCATGATGGGCATTAAACCAAAGCTAAGAACGTCAGCCCTGCAGAGATGCCTAGGTCTCTGCACCAAGCTCCCCAGTGGTTTCGAATATGACAGTGCATCAAATGGGGCAGTGGTTTCACACCATTAAGTTTTTTGCCCGCATCAAGTTTCCATGCAGCCTAGAATATTCAGGAGCTCAACACCAGCAGCCAGGAGTTCCAGGGCTCAGCTCTGGTCTGTCAGAATTTATTTGCTCAGAATATGGATACAGGAGGTTCAACACAGAAGTTTCTTCCAGATTCAGCCTTCATCTGGTCTGGCCAGCATGTTCCGCTACCATTATCTGGGATAACTCAATCTCATAGCATATTGGATAACAGAAAAGTGACTATAGAGACATGAAAATTCTTTGCTCCATGCTGCTACTTGAAGGAGAGAGGTAGAGCAACAGCAGTTTAATTTATGATCAGATGATCCAGCACTGGAAAGTACTTCTTGCGTCATTGATTCAAGATCCCTGCTACCTAAACCACTTCATCTAATACCGTTCATAAATGTATCTTAAAATTGGTTAGATTACTAGTCCATGCTACAGCCCCAGGAAAGTAATTACAGAATAGAATTGTTTTGATTATTTGAATTATTATGGTTTCCAGACCAAATTCCTGGCTGGATTATGCATAATAGTTCTTGTGCCAACATTGTTCTTTAACTTAGATATCCCTTGCCTTTCCACATTATTTAATCTCTTGATGTGTTCATAGTCAGTAATTAAAAGGACAAAACAAACAACTCTTTTATCTACAATTGTATTTCTCCAAAGATATATTTTACAGATCCCAATTCAAAGGAAACTCAAGATAAGCTGATATCTTGGCATCAGGTTAAGAAAATATTCTCATTGTCAAGCTGGGACAAATAAGTGAAATATGTGTGCTGGCAAACACCTATTATCTCCCAACCCATGGATATTATCCATCCTACTCATTGTTGCCCTCATCCAAAGAGCAATATTTTAGTGCTCCTGAACACTGGGAAGTGCTGCCAGAGAGGATCCTGCAGAAGGCCCTGGAACTCTTTACTTCATGGGAGGCAGAGGTGCATTCAGGTCCACCAGCACATCAAAATGGGGCAGCTGTGGCATTCTAGGCCTGTGTAAAATGAATATACCTGTAAGAACAAGTAAACTCTTTTCAGCTGAAGCCATGACATTGTCCTGGTCTTTCTTTTTCCCTTTTTTTTCTTTTCATGTGTGTGTATGAAGAGCAGATTGTAGCTGTTGATAGATACCTGTATTAAACAGGCTCAACTGAGCCAGCTGGGAAATTCATCACTGGATTGTTTCCATTTATTTCAGTGCATTTTGAATACCTGACAAGCCAGAGCGACACAGTTCTTGATTCATTTGCTAGAGGAACAGGCAGGGTTTTTTGGAAGTATTGGCCATCTGACTTCAAGGGAGAAATCCTTTCACCTACTCGCCCAAAACAACAGTGTTCATATGCTTGTTGTGTTTCCCGTAGTTGCTAGAATCTCTTATAGAACCTGCAGACACACAAGAAGCTCTTTGGGAGAGGGGTTGTTTTCCTCAAAGTTTGACTTAATATGTCAATCAGTAGAGATGCCATTACTTCTAAGTTGATGTATGTGGATTATAAAGGCACATTATTCCTTTACAGTTTGGGGTTAAATCAAATAAGCCAAGTAAACCTTTAAGTGGGACAAGGAACCCTGGGATGAAACCACCTGCTGGTCAAGCTATTTCATCCTTCTAAATAACCTGGAAATTTGTAAATTTTGTAACAGTTTAAATCAAAGCCAGGAAAGAAAGAAGCCTCTACCCCAAAACAGCTACAGCATGATTCTTTAACAATCTGATTTATGTTAGAGATTCCAAATGTGCCTAAGTCGAATCAAAGACCAAAGTGCAAAAAACTTTGGAGTTTTCTCAATAAGTGTCCAATCTTTTCTTGCAGGAGTAAAATATAACTTGACCCCTTTAATCAAGGATGCTATTTACTTTAAAAAATTGCCTGTGTTTGAAAAATGTGTTGATATAGGCATTTTTTTTTCTTTTGGTCTTACAACAAAGGTTGACTCTGTAAGGACTTTTTGTAATCTTGGCATACATGTAAGCAGAATGTACAGGCTGCTCCCAGCAAGACCTGTAAATGGTCTCCAGTTCCTACTTTTGTTTCAACTGGCATCATCAGAAGTACATTATAATCTACTTTACAAGTTAAATTTTATTTATTGCTTTTAGAAAAATGGCCTTACTATATAAAATATATATTAACCATCTTAGATCATACTGTGCACAGAAGCTCAAATAGTCTTTGCCACTGACAAAGAATGTCAGAAATTAGAAACAGATGGTAATTACTAGGGAAAAAGATGAGTTTTTAGAGGAGAATGAATGCAGTGCATTCCAGAGCACATAGAGTATTCTTTTCCATGAAAATTAATGGCTATTATAAAGTCATTGTGTTCAGTGAACTCGCACATCGCTGACTTACCTAGAAAGTGAAGCAATCAATTTTTAAAGGCTGACAGAATTTAGAAGTTTGTGAAGGGGTCAGTGTGACTTACAGGAACCTCAGATTATACAAGACATTTTCGATATTTTCTCCCACATTTTTTTGCAAGGTTGTGGCTCTTGCTTTTCTCTATTTCTCAGTTTTCCCCTGCCTCCATTAATCATTTAGATATATATGCTTTTTCCTATAATGCTTGTCACAAATGAAAATATATAAATATTTTCAATCATGGATTGCATATTTACAAATGCCAAAGATTATATTATGTTTCCCCATCCCCACTGCTCAGACCCTGTTGCACTTTTCATTCAGATCCATTACATGCTCTGTAACAGGCCTTTTTTAAATGGCAAGGTACTTTCTTCAGAATGTTCCACCTTTGGTACCTTTTTCAACACCTTTTTTCAAGCAGAAAGGAACTTTGACAAAATCCTCTCACATTGTAATGTTCAGCAAAAACATTTTTATAAATAAAGAATTCACAGTCATTTCTGCTCAGCTTATTCTGATGTTTTAGACACACGGATCCTTGTGGACATTTCTCAGTCAAAGAGTGTGTTTTTAAAAAATAAAATAAAGACTTTTCTGTGTGTATCTTTGGAGATTTCAGGTGTCTGGAAGACTTTTGTTCCCTTGATAAAGTTGTTTTCTTAGTTTACTGAAAGGTCATTTAGTTTGGCAGAGTATGTGTCTACCACTGAGCATTCATATGAACAAAAAGAAGGGCCTATTGGCATCCCTAACATCTCACATCACTTAGCTATGATGCAAAAAATTCCTTCTTGGAGGACTTTCTCATGTTCCCATTGCTTTCAAAAATTTATGAATATGATGTGTAATAGAGAAGATAATATAATAAATGCTCTTGTTCTGTCTTCAATGTTGAAATGGAACAGGATTCTTTATTTGTGCTGGGAAGTCCCTACCCAAATGTGCTTGAGACTGGAGCTGCCACAATTCTAATATATTTCATTTGAGCTGAAAAAATATTGCTGCATCCAGGTACCTCCCTGAGTATGGGCATTCAGGAAATCAGAGCTGGATTTTAGTCTTCCATTTAGGCTTTTCCAAAACCCAAGCCTGAGTCCTTTCAAACTTGGAGGGGATTCTACTTTTGAGACAGGTTTCCTGATCCAATCTATGCATGCAAAGGTAAATGCCAAGACTGGATATAAATGCTGTGTACTGCTTAAACACCCTAACAGGGCACTGCTATGCCCAAAATATCTTACTGCATTAGGGGGCTCTTGCTGTCCTGTCGAGGGCTCCATTTCCACATCCCTGACTTTCCTCCAGACTGCTGATTGTCCTCTGCTCCTGAGAGTCGTGCCTTCTCCTGTTCTTTGTTATAACTCTGTGAGAAACAGCAGGCAGATACAAAAGGGAAGCAGAGGAAGCCAGCATATGTGTAAGTAAAAGCAAAAAAAAAAGAAGGAAAGACAACAAATTCTTCTTACGTGGTTTCTGACCTGAGTATGTTGCCATGGGCACTGAGAGTATCCCAGTCTCACTCCAGCAGGGATTTTGTTTTGGTATACCCCAAGGGATCCACAGTTGTATGATGAAACTGATAGATGAGCAGTACACTTTAACATGTAAATAGGCCTGGCAGACACTGTAGACTTGGACCATTTTATTTTCAGATGTGCAGGAGCCAGACTGGCATAAGAACTCAGCGTCGGCTCCCAGCCCTTTTGTTACTGAAGGTGCTGCTTTCATGGAGAGGCTGGAACATGCTCTGATGGAGAAATGGTCTGAAAGGCACCTGCAACAGCCTGCTCTGATATGTGCTGAGACACCACTTGCAACTCTGACAGGGAAGAATTACCAGCATGAAGGAAAAAGATCTTGGATAATGCAGGTGCTGTGTGGTTTTGCCATGGAAAAGAGGAGACATTTTGCTCTTGGCTGCCAGAATTTTTCTCTTTGGACATATCAAGTTTGAGCTTCAGAGTGTTGAAGTAATTTAGTCCACGTAATGGGATTTACACAATTGGATTGCCAATGCAAACAGGCACAAGCTAACCTGAAGGGAAAAGATGGAAGATATGACACATAATTAAAACATGTTTGCAAATATATTTAAAGCTTTTCCTTCTACACTGGCAGATTATAATGCATCAACTCTCCTACTGAGTTGATCAAGACACTTCTGTAATACGTTAACAATTCTACTAAAATGCCATTTATTATAAAGTCTCAACTCAATTACACTAATGAGTCCAACAGAAGCTGTGAAAAGGAGGATTCAGGGTGTCTCCTCTCCAGGGTATCACATCCTGGCTCCTGGCTCCTCTCCCATAGAGAGGAGTAGTCTCAGTGTCAAGTTAAACCTTATCATGGACAGCATGGATAGAGTCCTGAATAAAACCCTTCAGCACATACTTGCCCTTTTATGTGTGAGTATGACTTCTAAGGACCAACAATCAGGTGTCAGAAACAAAAACTATACTTAAACATTTTGTTAGATCACTCCTGGATTTCTCATTGCAAAAACAGTCTAATAAAAAGTTCTACAGTCCTGAAAGGCCCAAGAAGCAAGAAGGGAATCTCTGAATTTAGTGCTAACCTTGCTTCCTGACTCAACAGCAGTAGACAGGCTTACCAAGGCACAGCCTCAGTGATTATTTTATTTGCAGTCTGATCCATGTGACTGTGTAGCCAGCTTTAACAAGCTGGTAGTCTTTCCTAAGCAGTTTGCATCAGAATTTCAGCACAACCAAGGTGGCCAAATTAAAAGAACCACAGTAATGAAATCAGCCCTTTCATTAATTTTTTCAAACAAGCAGTAAAACCAAACATACTAAGCAAGGCAATCTTCTAAGTTACGCATGAGTGGAGGTTCACACTAACAGAATTTTACTCTCTCTCTTCCTTGTGATCACATGCATTAATAATTTTAGAATCTTTTTCTGGGGACTTAAAATAATCACTGTTTAGTCTGAAGCTACCAGTATGTCCTCTGTTAAGAGCACTCAGTTTCAATAGGAATTTCCCTTTTAATCTAACAGTGTATTCTAGGAAAAAAGTCAGTTCTACTGCAAAAATTGTTGTTGTTGCTAGGTTTAAATCCTTCCAAGATCATAAGTATTTGCAGTGGACTTTTTTCTGGACTCAAACAGGGGAAATGACTCAGGGTAGTCCAGACTATGATCCAATTCTTTGTCCATTTGTTTGTAATGTAAGGTACCTGCATCTATATCCCAATAATGCTTCCCATCTAGGAAACTTGGGTTCAGGTGTGTGCCCTAACTACCTCCTACTTTTGTGATCATCTAAGGCGCTGGTTTATGGGAGGCCATTCTCTCTCTCTCTCTCCCCCAGATCTCAGTTTCTGTGCTAAGGAAATGAAAATTAATGGTTCAGAGAGGATAATGACAAGGACCTGATCTAGAAAAGGATTAAGTAGGGCATGACAGCATGAATAAAAAAATAAGCTTAGAATTTAAACAAAACCCTGCCTCTGAGGCCTTCCTTGTCTGCAGTCACCAGTTCCATCAGAAACACGAAGAGTGGTATGGTCATTGTTTGGAAGTGAGGTCAGTGGTTCAGACCTCCAGGTACATTTTTTGATGTGTGTGTTTATTTGGCTTTACCTACCTCTGCTCTTTTTGTTAGCAACGTCCTAGTTCTCCTGGCATCAATCACTACTGTGTCAGACATATTTGTTCTCCATTAATTTAATCAAAACCTCAGCAGCTGTTGTAAGTATTGGCCCCCTCCCCTAATCTTACAGTGCTAGGCAGAAATCTGTGTCTGGATTTATTGTCCTTCCCAGCCAAGGTTTTAGACTTTCAATTCCATTTTCCAATGGTAAGTGTACATATTGATGAATCACAGAATCAACTATGTTGGAAAATAATTTTGAGATCATCAAATCCAACCTAAGACCTAACACCACCTTGTCAACTAGACCATGTCACCACATGCCACATTCAGTTTTTTTGTAAATCCCTTCAGGGACAGTGCCTCCACCACCTCCATGGGCAGCCTATTCCAATGCCCAGTCCCCCTTTCTGTGAATAACATCTTCCTTATGTCCAACCTAAACCTTCTCTGGCACAGCTTAAGACTGTGTCCTCTTGTTCTATTGCTGGTTGTCTGGGAGAAGAGACCGACCCTGACCACAGCCTCCTTTCAGGCAGTTGTAGAGAGAGATAATGTCTCCCCTGAGCCTCCTTTCCTCCAGCATAAACACCCGCAGCTAACTCAGCTGCTCCTCATAAGACTTGTGTTCTAGACCCTTCACCAACCTTGTTGCCTTTCTCTGGACTCACTCCAGCATCTCCACATCCTTCCTGAATTGAGGGCCCAGAACTGGACACAGGATTTGAGGTGTGGCCTCACCAGTGCTGACTACAGAGGGACAATCACTGCCCCAGTCACACTATTGCTGGCCACACTATTGCTGATACAGGCCAGGATGCCATTGGCCTTCTTGGCCATGTGGGCACACACTGGCTCAAGTTCAGCTGCTCTCAACTGTTGCAGTGCTAGGTTTGGTTCAGTAAGCTGCAGCTTTCCCTGAGAGCTCAGCGGAGCTGCTTAGGGCAGTGCGACCATTTCACCTTCCCGTAGTCCTTTTCGGACGGTTCCACTCTCTTGCTCCAGCAGCTATCAGCTCTACAACAGAGTGACGGCAAAGGAGGAAAGAAGGGTCCCTCCATGAGGGTTTCAGAGGACCTTTAATGGTTATATCTTGTCCCCGCAACCCCCAGAGGCAGAGAGACCTTGTGATCCCGGAACAGGGGGATTTTTTCAGATTGCAGGGGTGGTACACGGGCAGAGTTGGGGTACAGGAACCAATAGGGAGAGCCTGAGGGAGTGGCCAGGACTAGGGGCAGGGGAAAGTGAGGGGGGGAACAATCTGAAAGGCATTTAATAAATGAATCAGTGGGAAATACAGCACCACATCTCCCCGTTTCATATTAAATTGAAAAGGGAAGGGCTTAATTTTATACAATAGAAAAATGGTAAAATAATGCAAAAATAGAAAATGATGAGGCAGCTGGTTGTTGTTGACTTTGGAGATCGATGCTGGTTGAGTTCTCACACAGTATTGCATTCTTTCTTCTGCTGGGATGGCATCTTTTTGGTTGCTTCTTGTTTCACTTCTGGTCTGTGCAGTGTGGTGAATGGGGGAGGCTACACCACTGTTCCCACATTGTGAGGCACACAGAGCCACAGCTCCTCATTGATATTCCTGGGACAGGCCAGGTTGCACGGTCTGGGACCGGGGCTTTTCCCTGGCGCAGCCACCGCTCCCGTGCCGATGCTACTTGGGGCCGGGCCACCACGCAGTCAACCACCACCCCCAGGTCCCTTTCTGCTTGCCTGTTTTCCAGCCAACAGCCTGTCCCCAACTTGTAGCAATGCAGGTTTTTGTGGCCAAAATGCAGGACCTGGCAATTGTTTTTATTACACCTCATATTGCTGGATTGGGCCTGTCCATGCTGGCTGTCCAGGTCCCTCTGCAGAGCCCTCCTACCCTCAAGCAGATCAACGCTCTCCCCCAACTTGGTGTCATCTCCAAATTTGCTGATGGTAGACTAAATCCCCTCATCCATCATCAATAAAGACATTAAACAGGATGGGGCTCAGCACAGATCCCTGGGGGACATGACTAGTGACTGGCCACCTGGATGCAACACCAGTCTCTGGGCCCAGACATCCAGTCATTTCTTAACCCAGCAAAGAGTGCACCTGTCCAAGCCACGGGCTGCCAGCTTTTCCAGGAGTATGCTATGGGAGACAGTGTCATAAGTTCTGCTGAAGTCCAAGTAGACTATATCCACAAAATATATGAAATGAACCTTCTTCTCATGAGCAGCTATATGCAGGTATATTTAAAGTTTGTAATCCAATCAGTATCACTTTCTATTACTTATTTGGTTTGGTGACATTCTCATTCATCTCCTTTTGTGTCTTTTCATAATTGACAAAATTATTAGTAAATCGATATTTGGCCTCTGTGTCACATCCACTGGCCTTCAGGTAACACAGTTCATTCTTCTATATTGCATTAAGAAAGCATAGAACAAGTAGTTATACTACCACCATTAATTTGCCTTGCAAAAATAATGCATCACAGCTTGCAGGAAGAGAAACAGGTGCTTCAAATTGTATTCAATTTCTGTTTGCAAGTGAAATAAGAAGACTGGGAGCAAGAGAGGCCCTCACACTAGATTCAGTGTACCTTATACAAAAGACACTTCAGTCTTTGATTGTTTATGTTGATTTATGACGGCAGAGTGAGGAACTACACTCATGTACAAACAGAAATATATAAAGAAGGACAGTTGCTAAGGTGTTGTTCTCTCGAGCTGGCTCACCTGTTTACTTCAGCTGTGCAAGTCTTCTGTCAAGGAAACAGCTGGGCATACTCACACACACAAATATGATAATGAAACAGCAGCAAGCACCCTAGCTAAAATAATCTTTGACATTCAGAGTTAACACCCATCATCACTATACAAGCCAAGGCATTTTAGGGATCTGGTGACAGATAATATTATAATTTTTCCTACTGGGTTTTGCTTTTGTTATCCTATTTACAGATGAAAGCAGCCTCAGTGCCTGAAATTGTAACTATGATATACACAAGGTGCTGTTTGAAAACCTCTAGTCTAACCAGACGGCCTTTATTCCAAGCTTTTTTAAAGTAATAATACAACTTCCCTTTTACAGACTTCATAATTTACCACATATCCTACATTACTCCATTATAGCCCTTCTAGAACTAATTTTTGTGAGATGCTTGGGGTTTTTTTAATGTATTCCTTGTTGATAGCTACAGATCTTTCAGCATTTCTCTTTAGTTTTCAGTCTATATTTTTTCCTAGGCATAGTTGCTATCTTGAGGTGTAAATTAACTTCTTTCTACCACAGTATAAGGTTTCTGCCACAAGCCAGATTCCTTTTAGATATACAAGTAGGTACATGTTTTGGTTTTTTTCATAACAAAACCTGCACATAAACCTAAAATAGCTTAAAACTAAGAATAGCTTATTTTAGCCTAGAATGAATTATAAGCAACAAAACGTCTGAGAAATCGTCCTTCCGTCATCCTTCTCATCCTATACCCTCAAAACTTATTTGAAGGTAATACAGTTCTTAGCAGACATGAATACCTTTAAGGCCACAAAAAACAACTTTAAACTTTCTGTAAGATATATTGATTTTCTTTTTTGCTCTAAACAAAATTTTATTTTTCATATGTTTTTCAAAACTTCTGATTGCCCATCTTTCCAGGAGTATCTAAGCCATAATGAATCTTTTAAAATATTGCTTTAATATTCTACTAAAAACTCAGTTCTGGTAATAATTATGTCAAAAATTGTAGATATTTGAAATGGAGAAGCTCATGTACTTCATCCTCCTCTCAAAGTGTTCTCTACACTTAATCTCTTAGCGCTTTATCCATTTCCAGTTTAAAAATGCTGAATAATAGTTTTCACCTCTTCCTTTGGGCAACTGACTGCTGAAGATAATACAAAAGTCTCCAATCTTTGCCTTTGTGAACCATTTACAAAATACTTTAGGGAAGCATTACTGATGCTATTTGAGTATGTTTGGGTTTTTCTTTGTTTCAAGAAGTTCTACTTGCAGAGATATTTGGAGATATCAGCAAAAATCCTTATGGGCATGAAGTAGAGGAATATTGGGTGATAAATATCCATCCATATGCCCAAATGTGTTTTCTCCATGGTTACCTGGGAGCAGGGAAAGAAGGTCTTGGAGTGTTCTTCTACAGGCACAAGGCTCATGATTACAACCCACAAAAGCTGCTCAAATAAGTAATTCTGTCCTGGCTAGGTAACTGCTGAACACCTACCCCTGCTTGTAGAAGGTTCATGGTAAGGAAACTCAGCAGCCTCAGAGTTATGAAAAAGGCAGTTTTCCTTGAGCAAGGAGCTGCAGACTGGAGGAAGGATTCCATGGCAGGCAAATTAGAAACAACAATTGGTCCCAATGCTGCTAGCTAAAAGAAGATATCCAGAACCTCTGATGTTACTGCAACTGGGAAGAGATAATGTGGTTCTTTTCATTCAGCTTGTGTCTGAACACACAAAACTAACTGATTGTCAACAAATATGTAGACTGTTGTTTTGTTAGGGTATATTATATTTGAACATTTTGTCCATTTCTTAACAGAGTTTTTTATTTAAACCCTAACCCTAACCCTTCTCCAAGAAGGAAATTGTTACAGCACTGCGTACTACTGACTGCTAGGCACAAATAAGCAATTTTAAACCGTTGTTAATCAAACTTCAGTCCTGAAGTGGGAAAGCTGTGAAATCCCAAGACTGGTGTGAGTAGGGGCAGAAAATTCCACTTCTTAGTGGGACCTGGATGAAGGCAAGAAGGCAAATCTGTAAAAGTGCCGCTTTCTATCATCCCTGTGGTAACAGCTAGGCTTGGACTCATCTCATAGGCAAAAAGTATTGGATAGACAGAATTACTATGTCAATAGCAGTAAATTAAAGATGCTTTGGATTGTTCTTTTGGCAATGAAGCCAGCTGGCATTCAATAGCCCTTGTCCAAAACTGCCTATGAGAAATTATGCAGCTGGACACAAACAACCTGTTTGGAATGATCCCTGGTCTGTCTAGTCCCTGAGCCTCACCAGGAGCTGTCAGAAAGTGAACTAGCTATTGTGGATCAAAAATGCGCCATGAACCTTTCTCATAATTTAGTTATATAGACAATCCAGTTTCAGCAACTGTGAGTGTTTCCTGGCACTCTTTATTTAACTGAACAGATAGAACCATCATAATTTTATTACAAAATATTTCAGTGGCCTACACAATTACAAATAATAGCCAGAGTAGCACTTCAATATTTTAACATAGCATTTTTAAAGTAGAGGACCATTGCCTTATGAGCTGTGATCATAGTTTTGTTTAATGTTTAGAAATTAAAAACAAAAAACCCTTTGCATTTTTAGAAAACGATGCATCCAATTAAAATTTCATGAGATTCCATTTCAGAATAGTCTCCAGAGAGCAAAAGCAAGTCATCTGCTCAAAAGTCTTGTGCAATATTTTTAAGGAAAGTCTTCATTCCTTCATTAAATGGGCAGAATTTTTTCCAGTCCTCTTTTGTTCCCATTTTGCATTTTACTTTTTATGTCTCTACTTCATGCTACATAGAGGAAGTTCTGACACACTCCATCTGTTAATTCAATTAATTCAACGTTTCATTCCTGTTTTCACTATTGTTTTTGCCTGTTTTATGAGGCTGAGGCCAGACATTGGGCAAGCTGAAGAGAAACATACAAAAAGCATTCTGGCCACCTAGCTCATTTCAAGCAAAAGAACGTGTGAATGTATTTTGCAACTGCTAAGTCAGCTGTTTCCACAGTAAAATTATTACTACCCATAGCCCAATAAAAGACCTTGTTAAGAGTTTTTGGAAATGCTTGTTTTGCTGTGTTGTTTACTGCATTAACTCTTCTGTAAATCGTGTCATGCAATGTAATTATTTTTACCTCAAAAAACTGACTGAAAAGTGAAGATAAAAATGTAAATTTTTCCATTGAGAATTCTACCAATTTAACTAGAATTGCTTTATGTGAAAACCTGTTGCTTCACACTCCACCACTAGTTTTGTGTTGCACTGTAATACCACCACATTTACTGCCAGCTTTGCAGGGGCAAATGACAGCAAACCGAGAAATAAATCAAGAAAAAGTACATACCATCATTAAGACATTACACAGACTCCCATAAGCTGCATTCTTGCATGGTCATTCTTATTAACCTTAAGACACAAAGCTGGCTTTGATTGTCAGATTAGCAATATAAAATGTATTTGAATAACAGTAAGAGAGTAAATCCATTATTATTGCTGTAGCTTGGTAAAAGAATGAATGTTAACTAAATTACTATAGCAGAATATAGTTGCTCTTCTCCTGTTCCATGTGGTTTTGAGAAAGGTAGGAATTAAAAAAAAGGGAGGTGCAGAAAATGCAAAGGAGCACTGAAATGAATACTGAAAATTTAGTCATTAAAGACAGCTCAATGAGAAATATTCTGAGTCAAGTGTTGAATTATATTAAAAAATTGTGAGAAAGGATGCTGCTTCTTGTTTTCCAGTTCCTACTGCATTTATAGAACCATACTTTATAAAATATTTGTAAGATACAGTATTACATAAAAGAAATACAAATGTCTCCTACTGAGAACACCTGCTTGAATCCATTGTTTCAGAAAAACTTAATGGAAATATTCTTGCTTCATCTTTTGACCTACTTATCCTACATATTTGTTTTAAAAATTCTGGATAGCATCTCAAGAGAGAGATGAAGCAACACTAATAGCATAATCTATATCACTAATACTTGTGATCACTTCAAAACTTTTTCACAAGTTGACTTCAGAAACTCAGACCAAAGAACACTAGGGAAGGCTCTAAAATGGGACATCTCCATCCCACAAACCTTCCTCAAAAAGACAAATTCACTGTAAACTGCAAGGTGCCTAGAGCTGCCTGGTAAGAAATACTGAGCACAGAGGAACCTCTGGAATTCTGCTCTTTGGCACAGCCTATCTATCTGATTCAGTAGTACACTGGACTTTCTGGTACTCAGAGCCCCTAATTGTTGTCTATGAATTTGCCTAATTTGTGAGTCTCATTTTTATAATTAATACTGTCATGTTATCAGTCAGATTATCTTTCTTCTATAATATGCTAGGACTTAGGCTGCATGACGATGATATTTATGGTTTGGTTTTTCTTCAAGCCTTGTAGCAGTCTTGAAGAAGTCATTTTAATCTTGTGTTTGGGAGGGGAATGTTACAAAAAATTTGGCTTGCCTGGAAACCTACAAGATTTCAGGAGCTCTGAGAAAATCAAATCCTAAACAAACTAGTGCACCACTACAGAATTAGGTCTGGAGACACCTCTGAGAACCACAGCTTCTAATATCTATTTACCATCTCCCTCCAACAGCAAAATCCACCAATGGTTTATTGTAAAATTGTGACACTTCCATTTTGCTTTATCTTCAGTTCTTCAGGTTTTTAATAGGAAGCATATCCATCTCAAAGGATGAAAGGAAAAAAAAAATATTGAAATGTTCATAGATGTGCAGAGTCATCCAAGAAGATTGCCAGGAAACATGATATTGCTACAGCCTAATAAGATGCTTGAGCCAATCTGAGAATTAGTATTCTATCCCAAATTCAGCTGAAAAAACCCAAACACTTTAATGTATAGCCTAGAGATCTGCTTAATACAGAGCAGTCCAACCCCAAAGTAGAATAGAAAAGTTTTACTGCAGAGCAGGGCTTCTCTTTCAGAGCATATATTCATCTGTGGTCAGGGTATTGGTATCTTTAGTATGTCACTAGTTATACAAACTCATGGGCCTAAAAATAATTTCCTGGCACTCTTTGTGCACTGTTGATCAACATTATTTTTAAAGGATTCTTTTCCTTTAGCTTTTAAATGCCATTCCTACAGATGTGGAAGACTCATCTTTTGGAAAATTCTTCACTATATCTATATATTGAAAGGGGAGTTGTTGTTGGTAGAGGTGGAATCTCCTTTTTTTTTTTTTGGCAAGCTGAGTGTTTTCCTTTGTGAACTATGCTTCCTTTTTTATGAATATCTCTGAAGGGCATGGTGATGTTCTTTAATATTTCAACACATCTCAAAACTAATTGGAAATAGACTACAGTAAGTGGATATTTATGCTCAAATTCCTGCTATTAGGTCACATATGGTCTAAATTGCAAAACTTGAAATAACAATCAAGAATAACATGCTTTGAAAGTTTTCACTTGACAAATCATATAATTATAATGCACTTCATTACACCTTATAAAATATGTCATAAACATAAGCTGTGTTCCACAAAAGCTTGTTCTGCTTCAGGACCTGGCCAAAACTCAGAAGAGGAAAAACAAGCAAAAATGACACAGCAGAATAATGAGACACTTTAAAAATCTCAGAGCAGTTTCAGTGGAATTCAATTATGCTGAAAGCTGGAATTTCATCCTATTTTTTACCAGTGACCTTATATTAATTCCTCAAGATTCTTAAATGTTTATCCTAAGTTCTAAAAATTTTCCAAGATGTGTAATGGGAAAATCAGAAAGATTGCACATAGACTGGCCAGAAGTGGGTGAGATAACAAAATTGTGTAGACCCTTACAAATTTATGACATGAAGAATTTCACGTTTTTTTAGCTCAGTTAATATTAACAGATGAATTCAACTCTGCTCCTATCTCAGAAGACAAAAGTTGCTCTCTTCATTACTGTAATACTTCTCCAGTTAGATATTACCCATATATTTGTTTCTTAAGCTTCTTAACTTTCTTTCTCCTTAGTGAGTCCTTGCCACTCTGGGACTCTGACTTGTGAGATTTATTTCAGGATATAGGGATTTCTTTATTATGTAAGCTGTTTAAATAAAGACAGAGTTACAAGAGTAACTGCAAGCTGCACTTTTAGTTCAAACAGAATTTATGGTCTTAATACAGAAACACTAAGAAGAATTCTTTCATCTGTTTTATTGCCTTGAAAATCTATGAATCTAAAAGAGGCCATTTTTCTTTATCTTAGGGTTAAAATCTACAGATCCTAGGATAAATTTTGGAACAGATGGGTACAAAATTCATGGTGGTGAATGGTGCTGCATCCAGCTGGCAGCCAGCCACTAGTGGTGCTTCCCAGCACTCAGCACTGGGGCCAGTCCTGTTTAATTTCTTTATTGATGATCTGAATGAGGGGACCAAGTGTACCCTCAGTAAGTTCACAGACCACACCTAGCTGGGAGGGAGTGTTGATCTGCTGGAGGGCAGGAGAGCTCTGCAGAGGGATCTGGACAGGCTGAATCCATGGGCCAAGGCCTTTTGTATGAGGTTCAACGAGGCCAAGTGCTGGATCCTGTAATTTGGTCGCAACATGTCCATGGAGTGCTGCTACAGGCTGGGAGAAGGGTGGCTGGACAGTGGCCAGGCAGAAAGGGACCTGGGGGTGCTGGTTGACAGTAGCTGAACATGAGCCAGCATGTGCCCAGGTGGCCAAGAATGCCAATGGCATCCTGGCCTGTATCAGCAGTAGTGTGGCCAGCAGGACCAGGGCAGTGATTGTCCCTCTGTAGTCAGCACTGGTGAGGCCACACCTCAAATCCTGTGTCCAGTTCTGAGACATTCACTACAAGAAGGACATTGAGGTGCTGGAGTGAGTCCAGAGAAAGGCAACAGAGCTGGGGAAAGGTCTGGAACACAAATCTTATGAAGACCGGCTGAGGCAGCTGCGGTTGTTCAGCCTGGAGAAAAGAAGGCTCAGGGGGCACCTTACTGCTCTCTATGACTGCCTGACAGGAGGGTGTAGCCAAGTGAGGGTCAGCCTCTTCTCTCAGGTAAGAAGTAACAGAACAAGAGGAACTGGCCTCAAGCTGCACCGGGGGAGGTTGGACATCAGGAGGAATTTCTTCACTGGAAGGGTGGTCAAGCATTGGAATGAACTGACCGTGGAAGTGGTGGAGTCCCCATCCCTGGAGATGTTCAAGAAATGACTGGATGTGGCACTTAATGCTATAGTTTAGTTGACATGGCAGTGTTTGGTGTCCATGATCTTGGTGCTCTTTTCTAACTTTAATGATTCTATGATTCTGAAATCTGCTTTCTTCATTCCTCTATGGGACAGGTGAGAAAATGATGAACAGAAAGAATACTGAGGCAGTCTGGAACTCCTCATGACAAGCTGTTTCCTCTCTGGAATTAGTGTTATAGAATTTGCCTTGTGATTTCAAATACCAATATTTCTGAATATTAACATGAAAAGGTAGTGCTAATGTTATCTCAGAAATTTTTTATTAAATTGAAATTAAATCTTTCTGAAGATTTAATTTTCCAACTCCATTGACCACAGAGTTCTTCAAAGACAAAGCCTTTATTTCATTGAATTTGTGAAGAAACCACAGTGCAGAACAGTGAAAATACTTGCCAGAAATATCACTGACAGAAGAGGGAGCTATAACCTACTTATTTCTGGTAAATTTTCATGGTCTTCATCCATCCAAGAATCTTGTTGGTGCTATGCGGTTCCCAGTGACACCTTTCTCTGTTCATTGGTCTACAAAAAAAATCAAATCTCCGCCAGTGTTGCAAACCTAAGTGTTGTAAACTCCTAAGTGGAGTGCATATCAAAAGCATTAAAACATTGTCCTTGTGTTTTCATGTGTGGTGTTTTCATTGCTGCTCAAGAAGAATATACAGGAAAACTGTTCAGAGGAAAGTGCATGAAGATATAGTGAATTTAAAATGGAAGAGCAAAACAACAGAATAGTCACACTAGGTAAATCAGGACATGACAATTACATGGATAAATACCAGGCTCTACAGGTGACATCACAGCTATGGGCAAACATCAGTGGGAGTGAAAGAAACAAAGGGACAATATAGACCATCATCAATCTACATATCCTTTTATTTTGTTATGAACCCTTAATGCAGTACTACTGACAGCATCTGTTAATATACTAATTAGCATGCAAATTCCCTGATCTTGATCCTCAGCTGCAATAATTGAGAGTATTTCTGTTGAAAGTGCAGCTATACTGATCTTATGGACAATATTCAGTGTCAATAAAATGTATTGGATGATTTAATAGGGCCAAGCAAATACCACAAAATATTTTCCGAATATGCTTAGCTAAAATAAAATTAGTTCATTTTGGCTGTATTTCTCCCTCTTTCTCACTCCTTTTCTGGGAAATTTTATATTTATGAAGGGGGAGGTCCCACTGCACCAGCCAAAGATAAGAAAACCTCACAGAGGAGTACAGGTTCCTGGAACACAGGGAACCAGATTCCTCTATATTCTTTTCAATGTTTAATCCCTGATATTAGTAAACATTTATTCTGAAAGCAATATTAATGGAAACAGCAAGTTTCAAATTATTTTAAGTATCTTCTTGATCTGCTTTTTGAGAAAATAAATATATTTATCAACTTAAGTGATATTCTTCCAGCTGAAGAAGAAAATCTGTACTGTGTGACACGTGGATAATTGGTCTACTTCATTACACAGAAAAGAACACATGGGTAAATATATGGGTTACCAAGAATCAAAAAATACCTTCACTCAGAATTTATACAGTCCAAAATGCCTGGATATCACAGATCATGCTATTCATAGCACCCCTTCCTTAACCTACAATGGGATATGGCTTATTTATTTCTATATTAGTATTTTTATGACAATGCAACTGAAGTCACATATGCTCACATTAGTTATGAAAGAAGGCTTTCCTTAGAAAAGTAGGCACACATATCTAACATGCAATCACAAGGACAAAACAGATGGCTGTGAAAGACTAAGGTTTGATTATTCCACTGTTCAGATTATTTTTTCCTCAATTTTTAAGGATTTAGGATCAGACTACCACTATAAAAGCAGTAATGACCCATCTTTCACTTTACTGAGCCACACTGATGATGAAAGATGTGACCTCTAATAAAGGCTAAACATGGTTTTCTGCCAGAAAACTTTGCAGTGGAAATGCTCTGTTTTTAATGCAATGTTTGTGTATTATTAACTAACACCTGGCTGACTAACTTTTTACTCAGCTTTCTTTCATTTTTTTCATTCTTTTTTTGGGGGGGGGGCAAAAATTTATTGATTTAACTGCTTATTAACTTAGCAGTTTATTTAGTGGCAAACGCAAGTCAGTCTGCTGACTCTTCTGAAATTCAAATGCAACTCATCCATGTAGTTTAGAAAATGGATTACTCAGATCATTATGAAAACAGTTCAGAAAAAATAAAAGCCTATTTATATTCCAAATTTTACACTATCTATACTTGTTCTGAACTCCATTGATACATATGAATTTCTGTTCATGTAAACTACATCAAAAATGACAGTGCAGGATTTTCTTCAATATTATTCTATCTGTAATGTATTGTGTGTTACAAAAAAAAAAAAAAAAGTAAAAGAAAAAGGATTTTAAGACTGCAATTTTTGGACACAAAACACGTAGAAGTTTGGATTATCAGAAGGGGTAACACTTTTTGTAACCAGGACATCTATTTTTGGCAAAATTCTAGGTTGAAATAAACAGAACTCTTCCTAAATACTCTGAATAGTCAGATGGCCTTAGTTTCCCTTGTTTAAACAACTAAATCTTTGATTGCGTAAATACCACAATATGTAACTGGCCCTCCAAGGCATTTCTAGTGTAATTGAAATTTACCAAATATCCCATCTGAAAGTTCTTTTCAAACTGCCAGTGAATGAAGGGCTTGTAAATTGTTGCTGTGCACAAAGTAGGTAATTATGAATTAGGCATACTCTGATGCTAATTTCACTTAGTCACTCACATTTTCCACTGATGTGAACTTTTAAAGATAGCGAAACTTAAGATGGCACTGAAAATTAGGGTTTGGTACTTCCTATTACATCGTATATTTTTGTTGCTAAATTTATGAAGTTTGGAGAAATTATTTCATTACATGGCAAATTCAGTACTTTTACAAGCTTCCAATCCTTAACTTAAGGAGAAAATCTTACTGTTTAATAAAGACGTTATCATGAACTTTGCAAATATAGTAATAACACTTGTTATTGCAGGCCTCTAGGTCCCATACAGATTACTGCATGAATTAAGACCACTACTTTGCAACAGCTCTCAACGAACATCCAGAAAAATAGAAATCTCTGTTAGAGACTACACACCTGAACTCCTCTCCTACCCCTTTAAATATACCATGTTTCAAGTACCCCCTTTTATGTCTTTTTAGCAGCAGCACCCTGATAATTGAGGTGTTTGGATTCTGGGATTTTCTGGAAATAAAGTGAGCACAACCAATAAAATGTCCATGTTTTCAACATGCTGTACGCTTTAAATAATGTTAAGAAGTGTCTGGAATTTCTAATTCTTATTTTACAGATCGGCAAAAGGGAAAAATTACTTGACTTCTAAAAACAGAGAAGAGAAACAAAAATTAAAATCCCCCAAGACTGGGAATGTTTTTACTGCCAAACAGTTGCAACAACATTGGTCAAACCTACTCAAAAAGACATGAACAAATGGCCTGTCAAAGCATGGAAATATTGGAGTGAGGAACGGTGAGCCCCATCACTCCCATGGTTCTTACACACAATGGGTTTTTGCTAGCAACTCATTTGCTTTTTTTTTTCCTCCTGTCTAGTCTTTGTAGGTATAAAATTGAATTTCTCCTTATGCAAATACTAATACTCTAGACATGAGTCTTCTCTTGGATGATCGTTTTAAAGATCAGGAATTTATTATGCTGTATATATTTATTATCAGGAACATTGGTAGCACAATATCATGAAACTCACAATGGTTAATAAATCCTAAAAAACAGGTTGCAATTCATAATTGTTCTAGTATGTTCCTAGAAACAATCATGAAAGTAATAAACTTAGTGAAAGCACTGCACTATTTGTTGCCTGATTGTATATTATTCGGGTGAAGAAGTGGTTTTATTTCATTATGTGCCTTTTTTAGTTCACATATTCTGAAAGATTATTTGTCCTTTCCTAATGGGAATAAATCCAAAAGAAATAAGATTTGGAAAGGTTTGGAAAAGCCACAAAGAAAAGGCTCCGACTTTTAGGATTTTTTTTTTATTGCCATTTTACACTGGTTTTCACAGCACATGCCTGCTGAGACTGATGCTGTTAGTAAGATCACTCTCAAATGTCACTACAGAAAAAGCCACATTATGTTATGCCCATGCTCTGAACCTTAAGCATTTTTTTTAAAATCACATTTCTGCTGGAAGCAAGCCCCTTTGCAGATGAACCCAGAGATGACATTATGAGTGATTCCCATCCACGTCAGTGAAAAACTCATTTCCTAAGTTGAACTTGCTTCTGAAGGCCCAGTAAAATAAAGTAGTTGACTCTGTATCTAGCTGAAGCAAATGAGGCAATTCCTTCCACTGACCCTGCTGTGGGAATGATAGCTTCCAGCAAGGATAGCAAACAGCTGGCAGACAGAGGCAGTGGAAAGGAGTTCCCTCAGCCCTCAGACGGTTCTGCACTGCCAGTGCCTGAGGCTTCTGGACACTGAGAAGTGAAAGATTTACCCTACCTTTCTTGCCCACATCAGTCGGTTTGTAGGGATCAAGCACTTAATAACTGGGAAAACATGGATTAGATGGTCATTTTCTTGATCTTCCCATCCCTGTGCTGCAGCATTTCTCAGCATTAAAGGGGTAGGATATTCATACATCACTCAGTTTTGGACTCTGACAGTTTTCTAGCTCAGTCCCTGTTATTTACAAGTAGATTATATCTTAGTTATTTTTCAGATGTATACACCGTACTATTTTAGGCAGATTTCTATAAAGGAATCTTGCTATGACAGACCATTTGCCTATGATCCTTTTCTTGCTTTACTGACTTTTTTAAAATTGCAATGGATTTTTTTCAGCCTAGATGTCTCATCCTGTACCACTGAAATCAGTGGAAATTCTAAAGTTAATTTAAATATATGTTTTTTAAAAATAGCCAGGAAAAGAGCAGGCCTATGTTCTGAGCACCAGTTGATGTCACCATAAATGCACAAAATAATAGGTCTCAAATGTTCTCAGAAGCCTGGTATAAAATTAACATTTGCATCAGCTGTTCTATCAATTTCAGTAACTCATCCACTGGAAATTTCAGATCATTCAAGTCTTCCTTAAAATTGGAATGAACCCTCCCTAAGAAAAATATTTTCCATCTGATATGTGTTTTCCATCTAGGATGTGTAAGCAGTATCATGACCTTAATCAGTTCTGATTTAGGTTAAAATTATGCACTGTCTTGAAAACTGCCTAGTTTATAAATTTTTTATCAGTCCTTGGCACTAATCCTTGGTAACCTGGATGTGTTTGCACTACTGTCTGTGTGAAAAAGGCACGCAAACAGGTTTACACTGCTCATAGGGATGTTTTAGTAACAGATTTGCTATTTGGTTAAAAAGTATGAATTTGATCAGTTTTACCTAAAATCCTTTTCTGATTGCATATCCAATATTGCAATTCAGAGAAGCCATTGAAAACACTGTACTTTGGATTTCAGTGATTTGAATAATGAAAAAAGACATTTTAAAATGTACAAAATATGAAGATTACACACTTTAAGTGTCAAGACAATCTATGTAGAGCCTTAAGAAAATGTTTTGAAATATATATTTTAATTCAGCATAAAAAAGTACTGTTGCTTGATTTTTTTTACAGCAAGGTTTGCCACATTAACAGATATTAAAATACTAGCCTAGAAAGATTTCTATTGCAGCTTTTCAGTTATTACTTGCAATTTTTGTTTTAGATCTACTGCTGAAGCTTACATTGTGATTCTGTTGACTTATTGATGTGCTGAGCTGATTACAAAATTCAAAATAATATAGTGGAAAGGTGGATAGCTAAAACATACAGTTCAGCTTATGCTTAAGCACTTAAGAAATACCACAAAACTACCTCTGGATCTTACAGTTGCACTGTCTTCTTATTATGCACTAAACCCCCTCATGGTAATGATTGAAGTGAAAGCAAATAACCACAATAAAGCAGAATGATTTTTCAGAAAGGACTGACAAAAGACAAAGCAACTCAGCTGTCTGCAAGGGAACGACTTCCACTACTCCATCATAGATGTCTCACATTTGGCCCTTAAAGGAGAGTAGGAAACACCTTCTAAAAAAAAAAATTATACAATCATAGAATAGATTGCGTTGGAAGGGACCTTTAAAGGCCATCTAGTCCAACAACCTTCCTCCGATGTGCAGGGCCAACATCAACTACATCAGGTTGCTCAAATTCATGTCCAACCTTTCCTTGAATGTTTCTAGGGATGGGGCATCTACCAGCTCTCTAAGCAAACTGTTCCAGTGTTTCAATATCCTAATAATAAAAAAATTTCTTCCTTCTTTCTAGTCTAAATTTGCCCACTTTCATTTTTAAAACACTTCCCCTTGTCCTGTTGCTATAGATGCTATTAAAGTATCAGTCCCCATCTTTCTTTTAAGCCCCCTTAAAGTAATGAAAGGCCACAATAAGATCTTCCCAAAGCCTTCTCTTCTCCAGGCTGAACAGTCCCAATTCTCGCCCCTTGTTTTCAGAGGAAAGGTGCTCCATCCCTCAGGTCATCTTTGTGACCCTCCTGCGGACCTGTCCTTCTTGTGTTGGAGGCTTCAGATCTGGGTGCAGAACTCCAGGTGGTGTCTTACTAGATCAGAGCAGAGGGGCAGAATACTTCCCTTGACCTGCTGGCCATACTGCATTTTATGCCTTCCAGGATGTGGTGATCATTCTGGGTTTTGAGCACATAACTGTGGGGGAATAAAATGTGGGGCAGATATAATATGGGGGAAAAAATCCTCAAAGCTTCTGCATTGTGAAAGACATAAACCTTGATCCATGCTGTGTTCTCTAAGTTGCAAACAAGATGCATCTCTCTTCTCACCAGAAAACAACATTTCTCTCTTCTCCACCCCTTCATTTACATTTCTTTTACCGGAAAGATTTTAGTAATATTTTCTTACAGACATAACCTGATAAACAGCAAATTAAACTGTCAGCATTGTTTTTGTTCCTGTTTGTCAGCATTGCTGAGGTTCTGTTTCTGTTTCAGAAATGAGTCCAAGACAGAAAGCCTGAAGATAGTATCTTGTTGATGCTAGATGGTCAAGTAAAAACTTAGTGCTGAAATGTGTCCTTTCAAAGAAGTTTTTATGAGCTGCTCCTTTTTAATATTATTTACATTCAGAGCCATGAAAATGTGGTCTTCCTGGGTAAGTTTTACAGGCTAAGTCTGGGAAAACCAGTGATGGAAAAGTCATCTGAAATATTTGCTTATCTCCCTCTGTTACTGTTTTGGTTTGTACTACTGCAGGAGCTCACTTCAATGTCCTTCTGATGCATCTACAACCCTTGTCTTCAACCAGACCCCAAATATTTGGAAATCTCTTGTCTTTTAAAAAATCAAGATATAGAAATATCTTTTTGCCTCACTGTGACAAATACCTTAGGTGCACTTGGGCTTCTGGCATGTATCCCATGACCTCATAACATATCGGAAATTGGCGCATTTCCTGGCTACCCCTGCTCCCTGGACTACATTTCCTGCTCACTTGATCTGTGAAATGCCAAGAGAGATTGGAATGTTCAGCTTGTATGGAGAAGTTCAAATTGATAGTGTGTTGGAAAGCTGGTCACTTAACGTGGTCAGTTGTTTGATTTGCCATTGTGTGCTTGTGTGAGCAAGCTTTAGCACCACCTAACCCTTTAAGTCAACCTAAGATAAAATGAAAATACAAAAACATATTTATATGACCTGTCTTAAGAAGTGTCCTATGAGGAGGACTCAATTTACTGAGCTGCCTATTTTTTCTCCACTGTCCATAAAGAGAAATTCATGTGTCTAAGCTAAGATAGATGACTCCACCCACAGTGTGTGCATTTCAAAGGGAATTACATCCATCTGCTTAAACTTATATGTATACCGAACTCTACATAAACGGATATGCTGGCAACAACATTGATGTTGGAGTAATGCTCCAACTTAGCTTTTTTCTGGTTTTTTGATTAAGAACAGCCGTAAATGTAGCCAATTATTTGGGATAATTTATTGTGATTGATCCCCAAAATCTTTGGCCTGCATATTGCAGGCCCACCCTTGTCTCCAAGAGAGGAATCCCTATCAATATTTCATTCAACATAAGCATTAGACCATTTCTCTCATTCAGTTGCAATAAAAGCTTCTCTGTGGGATTTAAGCAATCATTTCTACCTATCAAATCCTTAATGTTGATAATCAAATGAGCTCTTAAAGTAGTAGCTGCCAAATCCCTGAAGTCCAAAGAATGGTTATAAATACACTCTCTTTAGCAACCACACATAGCAAGAAAATGAATAAGCATCTTGATTGATTTATGGATAGCTTACAGAGAGAAAAAGCTTGTAATGGGATACAAAACATAGATCATATACTATGAATTGCTGAAGGACTGCCAGATCTTCTGCGCTGACCACCTGCAAAGCATAGGCATCAGCATCATATTGCAACACCCTATGGAGAAGAACTTAAATTCTAAAACAGCAGGTTTGATTAGAAGACTCCACGAAACGATTCTGTTTTCTCATATGTTCATTGAGGAGACATCCAGAGACAGATGTTGGGAAAAGCTAATTATGTTTTTATATTTGAATTCTCTCCTTTGAGTCTTACTTGATTACTCATGATCTCGCATTATTCCCTTGAGACAGAGCCCAGGACTCTCTCCTGAGGCAAAGTATCTAATTCAAAGAAGCCCATTCTTTAAAAACATGGCCAAAGTAATTTCTAGCTTTCTTGACCTGTGAGTCAAGGCACCAAACAGGGAAGGTGAGTTCCTTTACACTGTAGAGAAACACAAGCAGCTTAGATGTTCCCTGGTCCTTAACATGCAAACACGTTAAACAACCTCCCACTGACTTTCCATCTAAAATAAATGAATTTTACATTCTTGCAATATCCTGTTTCACATCACATTCATCTTACACCACAATCCAGTATTGCCATAGAACCCAGTCTATTTCCTGGTCCAGCTTCCTTAGCACAACTGAATGCATCTTGCTGCATGGGCTTGTGTTTTTACAGTAGGCTCACCATTCTAAGACTTGATTTTCTCTGCTGTGAGTAATGCTTCACTCCCACAGGCTCTGCTTTTGGGCTCAGGAACTTGGAAGGTCTGAAGGCAGAGCTAACCAGTGAAAAGTTCAGCAAAAACATGCACACAAATAAAGCTGTGAATTGTAATATCACAGAGATTCCTAATATATACGACATTCAGAAAGTACTGTTTTTTCTCAGATCAGACCAGAAAAAGGCCTGCTGGAGAAGTTTTTAATTATTTGTGGTGGCCAGTTTCAATAGGGAATGTCACAGGTAGTTTATGAATCACATATTCTGCCCAAGCCTAGCATAGATGTGAACCTCCCCCTGTCTATTTTGGGTTGGATGGGTTAGCCTCAGTGCACTCCACACATACCACCCATTCCTCCCTGCTTAGACTCAGAGTCATGAAGGCCTGCACAGAAGCTGGCAGGGCCAATAAACTATTCCTAAAATGTATTGTAATATTTGAAAATTACATTTGATCAATTTTATTATGATTTGACTACATGCGTACGATTTCACAGCTTATAGTATAGTATAACCTGCAGACGTGCCTTATGACGCAGAATAGTGTACCATCCCTACATGGTAGCAGCCCTCTCAGTTTTCCTGTTAGCCATTTCTTTCATTTTTAAAGCTATGTATTTTGCTAGCTGGTGAGAAAAATCTGCTGAGTACTGGGTGTAGGTGAGATGGTGACAGTTGAGCTACTCTTTCTCCAGTTTTCATATTAAAGGGAATGGTAGAAAATCAGATGTTGAGAGTTAGTAAACATTTAAAAGGACCTGACTGACTGGCTTGTGTCTAAGGTGTCTTGTGTATTTCACATGGTCTATTGTTTATATTAAGTAAAAATACTAATAACATCTTCAGGTTCTGTTTAATATTAAAGAGTAGCTTCCCTAACTTATTTAGAATACAGACTAAAGAAGTAATTGGGGTGATATTAAATCATGATGTACTGGTGTGTATTTACACTGGGTTAACAATAGGCTCTGCAAGAGTGTGACAGCTAATTGGCATGTGCCAGAATGATATTCTCAGTGTGTTAGTGACTGTATTTGAATCGAGTGCAGCAGATGCAATAACAATCCCTATGGACCAGGTTTGCTACATATGTACAATATAAAGCTCACCCATCTACCAAGCTCCTTACATTTATCCTCTAAAACAATTAATCAAAATAAGGCTGCTGTGAAGCATAAATCAAAATTAACCTTCTCCAATAGAACAACAAAAAAAGTCACTCCCATAAAATAAAAAATTTGTTGGAAGTTAAGGACTTCAGGAATGAATTTGCAATACTTCTTCATTGCAGCAAAAATGATGTAAGAGAACACAATTCTAACTTCTTTCCAAGTCCATTGAAATCTATAAAAATGTGACTCAACTTCTTTTTTTTTACTTTTTAAATAGCTACACTAGAACAATATGATAATGTAATTAAGTGTCAGGGACAATATCTTCTAAGAATTTATTCTTTGCAGGAAGTAGCTTAACATATCAAAGATTCTTATCACACATATCAGTTCTCTGCTATTGTTTCCAAGCTGACAATTTCAAGTATTGCTGCTGCTTCAGGCTTATTAATGTTTACCAATATTGTGTTCAACATTTTACTGTAAAACATTCAGGTGTGATTTGGCCCTCATGTCAGTCTGACATCAGAACTACACCTCTTGTTTGCTTCAGAAGACGAGAAAATGGTTTGAAACATTGCTTAATTAAAGGCAGTGGAAAGGGAAGGGTTTTACTCAAGGTCTTTATTTACTGTGAATGTGATAATGATTGAGTCATGGTAGTGATTTCTAACAGAGTTGTTAATAACTGGTAGCTAGGTGAAAAGTAGCATCATTTTGGTTTATACTATCAGTGTCTGAAATGAGGTCAGGCACATATCTTGCCCTTTTTACCTTAACATCCCTCCTGGACTACGACAAATAGCAACAGAGTAAGTAAAGAAGCAAACCCAACTTCTTACATGAAAATTTCAGACAGACACAGAGATAGCTATCAGAGTCTTCACCCAGACTTCTTGCCCCGTGATTTCAGTGGAAATGGTTGCAATATTAATGCCATAAAAAATTCTGATTTCTCTTAATTCAAGCAGTTTGGACTAATACAACCTCCACTGAAGCTGAAGAAGTCAATTATTAAGCTATGTCTCCAGGATGTCACTTACTTGTACACTATGCCCAATTATTACACATTTAACTGAGACTAACAGACCTTTTGACTTCTCTGCTTTGCCAAGTTGTCACAGATATAAACTGGTTTAAGCTGTAAAAATGATCTATAAAATTGGCTTTAAGCATTTAAACAATGTTAAAAAGAACTTTTAAGAACTTTTCAACAATTCCTACTTACTTAGAGCATTTTTCTTTTCTTTCTCTTGTATTGCAAGTAAATGAACCAGACTGATAGCTTAAAAATGAGTCTCAGTTTCTAATCAGAGTTCTCAAAATCTATATTTCTCAGGTGGCCTATTCAGATATATGCTTCTTCAAAACTAAATTTGGTCTGATACTTTAGGTTGATTTCTATGGACAGAAATTTTTTGGGTTCATATCATATGAATGAGCAATTGTATTATGAAGCATGCTCTCTTCCATCCTACATGATTCCTCTGTGGATCCATGAGTGCTCAGAAAATAACTACTTCCAAATTGTGTTTTATCATGAATGAAAATTTTTATATAAGTAACTTAATCCTGTAACTTGACCAACCAATGATTCTTATTTGCCAGCAAAAAAAGGTTTCCATATTCAGTCATTCCTTATACATTTATACAAAAAACCATATGGGTTACCTTTGGTCAGTCACCTTAATAAGTCACTAAGTGTTGAGTAAGTTTGCTTTACTGATGAAACTTTGCCCCAAAGCACTTTGTACAGAGCATATGTTTTGAATTGTCTGTATATGCATAGTATTAGAATGTTCCTTCATTCCTAATCAAAACACATACTAGTACATTTTAGGACACTTTTCTTCTTAGCCAGCCTGAGAGTTGATTTATGTTTAAATAAATGTTCTTTTCTATAGGATTTCCAAATCAGTTCTGAGGAGGGAAACATCTCTGCATTCTTCAGATAGTATGCATTCAGAAATGTTTGAATTATTCAGGAATGTGTGGATCCAGAAGACTATGTGTGCATTCCATGCCTGAATAATATAAACCAGAAAATTCAACATGAAATGTTCCTGCCTATTACCCTCCAGCCCTGAGGTAATGCAATGTTTTTCTGAATCCTGGACACTCCAGGAGAAGTTCAGTTGTTCTCTTTCATCCTGGGGCTGACTGGGCTTTCTCCAAATCCTAGGATTCAGTATACACCTTTAGTGCCTGGCTCTCACAGGCTGCTCCCTGCAGCCAGCAGAAAGTGGTGGTCAGCAGAACCACCAAGTTTATAGGTGGGGAGTAGCTCAGGCCCTGTAAAGAAACTGAGCTTAAATGGAAAAATTGAATTAAAAAACAAGGGCTGTAAATGGTCATCTCTAAATCCTAAAGGAGAGAGATGTTAGAGCTTAGTCCCTGACAAAGCACACTGACTTGTTGTGCCATGAAGCTGATCTGCTAACAAGTTCCTTTAGCTTCTGTGTATCATTAATTGGCCTGTGACCTGACCAAAACTACATTTTGAGTAGAAGGGGTAGTTTTGTCATTAATGCTGTGGATTGGTATACAGTAAACACATTTCCCAATTCTGCCACAAACACCTTATGATACAAGTGGCATGTTATTCAGTTTCTTTCCCTCCTTACTCCCCAAATAAGGAACAATATTATCAAGGTGCTGCAAATCTCAGTTCTGTGTTTTTACTACATGCAGATATTATGGAGATGAATCACAGTAAGGAAACAGACAGTGCAAATATCATTACCATGAAGAAATATCCTGTGAATGTGAATTTTGTTCATCTAACAGTAAATCAGCCATCTGTAATGTTTTCAGCAGTTGGCTATTTGGTAGTAAAACATCAGGCCTACAATATGGGCAGATGCCTCTATAGTTATTTTTTCATGCAGCTGAGATCAGGATTTGGCCCATATATTTAAATTGCCATGATGACTTCTGAAAATAATCTAGACATAGATTGCAGAGGATAAATGGTATGCTGAAATTCTAGCTCATCTATGAAATCTTACATTTCCCACACTGTCTCCCTTTTCTATTTCAGCCCCAGCAGTCTACAGCAAGAACTGGTGGTGAATAAAATGCCACATGAACTGAAGGCAGAGTTTAACTAATGTTAGTCATGGCCTATTTACAATGCTGGCTGCAAAACTCAACCCTCCCCTACTATTCCATAAGCTGACGTGAACAGTTTTACTTAGACTATGGAAAAGTGATACTTTTCAAAGCACTGGTCGAAACAGCGATCTGCAAGGGATGTTGTGGGCAACAGCATGGTGTGCCCTTTCATGAGAGCTCATAATAACAGTACTTTTTCTTCTTTCTATCACTTTTGGCAGAATATTTGCCTTTTTGAGGTTGAAAATAACTACAACAGCAGTATTTGAGTGATATGAGTGTGAGCTGTGGGCTTTGCATTGTATCTCAGTGTAAGAACCTATGTTGCCTCTGAAGATCTCATGTTATTGACACAACATAGAGGGTCTGCTGTAAACACCAAACATTCACAAATCTGAGTTGGTTTGAGATTTTGCAAAGATGCTGCAACAACTTCTATCCCTTTCTATTAATGCTCATTTTTTGTAACATGGATGAGCAAGCCAGGCTGCGGTCCTGACTTGCTCATCCATGTTCTTGCTCCCTCCTAACAGTTTTTTAAGATGGTATTTTCACCCTTCAAGGGGCTCCCACAGCCTTAGTCTAGTTGTTTTTCCAGAGTGTTAAAAGTACGAGGGCATAGGGAGCCAGAGTGTGCCTGAGAGCGGCTGGAAAGGTAAAATGACTGGCATCAGGAGGCAGGCAGCTTTTAATTCTGATTCATGGATATGTTTGGGGAGAGTCTGTGAACATTAGATATTTTCACCATCCTTCAGTAGCTTTGGGAGGCATCAGAGCTTGAGTTATACAGTTTCTGAAGCTGCCATGTAGGGTGACAGGCTTCCTGGTAAACTTTCATGGAAAAGACTCTTTTCCTTCCTGAGGGTGACCAAGAGGAGACAATAGAAGGGAGTGTCATTAGGGTAGACTAAGCTAGAGAGAAGTGGGGCCTTTCTGGAGGACCTAGTTTATAGAATATGAATTCACACTCAATTACTCTTAAAATGTTCTTTGAAGTGTGCATTACCCCTAACTTGGGTGTTGAAAGCTGTGGAAGTTTTTTCAGTCTTACTGTGATGGCATCAGAATGATCAAATCCAGTATCTAGATCAAAAATCCCCATTCCTTAATCTGGGTGAATGGCATACAGGAGGCAAAAGAAGGCAGCTTGCAATTCAGAATAATATTGAAAGAGTATATGAGAGTGTGTTCAGCCAACATGCATTTGGCCTGGAGAAAATAAAACAACTTAATTCCATTAGAATCATGGAGGGACTTCTGAAGCTGTTGACAATTGTTTTCAAACACTTATAAGTAAAGAAAGTGTAAACCCAGTGGTTGTGTGATGAAAATAATATTTTAATGGGTGCCTAGGCATCAATGTAAAGTCTCTAACAAGTAGCACAACAGGCTACAACTGAATTTTCACAAAGCTAAGTTTTTAATTATTATGCAAATACACTGCTTCAAATAGCTGTGTATGTTATCTAAGTAGCTAAATCTGGACTAAGTTTGTGTGACTGGCCAGAGTAAAAGGTCTTTGCTTTGGCCTGACAGGCTAAAACTTCAGTGATCTTCACTAAGTTGTGTATAGAATAAAAGCTTTCTGAACAACAGAGGAAGGCATAGTGCTGATGTCATTGTCTGCAGCTGTTAGGTCCGCATTTATCAAACTAGACATGCCATGGAGGCTAAATAACAGGTTGCAAGTATTGAGGACTCTAAATCTAAAAAGCTTCATATTGTTTTGATAGCTTTAAATAAAAATCCACTTAAACTGTCAGTGAACCTAGAGAAAATCCTCTATTCTGACTACACTTGCATCTACGTTACCATTTTCCAGCAGCAAAAAAAAGTACGTGAATTCATGTCCTGTGAATGCATGGAGACAAGAGATTTCTAGCCATACCTCTGGTAGGAACAGAGGTAGTAAGTTTGTTTGAAAACAAGTATTTGTTCTAAGCTTGAGACATAGAGAGCACTTGATATTAATGTGGAGGGGTTTATATGCTTCTTCAAATGCATTGCTTGAAAGATTGTCACTACAAGTGAGCTGTTCTTAAATCCCAAGTGCACTAAAGGACTGATGTACACAGATAAACATCAATGGGTGGAAAGAAAGCAGCTAGCCAATTTTTATTTTGAAGTCTTATCCATTGAAGAAATAGTTTATAGCTTATGCATAACATTGTTTCCATTTTTGCACAGATTTTTATTTTCATTTTCTAAAAATCTGCCTTTGATTATCTCTCTATATGAAAGAAGTGCTTTGTCCTTATCACTGAAAACAGCACAGCAAAAATGTAAGGTTTTCTTCTCATTCCTTTATGGTTTCTAAATGACATAGAATGATTAATATCAAAATCCTTATACTACTACACACACTACACATATTGCAAACTGCTTGCATAGTTCTGTTGGATTGTTTGTGTGGCATGGTCTGTCACCTGTAATGCAGTTATAAATCTCTGAAGTAAGTCAAGCAATTTATCCTACAGATTACTCCTAGGAAAGTTAAATAACTGCAGTGTTTAATTCATGTTGGACTAAGTACACGTATGTATCACTTTTCCTTAAGAGTTATTTGCTTACAGCTCATGTTACAAATTCTGAAAATTTTCCCCTTAATCCTACTGAGATAAGTATGCAACATAGGTAGCTTTATTTAAATGGGGCTCTAAAATGTCATCTTATTCTAGGGAAATGTCTCTTTTCTCTTGCTAGAAAATGAGTGCTGCTTTCATTGCTGAAGTTTCCCTGTAGCTAGGGATTTTAATGAGAGATGGTTTAGAATAATAAAAATAAACTTTTTCCTAAATAAACAGTGTGCATTAAAAGTTACTGACACTTAACATGCTCATCCAGATATTGTCCTCTTAATTCGGAATAGAGACTAGCAGTATCAGTCACAGAGTCCCATAACTCTAATATAAAGCATAGGCAAAACTTTAAGGACATTTTGTTGTGGAAATGGAGGGCAGTCTCATCTTTTTATATAAGTAACAGGTGAGACAGTGAGTAAGTCTGGTTCTTTCAGAAAGCACAGGCGTTCTGTGTCCAGCAGTTATAATCTGTTAATGACATACGCTTTTTATTTCCCTTCTTTTGTCACTTTACATTCTGAGAGTAGCATTGCAATTTGTGATTCATGTAAAAGGAAGACCAGCTAGAATGAGGATAAAGAATTAGATACATATTTCAATATGTAATATTCAAGTAATATTTCAATTACATTACATTCTTCTAGTGTGACATTAACATTTGTCTTCAGAACATTTGAATTATGGTAATTATTTAAGTTTATAATACATCCTCACAATCTTTTTCTCCTAAAATTGGTACAACTAATGAAGACTAAATCTTTAGCAACATAAAGAATTTCTCTACAATGACAACATTACCATATTAAGAAACTGTTAATCTTGTTTAAGTGAGCACAAAAACGTTTTTAAGGCCACTTTTATGGAACAAGTGATGCATAATAGACAGCCACACTAATCATTCTGTATGAGATCATTTTTATAAGTATCATTATAATGTTCTGAGATAACCAAATAACAGCTTAATCTTACAAATCAGACATATTCTGGTTATCGTGACGGAAATCTTCAACCACCCTCCGAAACATCTTAGAAATGTCAGAATAAAAAGCAATTGAGAAATATTGTTCCTTAAATTTAACTAGGTGTCGGATACATGTGGGACCCTTTTAGAATTCTAATACACAATTTATGCAAAGAATAAAGTAATTTTTCAGCTTCTAACATCACAGACAGATATTACTGCTGTATCTCTTAAAAATAACTTGAAATGTAGTAGGAATTACTAGGAAATTAGTAGGAAAGAGACTGCTGTTTTCAGAGGTTTTTTTCCCCAAAATAACTCTTCAGGAGATAGGGGATGTTTCTGAAGAGTTCTCAATTTATTTTTCCCTTTTACTGTCCTAAATAGTGAAAATGTTTCAAAAAATTCAGCGTCCTAGAGCACCTTCTGTAATACCATCATTCTGCAGCTTCTAAGCAGCATCAGATTTTGGGAGACATGGATTTATTAGAACATCACAAGGAAATGAAAGAGAGGGCAGTGGCTCCACTGAGCAGCCCAAAAATCAGCCTCACTGGTGCTTCCAGTCTTAGCCCAAGGCTATCAGTAGGCCAAGTACGTGGTTTTCTTTCAGAAGCGTAGCATAAATGTTTCCAGAGAAATTCAAGCAAGCGTGAAGTTTCCAAGCCAAGTTCTATTGCTGCTCTCCAAATTTACAATTCTGAGAAAGTATTCTACTTAAATGGAAAAACAAACAGATTCCCCCAGTTGTAGCCCCTTCTTCCACATGCACAGAAATATGACATAGGAAGTTTTTAAACTAATGTGGGACCCTAATGCTAACACTTGCCCTCTCTCTCTGACGGACTCTCCCAAGAATACTTCTGACCATTATTTGGTAAAAATCATTAAACCCAGGCAGTTTGTTTTGGCTGAGTTTGAGACTGATTCAATCCATTTTGAGCTATTTTGTAGTGGTTTCACTATCCAAA
Source organism: Corvus brachyrhynchos (assembly GCF_000691975.1). Taxonomy (NCBI): domain Eukaryota; kingdom Metazoa; phylum Chordata; class Aves; order Passeriformes; family Corvidae; genus Corvus; species Corvus brachyrhynchos. The sequence continues at coordinate 517,126 of NW_008237423.1, forward strand.
CTTGTATGCATCTTCTGGGCTCAGGAAATGTTGGCATGAGTGCAGGGTTCTTAGTTTCAAAAGTATTAAAACATCTTACCCTTTCACCAGGGTTTTATTTCTCTTGTTACACCATACAAAAAGAAGCAAGAGCTCCTCATTCTGCTGCCAAATTTTACTCTCTTAATAATAACAAGTAAATGAAACAAAACAAAATGGATCATTTTTATTCTACCTAGCATATGTACGTATGTTTGAAAAAGGGTGACAAGATAACACTTTCTTCTACAAAATCTGTCAAAGTGCCAAAAGTTAATTCCTATTTCAAGGTCTATGTAAAGGTGTGTCAAATCAGAAGGGGTGATTATAGATGATGATAAACATAGAAGAAATATAAAAGACAACAGTGAAAGTATGAGTGCTTAAAATAGTTTGGTCTGTTATTTTGTTGCAATATCTTCTGTTTGCAGATGGTGGGACATCTTTGACAGGATAGGAAAAAAAGTCACTGTCTTAAAATTAATAATGAAAAAAGTGCTTAAAATTAGTTTCTATGAAGCTGAGGATTAAATTAGATAAGAATAATATATATCTCTGTCATTAAGCAATTTGCAAAAATCTGTGGCATGTTGCAAGCAATGGCAACCACTATTCACTGGGCTACAAGGCTACAGATTTTTGGTATAGATTTGGGGATTTTTTGATTCCTCAGTCTGTACCATTCAGATTGATCAACTGATCCATCTACCTATCTTCTGAAATTTCATTCCCACACAAGAGTACTTCATCTTCTATTGTTGTGTGAAATACTTTGCAGAATCACAGAATCACAGAATATGCTGAGCTGGAAGGGACCCAAAAGGATCATCAAGTCCAATTCTTGGCCCTGCACAAATCCATCCCCAAGAGTCACACCATGTGCCTGAGAACATTGTCCAAATGCTTCTTGAATTCTGTCAGTCTTGGCCCTGTGACCACTTCCCAGGGGAGACTTTTCCAGTGTTTAACCACCCTCTGGGTGAAGAACCTTTTCCTATTATCCAACCTAAACCTCCCCTGACACAACTTCAGGCCATTCCCTTGGGTCCTGTCACTGGTCAGCACAGAGAGGAGATCAGTGTCTGTCCCTCCTCTTCCCCTCATGAGGAAGTTGTAACTGCAGTGAGGTCTCCCCTCAGTCTCCTCTTCTCCAGGCTGAACAGACCAAGTGCCCTCAGCTGCTCCTCACACGGCTTCCCCTCAAGGCCCTTCACCATCTTTGCTGCCCTCCTTTGGACACTCTCTGACAGTTTAATGTCTTTCTAACATTGTGGCACCCAAAACTGCCCCCAGCACTCGAGATGAGGCCATCCCTGTGCAGAGCAGAGCGGGACAATCCCTCCTTTGACAGGCTGGCAATGCTGTGCCTGATCATTCATTCCATGGTAGCTTTCCAGGTCTCTGTGACCCTTGTATCCTTCCTCTGAATCCTTTTCAATTCTATCTTACCACTGCTGAGATATGAAGATGACAGTACCATGTAGTACAGATGGGGCTGCACTGCAGACTCAGTCACACAGTGGAACTGGCTTTTTTTCACTCTTTCTTTCAGTGCCTTCCCCTTGAACTCCTACTACTCGGACTGTTTCCATGGCTGCTACTGAATTATTCATAGAAGTATGAATTATAAATCTGTGATATTTTTACTGAATTATAATCTCTAATTCAGAGCACATCATGAATTATCTATATATGTGTGTGGGTATGTGCGTATGTGTATGTAGGTAGGTAGTTTAGGTATTTAGGATATATTTAGTTAATTTTCCTCTCTCTATACACATCCATTATTACTGATTTCCCTAAAGCATTGTACTCCATTATCCCACATGTATACTAATTTGCTCAAATGTTGAGTAAATGGATATTTCAAATGAACTTCTTTTTTATTTTAAAATAACTTGCACTGAATTGGTTGTTTTCTTACTTTACCTAGCATTAATTAACTTATATCATGCAGAATAAGAATAAGTTAATTCTATTTTTTTTTTTTTTTAGTGACTTTTTTCTTCAGGAATAAAAATACGAAGAATTTGAATTAACCTAACATACAATCAACTGCTACTAGGAAAAACCTTTAATGATTTACAAGGGCTTTTTAAGATTTGAAAATCAAGAAAAACTCTTAGTACAGTTTAAACATTTCTGTCAAAGTCTTGCATGTTTAGTAAAATCAGTGTTATCTTTCTGTACTGCCTTTTATTTCTGCCTTAAGTCATTACAAGATACACTTGTGTGCTAATTAGAACAGGAACCCTGTATGTCATAAGAGGCAGAATGAAATTATAGAGGATGTTCTTTAATATTGTAGTCTCAGATTCATTAGTTAAGTTCCAAAGTTCATTTATGCTTCATTGTGGTTTATATCTACCTGAATTACAGCCCTCAAAAAGACAATTTTCACCATGACAGTGAGAATATTTTATTCCACAAGGTGATAAGCATATGCAGTGATTAATATATATTCATATATATAAAATGTTCAGGCAATGAAGTTCATGTTGATTTTTGTCTTTGGTTGAGGGTTGGGGTATTTTTAGTTGTTTCCATTTCAATTACTTACTTCTAGAAACTGTAATCAAATTATTTAAATCCTAGCACACTGATCAAATGTTTGATCAAAACAGCACAAGAAGCAATGCATGCAACTAAATCTGGACCTTTGGATGGGAATTTTGATTATTTGGCTGTGTGCTCAGAATTAAGAAGACAGGGCATATAAGGCTACGATTTCACATATTGCTAATGCCACAAAAAATTTGAAGAATTAAAAGTATCTAAAGAACTTCTTTGCTAATAAAACGTCTTTAGGGGCATCATATAGTTCATGGAAAAAAAGTTAATTCATTATGGATGTCAAAGGAAATTACTGTGACAAAGTGGCATGAGTCACAGGTGAAGCAAATAGTGCAATTGCAAGTATTAATTGGATTATTATCCTTCACATGTTGTAATATTTTTTTAACATAAAGTGAAAAACTGGATCATACTGAAAACAAAAGCTTTTCCTTCAGCATTTTATATAGGATATTTTCTATTGCTATGTATTAAAATCTAGAGGTTTGTCAATCAAATGAGAGATTTGGCAACCTGGTAGCGAAAGTGAATCGACAGAAGAAACTTCTTTGGTATATAAGAGGTATGACACATATTATGCATCTTAATTCCCAGATGCTGGAAATAACATTTGCCGCAGAATCGCATAAAACCTTCAAACTGATTGGTTGAAACAGTACAGATCAGGTAATCTCATGGGCTTCTCCTCCTGTAATTAACATACAAAATCACAGATGTGTTGCTGGATTCTGAGCAGTGACAATATGAGAATGTGCACTTCATTGTGTGGTGAATCTACATCAGTAAAATAACACAGCATCAAAGTAAATATATGATCAACCCAAAGATTTTTAAGATTTTTTTCGTCTTTGATTCCTTTCAGCAGCAGATATTAACTGGAATTCTAATAATGAAAAAGCATTATTACACTTGTTTGAAGTGACACAGCTCTCTACAGTCTTTAAGAAATACTTTTTTGTTTTGGGTCAACTGTGGCTTTTCTTCTGTTTTTTTTTTCATTCTGTGAAATGGAGGTAAAAAATAGTAAATTCACTGGATGAGGACAATATGAGTTATAGAATCAGAAAAAGTTATGGGCTGAACAGGAAATTTGCAGGTCTCTTTCTCCAACCTTGTTCAATAAAATGTAACTTCCATACTAGATCAAGCCACACAACTCCTTAATACCTTCTGTTATTAGATAGAAATAGCAAAGGAATTGTGGGAAAAAGCAAAGAGCAACAAAATATTTCCAGGCCACTTCCTTTTTTATGTTCTTGTTTTAAATGGAGGTTTCAGACAAGTTCCCACCTTGGATAGCTGCAAAACTTCATGATAGCAGACTCAGGAGCTGAAAGAGGACCATTTTCATCACTTAGTCCTACCATATGTGTAACACAAACTATGGGTCTTTCCTGACTTATTTATTCAGACTTACTACTCAGTGCTTATCTGTGGGACGAAAAGAAACAAAGGCATTATATAACTTAATTGAACTAGTTAGACATGTTGAAGTACAATGGAAACTTAATCTCAAAACTTTGATGCTGCTCCCTCCTACTTCAGGTTATAGTCAGTGAGGATTATCTGAGGAAAATATTTTTTAAAAATTCTTTTAATGGTCTGTGGGCTACATGAAGTACAGACTCTACATGTCTGGTAGAGCTTTAAGGCAGACCCTCCACACTTTATTTTCATAATGACCAATGCACCCAAATGGCACTAAATCCCTACAACCCTCCAACTCAGAACTTGAAACAGAGAAAGCTCATCTCATCTGGGCAAGCAATAAGGTTAGAAAACCAGTCTCCCTTCTGTGCGATGTACTCCGCCATTCAGGACTGGCCCTTCACCCCAGACTTTCAGCACCTTCCTGAGCTGTGTCAGTATTCATGTTGAATGTCAGTGTTCACCTGAGCCATGGGGTGATTTTTTCCAGGCATCTCCAACGCCTGGTTGTTTTTCTGCATCCTGCCTGTGACCCAGTAGCCTCCCAGCCCTGATGAACATTTCCATCTCCCTCTTTGCTGGGCGTGTGGCTTCTCTCTTCCATCACTGGGCTGATCCCCAGCAAGGAGTAGAGGTTTCTCCCCTCCCACCACATGTTTCTACCTGACCTGGAACAGGGCAGATGGGATAAGGCCTTGCCCAACAACGTCTTTAGTACGCTGGAACATATGGTGTGCATACAGCAAACCGAGCACAAATGAAACCTTTACACCATCTGTCACAATGTGTGAGCACACAGAAACTCTGATATGAGCTAGAACATCTCTTTTAGTAACAATATCAGACTGCTCATTGGATTAGCTTTGACAATACTGATTCAATCCAAAATTACATTTTTTTCCCCCTCCTGAAAGAATGTGGCAGTATCTGGAGCCAATATTTGGGTTCAGACTGTACCTGGGGGTGGGATGGTTAGAGAAAATACGTTTCTCATTGTTCAGTATAGCACCTGGCAGTTCTGTCAATAAGCAATGAATACAAAATTATTCGCTGCTAGAAAGAATTATTCAATTACTGATTAACTCTTACTCAATCTAAATTTGAACCAGGTGCTTGTAGTTGACAGTTCCACAACGTGGGCCAAGCTATTTCCAAGGCTATGCCTTCATTAGAAACTAAGAAATCAAGTACAAAAGCTTTAAAACAAGGCTTTAAATTGTTTTTACATCTGATATTTGCCAGCCATTTTGTGTGAATGGAACTCTGAGAAAAATGTAATTAAGTAGAGAAAAAAAATGTGTGGTAAGACTATGTGAAAGCAAATTCACTGTCATGTAAAACCTTTCAACTTCCATAAAATTTTATTTTCTCTAGTAGGACTGGAACCTGGTGCATAGATATGTAATCAACCCTGCTCCATTTCCAATGGTTTGAGAGGCTACCTTTTCCTAGTTTACTGCAAGGTCATTTCAGGGCTTCCTTCTTCGCTTATCTTAGGTGTGAGGTGAAATTTATGAGTCTATCTCATCTCCACTGTCATTTAAACTACTGCATTTTCACTCACAACTGGGACTCTCCAACACCACATTCTGGCAAGAGGATAACTCACTAAGGTGAAATAATTTACTTGCATGTGATGAAACATCTGTACTCCAAGATTATTTTTTGCTATAAAAAAAGGAGTAACAAGGTGCTGACAGCTGGTGCACTTCAGCTGGTGCACTTCTCTGCCATGTGGGAGAGCTAAGATCCAGTCTTGACATCAGGGCTTACTTAAAATCACGTTTGGATACTGGAACCACTACAAAAGACAGAAACAAGGCAGCTGGTTTATAAAAAGCCAATCATTAGAGCAGGCAAGTTTGAACTACAAGATGTCGGACTCCCAGTTTCTCAGCTGAATAAAGTACAACATGGATTTAATCTCTCAGATGCGAGGAGACTGCTTACCAATTTGGATATAGCATCTCACCCTTTTCGTAAATTCTTAGCCAATGAGAGCATAGAGCACAGGTATTGCCTTGAACTTGCAATTTGAAACTGGCTTGTGAGACCAGATGAAACATAACCTGAGTTTAAGATTCAGAACATCATGTGAAAATTAAAGGAGATATTGCACAAGACTCGAGAAGATTTGTTTGGAAAGAAAAAATTGCTCAGAAGGCAGAAAGAAGTCATTCCTAACAAACATCAAAATATCAGATTTTATCAAGAACTGTAATCCAGATTCTTTAAAAAATTATTCCAATGTTAAACACTTCAGAAAAATCTAATTATGACATCGGTTAAAGTCAAAGTCAAAAAATTGATGTCAATATTTTTGAGAGAAAATGACAAACCATTGAGAGGAACTCTCAAGGGGGACAGTGGAATAACCCCTCCTGGGGTTCTTGAGCTCAAGACTGAATTTAAATCTGAATACACATCAGTCAAACACAGGAGATGGAACAACAAAAAAATGAGAAAATACAAGGGATTTTACATGTAAGCTTTTGAGTGAAATGTAAAATCTCTTTGGAAACAAGATGATGAGCTGGATTTTCCAGTGATCCCTTTTCACCTAATTGTTATGAAAGAAAAACAAAACAAAAACAAAGTATGAATCAGATCACTTAGTAATGGTTCTTCGAATGGAATGTTCTCTTAATCTGAGTATTTCTGTAATGTTGTCAAATCATCCAGTCATATTTTCCTGGTACAGTTTGTCCTTTATTTGCTTTTTACCCTTCTGGAAGTTTTCAATATTAAATTATACTTCTATTTGCATTAATGGAAGTATTTTCATGAGGAATGGACTGTGATCGACTGGACACTATTTGTCATGCTTGTTGTCTTGTTTTGCAGTTTGATTTACTTCTCTTCATACAACAGGGCTGTTCCAAGAATTTGCGCTATGATCAGTCATTTGAAAAGGTTATTACTTCACTGTGTAACTACTTCATTTACATACAATCTGAACTGACTGGCTGTGATAACTCAAAATGTCTTGGTAATACATTGCCTTTCTTGTTTTTTGACAAATGCCTCCACTCTTAAAAGGGTTTTTCCAGGGAAGTAAGAATAAAAAGCAGGTAAAGCTCTGACAACTGCAAACAACTGCTGAAAAATATTGCAGAGAAATTTGTATTCCCTTTTTGTGCCTCTTCCCTCCATGGTCTGCAGTTTATGTAACACAGTGTCAGATGGACTGTGGTCTGTAAAGACGACTGAACAGCTTGAAGCATGCCAAGGAAGAGTTCTTATTTCTTAAAAAAAAAAAAAAAAAGAAAAAAAGAAAAGAAAGGCCCCATAACAACAGAATCATTTTTTAAAAAATGTTTTTAGAAAATTTTTCCAAAGACACTCAAGTTTTATGACATCTTGCCACAACAATCCCATGCAGCTCTACAGGTTGGGGACAGAGTGGCTGGAAAGCAGCCAGGCAGAAAGGGACCTGGGGGTACTGCTTGACAGATGGTGGAACATGAGCCAGCAGTGTGCCCAGGTGGCTAAGAAGTCCAACGGCATCCTGGCCTGTATCAGCAACAGTGTGGGCAGAAGGACCAGGGCAGTGATTCTTCTCGTGTACTTGGCACTGGTGAGGCTGCACCTTGAGTCCTGTGTCCAGTTCTGAGCCCCTCAATTCAAGAAGGACATTGAGGTGCTGGAGCGTGTCCAGAGAAGGGCAGTGGAGCTACTGAGGGGTCTGGAACATAAGTCCTTTCAGGAGCTGCTGAGGGAGCTGGGGTTGTTCACGCTGGAGAAAACGAGGCTCAAGGGAGACCTTATGCCTCTCTACAATTCCCTGAAAGGAGGGTGTAACTGGGCAAGGGTCGGTCTCTTCTCTCAGGCAGCCAGTGACAGGACAAGAGGACACAGTTTTAAACTGTGCCAGGGATAGTTTAGGTTGGACATAAGGAAGAAATTCTTCACAGAAAGGGTGATTGGGCATTGGAATGGCCTGCTCAGGGAGGTGGTGAAGTCACCATCCTGGAGATGTTTAAGGAAAGACTGGATGTGGCACTCAGGGCCATGGTCTATTTGACAAGGTAGTGTTCAGTCATAGGTTGGATTTGATGACCTCAAAGTTCTTTTCCAACCTAGCTGATTCTGTGATTCTGCCATCTAGAATTTTAGATGAAGAGAAAAGCCAATTCCACTTCATTTACACTGTACTATTGTTGGTAAAAAATAATTGGACTTTTCACATTCAATTTAAGCCTTCTCAACAGCATAAACAAAATCAAATTTTGTCAGTTCAAGATGGCAGGGCAAATATTCATCACATGGGAAAAAGCAAAGAAACTGCCTGACTGGAGGTAGGTCATTTGGGCTCATTGCTCCTTGGAGGTTGGGAAGGAAATCATCATGGGACGACTTTTCCTGGGAATGTTCTCCCCTTTGCACTTGGCCGTAGTTTCTCCCCTGTGCCCTCACACACCAGTTTCAGCAGCAGTGGCAGCCACCATCCAGCCCATCCACAGCCTTTTGTCTCACCTGACTTTCCCCCTGCACCCAGGAGTTGTGCCTGAGGGGTTTAGTATGAAACCCCTCTGGTACCCACACCTGGCAAAGAGAGAATTAGCCCCCTTAGACCAATCAGGGTGGATGTTACGATCTTCCTAAGCCCAGTAGCATGAGCAGAGCAGCAGCTGTTGGCTGTGTCCACTGCGCCTGCTCTGTTGGGGAGACTCAGAGATGAGTCTTTGGCAGGAAGCACAGTTGTGTCAGTAGAAGTCCCAAGAAGACCCAAAATGCAGTACACCACAGTTAAGCTGCCTTCCTCGACAAAAAGAAGAAAAAGAAAACTGTATCAACCCATTAGATAGATCTGTGATATAGGAGCCAATGGGAATTGAGTTTACAAAATTTCGAGTTTTCTACACTGAATTTGAATCTTACCCCTCATTTAAATGTGAAAAGGCCGCATGAAAATGATGCAACAGAGTTTCCTTGTGATTGCCTAATCATAGTCAAATTGTGCACTGGTCTGCAGATGACTACATATTACCATCATGAATGGCCAGTTAACACTTTATACTAAAAAAAGTCTTCCTGGTTCTCTGTCATCAATGGCCAGTGAAGCCCAATGGCAGCCCAATTTATATGGACTGGAAGGCTCCTCCCAGGCTGAACTGAATTCCCAGATATGACAGGCAACCACAAGCTATGTAAACAAAGGGTATTGTGGTAAAGAAGATATACAACTCTGTATTTAGAAATGTCAAAACAAAAAATGTACTCAGGCCAATAATAGATAAAAGTAATACAGATGAAGGATTTATGGAAAAGTTGGTTAAAGACACGTTGTTAGTGTCTGATAATAAGGAAAAGATACTATCATATACTTGCCAAATTCCAATGGATTTTTTAAAGATCCATGCTTACCTCCTCCTTGTGTTGAATATTTTGCCTTCTGCATAGCTGTTAAGATCACAGTCTTAAGATGTCACAAATGTTAAATTTGTGATAGTTTTGGCATGTCTGTTTGATGCATGATTAACAAATGAACAATATGAACTGAATCTGTATTTACATAGCTGGCAAATATACCATATAATTTCAAAGGAAATCATAATACCATGCTCAGTTCTGGTACTTAATCATGTTTTTCCTTATTTCTCTGTTTAGATCATTGTTCAGAAAGCTGAGAGACCCTTATCTGCATATGAAAAAGCCTGAAGCTCAGATTCCTGTTGTCAAGGAGCAGCATCCACCCTCTCATTCCAGCCCCAGTGTATATCTCTACCTTTGACCAAGTTGTCTACTCTTGACATCTGTTCTAGGAGAGGAAGCTATAAGATCTTTTTCACACTTAAGCAAAGCAAGTAGTGCAGATGACACATAAAATTGAAATTCTGTTTCAAAGGAAAGTTGCAGATTTGTTTCTGTTTAACTACTTGGACATAAATTTGCAACATGAACCACATCCACAGATCCATTTAGTGCACCAGGGCCTTTCTCATGGGTGCATCCCACAGAAGCAGAGAGAAAACTGGTGTTTAGGACAGACAGCTGATGAAGTACTGAGTGTTGGCTCCTTTTCCTGCTGTGTCATCCCTGCTACTGCACAGGTTTTCAACTCCAGCTGAACCACACCATAGGATTGATCCTAAAGGGTGATGGTCAAAAAGATCAAATTATTTCAATCTTTGTCCTGCTTTAGATTCCATAAACATCTTAATACTGTGTCCCAGAAAGAGTTACTACAAATATTTTGTTTCCATGTTTACATGTGTTCTGACTTCTTGTGAAGTTAGTCATATTCCTGCAGAAAGTTTTTGTTGAATATACCAATTTCAAGAAGACAGTATCTTTTTCAGTGAAAATTGCAATGGAAGGACCAAAAATATTATCATGTATGATTTATTCAACTGAGAACTCAGATATTTCAGGCTTAAATTAATAAAATCACTCATAATTTTTGAGACTTGTAGAGATAGCCACAGTACGACATGTAAGGGGCCCAACCTCAGCACTGTATGCATATAGGTATTACTTTGTCCTGTTTCATCATTTGAATCACTGTCTCTTCAGACTATTCCATTTCTCATGTGGTTTGGAATTCACAGATTTCATTAAAGTTTCTTTTATCAAATTGTTTGGAGCCTCAAAGTAGAACTTCCCCATTCATTAGGATTGGGTGGCAAGTAGTACAAATATATTAGAAGATTTCTTTTCCATCTAGCATGCAAAGGAATTATTTTGGTTTATTCATCATAAGCATAGTGACCCTGGTGTGGAAATCAATGTACTTGCATTAACTTTACAGCAATTATGCTAAATATGGTGTTAATTGCTAGCATATTAATAATAGTCTTAAGAGTTTTAATTCAAGTATCAATATCTGAGTGCATTAAGGTCACACACTACTCTATATTTTATGTCTCTGCAATCTTTCTTAAGGACCCAGAACACTGCTGGCCTAGGAGCCCTATATCCATTCTCTATCATATCTCTATCTCTATTGAGCCATGTATATACTACGCATGACCCAAGTTTGGAATATTCATTTCTACATAATGTAGATTACCTTGTACATGGGTATATATTCTTATAGAGAATAAAATTTGTCACCCACTCTTACTTAAGTATAAATTACCAATAAAATTTTGAAAAGAGCATACAATAAAACTATTTGGCACAGTGCTTTGGAACAATGTCAAGAAATACCAGAGAATCAATGGGACAGACTTACAAGGACAGACTATTATGCAGAAGCCATGCCATTTCCTTCGTGTTTATAACAAGCTAGAATCAGGCTGCTTAGTTCAATGCCTAAGAAACAAAATAAAATCAAATAAAGAAAATCTCCAAAAAGAACAGTGAGTCTATTTTCCAGCTGTTTCAGATCAGCCTTCTCAGATGACAGAAAAATTACTGCTTTAAAGAAAAGCTGTCGTTTAAATATAATAATATAGTTTTTGTCAGAGGTAACAAATACATCCTGATTGCATTTATGGTTGGATTAGCAACATGTTATTGGCAGACATGAACTTTAACCTGTGGTTGCTAGTGTCTTTTTGCACAAGGAGCTTAAGCTGGACTTCAGTCCCTGGATTTAGCTGATTGACCAAACACTGTGTGATTTACCTTATTAGGAAAGGCTTCTGACAGCAGCAGCCCCATCAGCATTCCAGAAGAGAGCCATTCGCCACTGACCAGCTTATGGAAACTACAGTACAGGATTTAAAAAGATGAGCATTCTGTTTCCAGTGTAAATGTAATTGTTTTATTTTATTTGCATCTTGGAAAAATGGGATATTTACAGGGATAATACTAAGGTCTTTTTCCTCCTATATTTAACTTATATATGTACAGACTTCTTCACACTTACAGTAAAAAACAAATAATAGATATAAGCACAGCAGGTTTTAAATTATGCTGATTCAAACTTTATGAGACCAATCTTTGGTCCTTTACTTGGGACATACATGTCTAAAATCTGATTGCAAAGTGCATGAGCAAAGACTATGCTTCTCTCGAAGAAAAAATCCAATTATCACAACGTTCTTCTACAGAGAACATGAGTAAGAATATATTCACATTCAATAACCACATTGTGCAAACACCCAGCACACCAAAGTGAAGCAAGTTTCGAGTAGTAGAATTTCATCACAGAAAAATAAATATAAGTGTCACAAGGTTAAACATTAGCAGATTTTCTAGACAGGAGAAAAAAATCTCTCTTTAGCACTCACTTTTTTTAATTTGAACTGGGGATGAAGCCCAACTCAAGCTATTGGATTCATGGCACCTGAGATTCCTTCACAAGGGGAAGAAGAAGGGCAGGCATTGATCTCCTCTCTGTGGTGACCAGTGACAGGACCCAAGGGAACGGCCTGAAGCTGTGTCGGGGAGGTTTAGGTTGGATATTAAGAAAAGTTTCTTTGCCCAGAGGGAGGTTGGGCACTGAACAGGCACCCCAGGGCAGTGGTCACAGAACCAAGCCTGGCAGAGTTCAAGAAGCATTTGGACAGTGTTTTCAGGCACATGGTGTGACTCTTGGGGCTGTCCTGTGCAGGGCCAGGAGCTGTACTAGATGATCCCTGTGGGTCCCTTCCAACTCAGTCTATTCTATGATTCCATTATTCTATGGTTTCTGCTGGACTTTGAGAAGGTTCTGAAGTGGGTTTTACCATCCTAAATAACCCTGTCAAACCCAGGTTTGTTACTCAGCCTGTGTTTAACATAGAAACATGATATTGAGAACTATTGCAGAGATGGTTTTACTGTCTTTCTGGAGAAATCAGAAATTATTATTTTTCCATGTCACTGAGACAACACAGTATGAGGTTTTTCTGTTCTTCATAACACCAAGGACAAAGCAGGAGAGACAAAGAGGCACTTGTCCAGTTGCTGACATGGGTTTCAGGGATATTATACAGGTTCAGCTTTCAGAAAGGGCTCAACCTCCTTGTAAAATTAAGATGAAAAGAGATTAAGAGGGATACATCCCCAGAACAAGTTAGGATGCCTCATTGTGCCTGTGAGAGGAAAGGTGTTAGAGGCCCTGTTGGAATGGGGGAAAGGCAGCTATTTATCAAGCAGAAACAGCTCTGTAAAGAAATATGATCCCAAATGTGAAGGTTACTGCTGTAAATTCCTGGCCAAGTTCAGTTAATAAATGTGTGACCTAAATAAACCACATCCTTCCATCTTATTTTCTTCTTTCAGGTCCAGGACAATGGGGCCTATGTGGTGGGCACAGCATAAATTTCACTCTGTTTTTCATACAGTACTTGAAAAATACACAAGTCTTTTGCTCTAAAGGACATGTCATGCGCTGAATATTTTGGAAGGCAGTAATACTGTCAAATTTAATAACCAGAATTTAGAAGTGGTCTAGCTGTTTCTACTCAGAAAAAAAAAATGGAATATGGAACAATAAGTTTTATTGCACTCATAGATAATAAAGCAGAGTTTTAAGGCCATGAACCTTAAATATAGGAAAGGGCCTGCTTCTTTTCTGTGATGTCCCTCAGCCAAGTAATGATTAAGTTTGTGCAGTATTACTTTTTCAGCATGAATCTTACAAAGTCTTTAAGAAGAGATGGGAAAGGAACAACAGAGGAGATAAATCTTACGATCACCAAACTGCCTGACCTGCTTTTTGGGGGGATGACAGCCTTGGGGATGCACTGCTGTTCATCTGCTGCACCAGGTGCCAGCAGTGACACTGAGGGAGGGCAGTTCCTCCCTGCTATCCCATGAACCACATCAGGTGTTTTCTGTCTTCTGCTCCAAAGTTTCCGGTTCAGCTGCTATCCTGCAACTGAAGATTGCTTTGACTCTTCCTGCAAGTCTTTGTCGTCCTCAGCATTCCACCGTATGCCTCATCGGTACCCAGACTATCACAGACCCGTTGTGGGCGATCCAGTATCTCCCATGATGCAACTTTAGCTTAAAATGCTGAATCTGTAGAAGCTCAGATGTCCATATGGTCCATGTCTTGTGTAACAGAGGCCTGCAGTCATCAGCAATTTCAGTAGCTTTCTGCTCAGCTGATCTGAGCCACAGGGCTGGCCACAGCATCATTCCTGCATTCCCACTACCACAAGGAGTTATAATGACCTCTCCTCCAGGATTTCAACAACTCTCATCTCCCCTTTAAAGAACTATAAAATATATATGTATATTTATTTTATCTTCTGGTGAAAAGGTAGGATGTATTTTATCTTATATTTAATTATTAAATTTTAGGCTTACAAAAGTAAGCTCACTTGCACTGCCCTGCCCTGCCCTTTTTCGTTTTTTGTCCTCTTTTTTTTTTTTTTTTGGCAGGGAGGTTCAGATCATGTTGAACTCAAAGGATGAAAACCACAAGAATGTAAGAAAATCATGACAATCTTTGCTTAAATCACAACTGTGTGGTGCCAAAAAAATATTTGCTCCTGGTATTTATTCCCAATTGTCAAAATCGTTGCAAATAGCAGTCCATCTGAAACACACAGATTTAGTCACCGGCAGAAAGCAAAGCAAGATCCCTGCAAGCTGTATGAAGCACATGACATTGACACTGCAGATTATCTCCTTGCACTGCCTCAAAATTTATTTACATTCATTGCTACTTCAAAGAAATAAGATGCTGATAAACTGAACAATTAGCTGACCTGCTATGCAAAAAGTATGAGTGACTCATTTAAACCAACATTTGAGATTGGCTGTGCTGGCTGCTTTTTTTGTCAGTACTCAACAAGAGATGAAACTGAAGTGAAATTGATTGAAGACAAATATTGATCACTCTGCCTTACACCACCATTTGTCCTGGAATGTCACAGTCATATAGGATATTAAATACCTGCTTGTTCTTTCTTTTGTTTCCTCTGAATCAGAAACTGAGGTAATTCTGAAACAAAATATTATAGTTAAGGACTGTGACAGATTTTAACATTGAGAAGGAGCTCACATCTATGGTTTATTGCAAAACATTCCCAGACAAATCAAATAATAATGCTGAGTGAAATTTCCAAACCAGCCCCCATGTAGGTGTTCTTGTCTCAATTTTCTGAGTAGACCCTTCTGATTAGTGCAGAGACAACAAGGTCCATCTTTATTTTTCATTTTTCAACAAGGTCCATTTTTATTTTTGTGAGACCCTGGGCTGCCAGGCTGTGACGTGACTTGTGTCCCTGTTGAACCTGGTGGCAGGGATGTGCCTCAGGAGGGTGGCTTAGCATGGGAAGCCAGTCAGTCCAAACACCTTGAGTTTTAACTCTTGAACTGAATAACTCTCTATTCAGTAACAGGAAAACACTCAAGAAGGTACTTATATTTAAGCAAATATATGGGCCTCATAGCCTTAAACTAACTTATTTGTGTAGGTGCAGTTAAGTATCCTCCTAAAGGCTTGCTCCAAATATATGGATTTAGAAACATTAGCTGTATAGGCATTGTAATAACGGAGTCCCTGAATCCTATCTGATTGCCTCCAGAGCTTTAATATTTTGCGTGCCAGCCTTTAGTGTTTGAGAAATCCCAGCACGTGGTTTATATAAATGACCCAGAGAAGCCTTGCTACATAGCATAGCAACTCTTTTTTTCCACACAAGGCAAACAGCTGAAAACGGTGACCCCCCACCTACTTTTGCATGAACTTTTGATATGAGCCTGGATCTCCAAGACAACAGAGAACTCTGCATATAATGAAAAAATGCTTTCTGCACTTCCTTTTACCCTTTCTGTACTGTTCTGAAAAGTATATACTTTCAATAAACAAACCTATAATTTTCCAGTGTGAAAATTCTATCACAGCAGTTAAGCAGATTTACCAGTGTCGTGTATTCTCAAGAAGCATTCTCAGGACCATTAGAAAAAATTGATTTCTCCCTTCAGCTGTCTGGTTTTGCTCAATTAAGATTTTCAATATATAGTCACAAAATTGTTTGAGTTTTTTTTTTACTGGGTGTTTATCTTGCAAACATTGTTATACCAGTGCTGAAAAACATTCTAAAGAAGAAAAAATTAAAGAGACTAGAAGTATTAATTTCAAATCCCTTCTCAATAGCAAAAATGCAACATGGCAAAAGACAAAATACAATTATTATTAATAATGACCACATCAGGCAAAAAGAAATCAGCTGTGTTGTTTTGTGTCAGCAAATCCTTTCTTGCTGGTGATCATATGTCATATATTTTGAGTGCTTAATTTAAAATACTGCTTCCTGCTAACTCATTTCAACTTTCAGGTTTCTTGACTCATAAAGTCAATTCAGTTGCATGTGATTGATTTCGAGTAAAGTATGACTAATCAATCACATACTACTCCTGCTTTTTGAGTTAATAGGTAAGAAAAAAATTATTTCTGAGAAAAAATTTCAGTCAATTTATAATTATGTGTGAAAAAGCCATATTCTTATGAATACCTTCATAATTATGTGAACAGTCATGATCAAATTATGGACTGTTGCAAATGTGCAGCAATATCTTCATGTATACTCACACAAATATCCCCTTTCCGTTGTCAGTGCTATTCAAATATCTTGATCTCCTGGGTAGCACTATTGCAGTAAATCAATATTGCTTCAATGTCTAAGAATGCCATCAATATATATTCAACATGAAAAAATCAGTAAGAAAAAAAAAATTAAAAATCTACAGAAACTAGCACTTATGCTTCTTTATTTTGCTTCCACTTAAATTTGAAGTGGCAAAGTTTCATTAGCAACATTTTAGATTATGTATGATCACCAAGAGGTATTTGTATTTCCGCAGCAGAACACGGTAATATGGAAGTAGTACACGGTCTGTGAATACAGGGTAAGAATCAAATACTTCATTCATAGTCCAAAAACAGGAGTCAGGTTTACTTTCAAGGAGATACTGCAGACCTTTTAAGTCTCCATTTTGAGCTAGAACACTGCCTAAAATTCAGCCACAAAAGCAAAATTTAGGCAAAACTGCTGTGACACCACCTAGAAATTACTACTTTGTCTCTTCAGAGGAGGGCTTCTATTCCTTTCTGATTCTTCCAGAAATAAATATGCATCTAGGGTAGCACAACAGGAAGATGGAATGCCAGTGGCAGAGAAACAAAAGTCAAAAACCCGAAATACTGGCAGACTCACTACCCTCATTCTCAAGAATGCCAAAACTTAAAAGTAGTTGGTGACCTCCCCCTGCTGGCGGTGGAGAGACCCACCTGCCTCCCAGCTCTGGTAACAGCTATCCAAAATGTTATTGACAGCCAGAGGGGATACATCTGAGCTCCTGGTACACATGCTCCTTCATGCACAGATCAACACATAGGCCAGATTGAACCTAAACAGACCACAGTGCTCTAGCAGTGGCAAGTGCTACTCTCATCAACCCTCCCAGGAAAAAAACCCAGGGTTCACACGGGGACAAGCAAAGACTGAGGGTAAATAATGCAATGTCTGTAGTGTCAGCAGCAGGGTTTTGCTTTCCTTGATCACAGGATGATATTCTGTAGCTACTGAGGGAGGATGGGCTCCCCTGGAAAAAAGACAAAGAGTATCTTTGCACCGTTGCAAATGCATTGAATAATGTTTTAAATTAGGATTTAGGGGATAAAGAACAAATTCCTTCAGATAAGAATAAACAGGAGAGAAGCTTAAAAGGTAGTGGGACAACATTTTTTACAAAAGGTTCAAAAGAAAAACTGTGATGGTGCATCAGCTGCAAATCAGAAATGCCTTTATTCCAGTGCAAGAAACACAGGGACTAAATTTCAGAAGTAGAAAGTCCTAATGTATAACCCAAACCAGGATTCCACTTGCAGAGAAAGTTTAATGGTTTGGCTTTTTATGTCATGAATACTAATGTGAAATAAAGAACCTAATTTCTCTAAACATGTTTCTTGGCTACTAACAGTTTAAGAAGCAATGGTCTTCAGCAGCAACAGGAAAATGGGAGTTAAAAGTGAAGATAAAACCTGGGCATGCTGTGGGGTCTTCAGTATCAGGAATGTTTAGGAACATTTCCAGCACCTGACAGGACTAGCAGAGACAAAACTAACTCTGTCGAGGCAGTAAGTAGATGAGCTGAATTTCCAGCCAACAGTTCTGTGATTTTCTGATCTCCATGATCTCCCAGTGTGTGATTAGATTCTTCAGCGAAGCACCAGAAGTATTCAGAAAATAAGAATTTCATTTGGTGAAAATATTCCATGTCTGTTATTTTTTTCTTTTCCTGTCTGAAGGAAACTGAATAAACAAGATGTAAGAGTCACATCATTCATGACCTGATTACACAGGGGGTGGGGCCCTGCCTAAAGCCATACATAGCTCATGACAAGGCTCTGCTTTGTCTGCTTTGGGGCAAGGGTTTTTGTTTGGTTTTTTTTTGTTTGTTTTTCTTTTCGCAGTTATATCATTCTACTGTATTAAATGACCAAAGGACTTCTACCTAGCCCTTCTGTCTCCTGTGCCATGTCATTTTTCAGATGGATCTTTTGACCAGCTGTTCTGTCTGGAGACAAGTATTGCATCTGCAGCTGGCTTCGCCATCTAAAAAGATGCAGCATAGCAAAAGTTCTGGTTTCTCTCAATTTGTGTTTTCCGAGATGTAAAGTTTCATTTGAGAACTTCTGTTCAGCTCCAGAAGTGGCATAAAATGCTCTTTCAAGTCTGTTTCGACGACTTGTGACTACAGCATAATACTATAGTGTATAGACTAAAGAGTAACATTATGCTGTCATCATTTGCTCAACTGTGGAAAGATTTCTTTGCAGCTCAGATTAGTTTAATGGTAAGGAGTGTGGAAATTTGCCCCAAGATCTTCAAAAGAAAATACAGTTTCTAAGGACACTGAATAATTGACTTTAACAGTTTGCCTTCTGCAGAAGACATTAACTTCTACAGAAATGTGATAATCAGACTCTGAAGTTTGCATATAATGATTACCAAATTGTATGCTTGTAACATGAGTGAAAAGAAATACTTCACGTGTCTGTGAGCTGCTATAAAAGCATGCAAGGTCAATCAGTCTTCTCAATTCATCTATTTTTAATAATCAGTTTCATACTGAGGTATTTAAGCTAGCCGACCTTTTGATTTTTGAAACCATAAATGAATCTCTGCCTTTTTTTAGTCATGCTTAAATTCCTTCTCTACTCAGTATGAAAAACAATTTTATTTGAATCTATATTCTCTCACGCTAGTTTAGAAATTTGTCCTCAAGGTGATGATGGCATATACTCCTATGTTGCTATTTCTCTGGCCCCAGAGCACTTTTGAAGCACTGGATGTTGTAGAAATAGACTCAACCAGGATAGAGAAGTGGTGTTGTGCATGCTGCAGACTTAGATAGTAGTTGCATTTTGATTATTTCACTGGCACTGGAATTCAGCTCCATATGAAAGAGAGTGCAGCAACAGTTTGCTGTTTGAAACAGAAAAGAAACATTCTGTGCAACCATAACAAAAGCATGCTTCTATGCAAACAAATGTATCAGCAACCATAATGACAATTCAGGGTTTAGCTTGGGGAAAAAGTGCTTGTTGAATCTGGATCAAAAAAAAAAAAAGCATGACATTTTTTATTGGAAATAAAATGTTATAAAGACTCAGTGATTAACAGTTTAACATGGGTCTCCTTACAGATGGTAAGATAAAGATAACCAGTTAAGAACTTCTGATTTAATTAAGATCATCTTTCTATATGTCATACTAGTGTGGTAAAAGTAACTTTATGAAATAGGGTATTCTTGAACTGCAAAACCAAGGAGAAATAAACTTCACATTCTTAAAAACGCCATATAAATATGGTATTTTTTTCCTATTTGCCTTTGATAGTCTTCATATCTCAAGAAGTCCTTGCTAAAAATGTCACTGGCTTGAGTTTCTGCCAAAGACCTAGGAAATTAAATCATCTAGATGCTCGATGAGGCAGGGAATTCAACAGATGGACTTAAGTAAGAATTCATTTGGTCTATAGAGGGCAGAAAGGAATGAAAAACATAAAGTAAAAATTCACAAGTGGCGAATTACTACCAACTGCAACAAAGATACTTGGTAGTTGTTTAAAGGCAAGTGCCTCTCTGAAATCTCCATGACTGGGCAGCTGTTTGCTCCACCCTTTCCCCCTTCCAGCTCACTCACTGGCTGTCCCAAGGAAGGGAAGAGGCTGAGTTTTGGAAGACATCAGCAGTCTGCCCCATTTGAGGCTTCAGGGAGGGGAGAGCCTCACTATATGGCTGATAAACTATTTGCTATTCTTGCTCAAATTTGCTGCAGGTGGTTGGTCCCCTTCACCAGTCCCCACCAGTCATCTCTGTCTTAGTTTTCTGGTATTCCTCATCTTTACCCTAATCATCCTCACTGGCCATAGCCTTTTACAGTCATTAAAATTAGATTCAACACATTGCTTTAACATCCACTCTGCTGGCTGGACTCCTGCTCGCCTGCTACCTGGCTTGCTAAGCCATTCCTTACACTACACAGAAGCCTCTGGCAGTATTTCATCTCCCAAGAAAGAAGGCATGAATAGGCACAATCCATTCAGCATCCATGCCAGAGCTGATGTGTTCAGAATGGAGTATTTTCTCTTTTTTCCAAAAAAATTATTCTCAGAATTCTTTGTGCAGTTTTCCCTCAGAGCAGGCTGAATCTGTCTATCATACTGCAAACCCTCACCCCAGGCTCTCTGCAAATCATTTGCCTATGTTTTCACAACCTGATTATTAATGTCACCATTCACTCCCTCAACTTCAAACAGAAGTGTTTTTAATGGAAGGGTCATATGTCATTGCCAAACTGTGTGAAATTTGGTCTTGTTTCTGCCTGTGTATTCCCCCACTTTAGCCATCTCTTGCACTCTCTGTTTTTCATGATTTCCCTCAGCATCTGTGGGAAGACCATTTTCAAGTCTCTGGGGAGCAATGGCCCTTCTTGCTCAAGCTTCAGCCCGCCAGCCCACATGGATGCACAATACAATATGAGAAACTCCACTACTGTTGCTACAATTAGTCTAGACTTTCATTAGTGCACTAATAAAAACCATAAAAAATGTTGTCGAAGGAGTTATGGAGCTAGGTTTGATATGAATCACCAGCCTAATATAGAGTAGCTGTAGTACAAAAAATTAAGGCTCAGTTTGTAACATTCCAGTATTAGAGTAGAAATAAACTGATCTAAGTTCTACTGCTGCTGTAAGTCACACAGGAAATGGCTTAGGTTACAATGTAAGACGTAACCAAAAGGTATGTATTCTATTACTGTCTATGTAAGCTGTTAAGATAAGTGAGGCAGTGTTCTTTATCCTCGCTATGACTCATCCCCGATAACTCCCTCCGGGATCTATCTCTGCCAAATGGGCCATCAAGGCCTCACTGCACGACTCATAGAATTGCATCATCCCATTGTGAGATGCTCCACCCAGGGGGAGGAACCAAGCATTCTTACCTGGATAAAATCCGAGGTTTGGAACACCGCAGCTGGCCTTATCTACTGGATTCCCAGAGGACAAGAGCTGCATAACCATCACTGAGGAGGACCAGACCCTTCTACAGAGTCACCGCTTTGACAGAACCATATCTATCACTTCAACAGGATTGTAGCCACCATTTAATCGGACTGCTACCACCACCCTGACCAACAGGATGTCAGGTGTACTCTGACTCTGTCAGTGTTTCTGTACTACTGCATTTATTTCAATTTTCCTATTAAATTGTAGTCTGACTTGGAATCTCTCACTTGTTTGCTTTCAAACTAATACAGAAGAGCTTACTGACCCACGGATAGTGAATAGAGTGGATTGCAGAACTGGTTCTTAATGTTTGGTGTAGGCAATCTGTAGATTTTTCTCTCCCTGTGAGCTAAAGAGCTAGGGAACTTCAGTGGTTCCAGGCTCAGTCCATAAACTCTGCCCTTTTGATTGTCCTCTCAGTGATTTTTTTTTTGGTAATTTTTATTATTTCTGAGCTGCAAAAGCACAGACCATACAGGAGGGAAAAAAGTCTATGCCTTCTGCCTCTATTTTTCTTCTTCCTTACATTTGCAGACATTTGTTCTTTAATTCCTTATATAGTTAAATAAACACCAAACAAGTTCCCAAACACAACACATGGAGCTCTTCAAACCTATTGACAAATCCAGTGATTTATGGTTTGACACTTTAACAGGTTTATTGGGAAAAGCTTTCTATTAAAAGAAAATTTGTGTTAACAAAAATAAGTGTCTCCTGAAATGATTGAAGAAAAAGAGTTAATGTCAAAGGGAAAGCAAAAGCAAACAACAAAAGGAAATGAAAACCTGGGAAAATAGAACAAATTAAACTAAAAAATCAGATTCAAGATTCCAAAATTGTAGCCTCGATTATTTCTACCATTGTTCTTGAATTTCAGTTTCAAGAAACATTGGACCGGTTAAGTGGTTTCTGCATTTCCCCTCGTTACCTTGATTTTTAGGAACTTCATGAGAATATCCTTTTTCATGATTTGTCCTGATTAGCTTCATTTTTGCACCATCTGTGCTAAGTATACTTTGATGGCCAAATATCAGCACCAAATTGAAAGTCCCAGGACGATACTCATTGTTTCAAACTATATCTCTATCACTATTAATTATGTAGTTAACAGTAAGAGAAGCAGAAACTTGCCTGGATTTGCAGATAGGGGGAAAGAACTGCTTTGAGCAGATAAGCGAACAGCAGGATTATATATCTAGACAGCGATCCTCTGTATTTGCATCACTGAAAAGATAGAAATACCCAAACCCTGTGAACTTGTTCTAACATCTCTACTGTCACTATAGTGAATTTCCATGACCTATTTCCACTGGCTTCCATTAAAAAAAAAAAAAAAAAAAAAAAAGGAAAATACAGAGTAGAGCTTCCAGGGAGGAGTATGAGTGTCTCTTACTACATTTTTTGGTACTTTTCTTGTGTTGACTCCTCAATAATCATTTCTGGGGCAAGAATCAATTTGTGGCTGTAGCATTTGAAAATGTGGGATGGAAAACTTTGGTTTTGTCTTTTTTAGTCAATTGACTCGCCTCAACCAGGATCCAAAGCCATTTCACCAAAGCTGCATATGCTGCAAATTTAGAAGGCAGGTAGGCCCTTTCTATAAGGTATGGCCCAAAACAAGTAACTCCAAAATTATGACTTTTATTGTAGAATAATATAATACAAAAGGAAGTCTTGAGCCTCAAGAGAAGTTTAGTGTAGAATACTAATTATTTTTTATCATTGTCATTATATTTTGGAGAAATAAGTAATATGTTCTAAGGGAGATTTAAATATGATATTTTTATTCTTACTTTTATACTATCTCATAACTTTTATGTTCCTTTTACCAAGACAAGAGTTTCTTTTATCCTCAAATGAAAATAACTCTCTCATACACAGCCTTCCTTTGTTGAAATTTGCAAAAAAAAAAGGACATATTTGCAGTCCTCAGAGAGTTTAAATTACATTATGAAAGTGTCATGGCCATTTAATGTATTTATATTCAGCTCCAATTTCTAGTGGCTTGGATGTTGCTATGGCTGTTCCCTGTAGGCAAAATAAATACATTCAGGGCTCAGGACTGCCACAGAGATTTACTGTTCTCTTAAAGTGTATCTTTTGCTGATTTCACAGAAAAAAAAATTAAAAAATAAAAGAAAACATACACATATCAATGCTTGTTGCTATAGATAATGTTCAATACACAAAAAATCATTCTTGAATAGGACAGATACATTTTCATGCAAAACCCAAGGTTTGAACACAAGAATATATTTAAGAATCAAGCATATACATAATGCATATCTGATAGATTTGTTTGCATGGGACACAGAAACCTGAAAATTGGGTTATGGCTTGGAGCAGTAGAAGTAGATGTTTAGCTGAAAAGGTGAAAAAAAGGTAGGAAAGAGGAACATACAGAAACTGTGCTGCAAATCAATGATTATATGATTATATATGCCATTTTAGTTGTGTGCCTCAAAATATCCATTGAAAGACTTTGTGGGGCAGCAAGTGGAGCAAGAATCTTTCGGATTGTTGCACTTTCAGAGCTTCCACCATTTGTCTGGTTTTTCATACCCTTTATGTTGGGGTCTCCTCCCCTGCCATGGAGCCCTGGGAGAGGGGCCCTGGGAGGGAGGCATGGGGTTTCCCTGCCCCTGGTCAGCCTCATTTCCCATTGGTTGGTTTGTGTTCCCCGGGGTGGCCAAGGACCCTGGGGTCCCGTGACTGCGGAGTTCCTGAGCAGAGCCCCGGCCATGCGGCTGGAGAAATAAACATCTCTGAAGCATCTACCACGAATCTGTCCATATATACTTCGTTTCCATGGGACTCCTAGTCTGAAATATGCTTGTTGCAGTAATCCCCACTGCAACAAACTGGTGGAGGAATGCGGGCAAGACACCGATCCCTGAGGAAGATTCGTGAGTAAAATAATCACTCTAGACCTCTCTCTTCTCATCTTGGTTTGGATATTCTCTCTGGACTATGGAAGAAT
>NW_008237423.1:542798-593443 GCF_000691975.1 Corvus brachyrhynchos
ACAAAATTATAAACAATATCCATCCCAGCAATTTCCCTACTCACAGCCTACTTTCCCCTTTTACCCTGTACCCAATATGAACCCTTTCCTAAGTTTACCCTATCCCCAGTTTATTCCTAATCCGTTTTTCACCCCATGGCTTCCCTATACAATTCCATTTCTCTACAATTCCTCTCCGATGCCGAGGGGGGGATGAAAAGAGGGAGGGAAGAAATTAAACCCTCTCCTGCATCAGTTTCCCCACAAGGCATGCCCGGAGAATTCCGTCTCCAAGCCCTAAGATGTTCCACAGAATCTGTTTGGACATTTAAAGACTCAGGAGAGTGGCTTGTTTTGTCTTGAAACTGTTCTTGTTATCCAGTCGTTTTCATTCTCCTTTTATTAAAATAAAACGGGTGAGAGTTTGTTGCAGCGGGGATTACTGCAACAAGCATATTTCAAACTAGGAGTCCCATGGAAACAAAGTATATATGGACAGATTCGTGGTAGATGTTTCAGAGGTCTTTATTTCTCCAGCCGCATGGCCGGGGCTCTGCTCAGGAACTCCGCAGTCACGGGACCCCAGGGTCCTTGGCCACCCCGGGGAACACAAACCAACCAATGGGAAATGAGGCTGACCAGGGGCAGGGAAACCCCGTGCCTCCCCCCTCAGGGCCCATCTCCCAGGGCTCCATGGCAGGGGAGGAGACCCCAACACCTTTACACAAAGGCTCTAATTCTGAATGCCGCTTCACTGTCCCAGGCATGAGTTGGCACTCTAACTTTATACAGCTCATCCTTAGGACACCCAGGAAGGCACTGGCGTGCAGTGGGAGCTGGAGTGAAGCATCCAAGGGCTCGCTTCCCCATCCAAACAATGAACGCTCCAGAGCTGCAGTCAGTTCTCTTCAGTGACCTTCAACATTTTCCAAACACATTGGTCTTAATGCTGCATCCATCAGGCCTCGGAAAACAACTGGAAGACAGAATATTTGTGATGAAAGAGAACATCAGAAGAAAGTCTTCTCCTCTTGCAAAAAACAATGGAGTATAAAAGAATCTGAAGGACAGGTAAAGAAATAGAGAGAAGTCAACATGAAAGTGTCCCATAATACTTTGCAGGGAAGAAAAAAACTTTTGTCAGTAAAAAAATTAGCTAAGAAGTTTCCACAGTGATAGAAGCTCAGGTATTATTCCAGCTGCCTCTCAGCAGCAAAAAGAAATGTCCACTAATAAAGCATAAAAGTAAAGTTTTAAGTGTTAGGGTTCCAGCTATTCCTTACATGGAATGAGAGGAAAATACACAGACAAAAGTCTATTATGCACTCAGGAAAAGGTAGGCAATTGGAGATCTATTTTTAGTCACCACCTTTTAGAACAAGAAAGCCTTGTACTAAAATCTAGTTTCTATTTAACCTATTGAAAGACGTTTCCTGCAAAATTTGAAAAATTAATTTTGAGAAAAATTATTTTGATAGGCTGTGTTTCAAAATCAATGCTTACCTACATCAGTTATCATCAAAGATTGTTGCTTTAAAAGTATGAATTCTGTTTATTTTCATCTGAAGCCATCAATTTGTTTTCAACACGACACTTCGATGACATGGAGACATCTATAATAGCATAGGGGGGAATCAAGCTTTTGATGGGCTGACTGCAGAAAATTCCACTCTATAATTTAGTTTGGATAGATACCAAAATTCAGTTGTTAAATTATGCAAATATTTTCTCTTAAGTAACCTTTTGGAAGTTGCTTGTTCTCTGCCTTCGATGCTTCATGAATATGTCCTTCCCTAGAGTCATTCATTCCTGCCAATTCTCTGTAACCCAGCAGCATGCTGCAATGCCTCCTCCTGAATGTGTCTTTTTACCACATACTGCCCACATCTGGATGGCTCCCAAAAGCTCTGGGAGCCCTGACAGCCTGCTGCAGTTCTGCTAAGCCCTTTCTCCTTTCACTGCTCTTATCCTGTACAACGCCAAGAGTTTTATGTATACTAAAATGTATATTACTGTGCTTAGATGTTGTTTATTACAGGCAGCTACAGCATCATGAGCACTGGCAATTTAATCCTGACTTTCACAGCATTTATGATCCCTAAAGACTCTTGAATGCAGTGATTGCAAATGAGTCTTTATGTCATGATGAGGTCATTGCACTTCGAAGACTATGATTTCAAAGACAATCTGAAAATTATGGCCTCAGTAGCCAGAGGGGGTTTTTTTTAATATAATCCAAAATAGCTTTAATTTGAAAAGCCTCATAGTTTCAGGGTTATGTGTCCTAACGTTATTTAATCCCCAAGACTAAACATACCGCGGTCATGTTTGTATCAGGAGTGGGTTAACAGCAGCAGCAAAATTTACATTTCATATCTTCAAGAATGTTGCAACAGATGAAAATGTAGACTACAGCAACAAGGTGAGCATAGGGCTATTGTGGTATCATTAGACTGCGTGATCTAAAGGAAAGGTAGGGGAATTAAAGAATTAACAAAATGGACATTGCTGGAATAAAGAAAAGCAAGAAGCAGCATGGATCTTCTTCTACAAAGACTTATCTGATGTTTAAGAGCAATGAAGAGCTAAATTATGTTGAAGGTTTTATGTAAAGACTGATGATATCTACAGATGAATACTGAAAACAATAAAGAATTTAGATTAATTTTTATGCTTGTCCTTCATTTATGGCTCATGTTATCCCACCAAAATAATCACCAAGTTCCAGCTGATGTAATTTTACAGAAACATCACAATATGCATCAATGGTTAGGGAAAATGGAGGTACTAAATGGAAAGGAAAGGAAGTTACAAAACTCAGAGTATTTCACTGATTCCAAAGTTCTGAAAAAAGGATCTTTAAGTGAAAGCAGCCCACTGCTTTGTTTCTCATGTGGTTTTTTTTCTTTTTTTTTCTTTTCTTAAAATAATCATTCAACATTAAAAAGCTTCTGAAATAAAGTTTCAATAAATGCTCCATAGCACAGTATGCAATGAACCTAATTTTCCTTCAGTGCATGTTGCTGCACTTTCAGAGGATCATGTTTTGCTTTTGTCAACCATCAAAGAACAGCACTATGCATCAGAGAAATAGGTTATAATATTGTCTTGGGGTGACCTTATGATGTGTATCCCATATCGCTGCCTATGCCCAGAAATTAATTATTGGCCTTTCTATGCCTCTGAACTGAGCCTGAGAGGGGGAAGAAAAAACTGAGCAAAACTTTCTCAAAGCAGTTTGAAACTTGTTCAAGGTCACATAAAGATAGCAGGTTTTTTTTCCAGCTGGGGCAGGGGGGGAGCGAGGAAGCACCCAGGCTGGCAGTTTTTTTCCAGTCAGCTTTTGGCCAGTTTTTTGGGCAGTTCCTTGTTCTCTGGAGAGAGGCTGAGAGCTGAACTTTTCCTTCTCTGGAATTTCGGATTTTCTCCCTTTTCTACTGGACTGCCTGATTGCTGTAACATCAGAGCACATCGGGAGGACTTTCCACCGGGCACAGAGGGCCTGGCCCCGGCCCAAGCCCCAGCTCCGAGGAGACCAAAGGGAGGACTCGAACACTTTCTCAGGTTTTTCCTCTACAGCGAAAGATTTTACCATTTAACATTATTTTCCTTTCCCGTGTGCTTGTTAAATAAATAGTTTTATCTTCTTCACTTTCCTTCGAGGAAAATTTATTTTTTTTCCCGAACCTGGTGGGGGGAGGGGTGGTTGTGCCTTCTCTCAGAGTATATATATATTTCTAAATTTGGCCAAACCGGAACAAATATTTTCTTACTAACTGCCATAAAAATCTGATACATCAAGGCAAAATAGCCCTATTAACAGTTAGGGTTTTTTCTTTTCATAAATGAGACAAGATATTGTCTATCAAGTTTACAACATATGCATTCTGATCCAGCAAGTTTACATATACACCAGGTGTAAATCTTACCCTTTGCCAAAGGCAGTAAAATCAAGATACACCTAAAGAAAATTTAGAAAGTGGATAAACCAGGAAATGGACATAATTTTGTAACACCTACTGCTTAGCACCACTAGACAAAATTTTACTTTTTTCATTTTTCAGCTGAAACACTATGCTATTTAAAGAAAATTGATTTCAGCTTTGTACTCCAAATGGTGGACATTTATGTCAGTATAAGACCAGAATTTGGTTTCAAGACATTTCCAGGATCTGCAATGATTTCTTACTATAGCTTTTGGGACAAAAAAAGAGATAGCATACAGAGCAAAGCATTATCATGAGTAGCAGTTTGTTTCTTATTAAAATGACTTGGACCTAATTCCACTGACTTTTTGTTTTCACTAGTAACTTCCACCAAATGAATGTTTTCCCAGCCTATCATCCCCAGTGTTGACATCTCTCACATCTGTGAGCAGGCTTTTTTGAACCATCTTCACTTCACCTAACACATTACACTCATTTTTTCCCCAAAACTAATCTGTCTCTGAATCGGTGTTTCTTTCAAAATAGTCTAGCTTGCTTTCATACTTACAGATGTCATTATTTTATTATTGTGAACCATACTTGCTACACTGTGAAAGGACAAATAAATGTATCTGCATGTACAGATCACCTTAATCCACATCTTTCCTCCCCCAAACATCCCACAGCCCTGTGCTACCCTGAGTGCTCTTCCCCTGCACCGGGTGTTGTGTACCACACCATAGAGACTGTTCCATCCAAAAGGTGCTCTGTTGCTAACCCATGGGAGCTAACCCATGTCCCACTTGGACACTGGGGCTGAGGTTATCCCGAGACAACTCTGGAGGGTCTCTCCAGACAGGGTGTCCTCTCCTCTGAGTTCTGATTTTGGTGTTTCCTCTAACTCTGCCTGATGGCTCCAGTTATGAGCCTGGGAGAGACACACCAAGGTAATATTTGGGCTCCTGTTCCTGCCACGGGCTTTCTGTGCTCCTTGGTGGTTGTGCAGAAAGCTTTTTTCATATAATACATTTACTAGTCTTTACTAATATACGCACATATATGAGTATATGTATATATACTTAAATATATACTCATAATCCTTGAAAAGCTCTCCAGTGTGGAAGTCGACTTTTGGACATCTCTCTGTTGCAAAAGAACAAAATGGACTTTTGATGTTTGATGTTAAAGAGTGAAGAGAAATTGAACAGGAAATTGGAGTGCAAGTGATGTGAACTTGTTTTAATATAAATTTTGATTGTTCACATGGCTTTGATTCCAGCTTGAAGTAACCAAAACATTTCAGTATTTCTGGAATACTATGTTAATTACACTGAAAAACCTACCCAAAACCCTTTACTTTTTCCATTCCTCAGTGTTTGCTCTAATTATGTTTATGAAAAATAACATCTGTTCTCCATCTTTATTTTGACCTGTTAAAAAACCCCAAATTATTTTTCTCCACTTGGTCTGTATTCTCCATTTGTTAAATTATCTACTAATCCATTCTACAAATACTCAGTTTTTAAGCTGAGTATGTTTTCTTAATATTTGAGGTCAGAATTATTCATTTTTTTAATATAAATTAATTTGCTTTTGTTATCCTTACATCACACATTTTTATTCTCAAAACTATTCAGTTCCTCCTGCGTTTATGATGGTCACTTTCTTACTGATACTATCTACAGGTAGATATATAGAATTCAATCATCATTAATGACAATGTTAAATTAAAATCCCTTCATAACCTTCCTCCAGAATAGTATACCTACTTATCAAATCACTATTGTCTCCCAGTTTCTTGCCCATAAATAACAAATTATTATTTATTTTTGTGAGTGTATTATATTTTTCTTTGTATTAACTTTTAAACTAACAAGAGTATTTCCACTATATATTATGTCTTAGAGGTTGAAGTATGTACAAGTTTGGGCTTGCTTGTAAAATATTTTAAAAATATATTTAACCTTTATAGTTGTTTCAGGGTTAACACAGGTTTGTTGTTTCCTCAGGAGAGACAGATCTCAGTGTGAAAATATAGAATGAGAAACCTAGCTGACTGTGACCAAATTAATTTAGAGAAGGGTGACCAAAAAAAATGTTATTTGAAGGGGAAGCATGATATACAAAACAATAGTGTGGTGGAAAGTGAAAGAATAAGCAGAAATATAAAAGGTATACATGAGTGACTACTAGAGTAAAACAGAAATTTCACAAAGAATACATGATAAAGCACCTGCAAACCACATGCAAAGAACTCTTCCATGCCTTTCTCCCTCTGTAGTTTTCTCTGACAGTTGGTTGTACTGTGAACATCAGTTAGATTTCCCAGTCCTTGAATATTCCCATCTACCATGTTTATATTGGCTATGTTTATGAACACTAGTAACAATCTTGGGAAACAACCCATACCTTGTCTGAAACACAGGCTAGGCACAAAGCTGCCAGAGAAGTCTTCTTATTCCATAAAAATATTTATCCCTGTCTGTAGAGCAACTTGGTCATGTGTGATTTGTAAAAAATTAGGATTCTGACACAAACTGGGGAATAGTTTATAAACATGTGTTTTTACTGACTGCATTCAAGTGAATACCTGAGAACATTGTTATTTATTACATTTGCTCTAGGGCACCAAATAAGAAATTGGAAATAGTTATAAGGAAAAAAATCCCACATCCTATGGTATGTAATGCTTTTTCTCTTAGAACACTGGACAATGGAAAATGAAAGCTGATTATGCAATTGTTGTTAGCTGCCAAACACACCATTACTGGTAACTGGCTTTCCAAACTATTTTGACAGTTAATATGGGGTTGAGAAATGTCTGATCTAAAATGGACATGGTGCATTTAACACAAGTAGCCAATTACTCATACAATGTATCTTGGCTGAAGGAATATGAACTAGAGTACTCAGAGTAGGCTGTGTTTCTGATTTTACTAAAGATATCCTAAGTGACAAAAGCGTAAGAGGGGAGTTATAATCTCGGGATTTTACAACCTAAATGAAAATCTTTATATATTTGCACAATTCAATATTGTTTCAAGGAAATTTTAAGAGGATCCTATTATTGATAGTTCATAGCCCTAAATTGAAGTAGTACCTAAACTTAATTAGAGACTCAGCTTTATTCAGCTTTCACTAGCATAAAATTTTTTTCAGCTAGTATCACTTCCCCCAAACATTATTAAATTCTTTAGTAAATTGTTCTTTTCAGAAATAAACACATTGAGAGGGAGAAATCATTCTTCACCATGCACATACTTAGAAAATCATACAATAGAGTGCCCCATATAATGTGTTTATACATGAACACATAAAGTTATATATTTTTCACAAGTGAAAAGAACTGAGAGGAAAACAATAAAAAACAGAATGTGGTGGAACAGTGGAACTGAGTGAAGTGCATAATACCAGTAATGCTATGAGTGATGTCAAGTATAATAAACATCAAAAATGTACCATGAATTTTCAGTCAAAGTCAGAAGAATTAATGTGGCAGAGTAAACAGGAAGCTTCCATAAAGATGACTTAATTTACCAGAGTTCTTTTTTTAGGAATGCTTTTTTTGCTATTGAGTTTTTGATTATTTTATTTGACTTCTTTATTTCATGACATTTAAAAAATAAAAGGAAAAAAGGAGGGAAAAAAAAAAAAAGAAACAAAACACCAATTTGCCAGTTCTATTTTGCCACTTTCTAGGAGATACTATAAAACTAGTATATAATAATAGTAATAATAGTAATAATAGGTAGCAAGTATCTGCTACACAGCTTCTTAGTGTTATTTGCACGACCTTAATGTGCCTTTAAAACATATTAGAAATGCTGTCTTTGATCCTATTAATCCCACTGCTGACATGAAGTAATATACAGAAGATCTGCCATAAAAATACATCTCTCAGATGGTCCATGGCTCTCATCAAGCCCATTTCCTTTTATCATGAGGCAAACCCACAGTCTCTCATGCCAGTTCTGGATGGTGCACACCCTACTGACAGGAGGCATGGTCCTCACTCTTCCTTCTGGCTGAACTCACCATCACTCCCATGGTTGGGAGCCCTCGCTTCCAGGGGACCAAGCTGACCACACTCTGAGCAATAAGAGCCAGTATACAGCTAAACACTGCTGAAGGGGCAAGATTATTTAGTACCTCGAAAGCCAGAACGACTTGCTGTAAAATTAATAGAAACTTTTTCTTGACTTTTTTTTCTTGCAATCGGCCTGATCTTCTGTAGCCTTTGCATGTACAGCCCATCATGTTACACTCAGGCAAATACACTGGATTTCAGGGAGCTGCTTATATCATACATACCATGCCTGAATTTGGCTTATGCTCTCCTCCACAAGCTACAGAGTGAGGATAAAGGGTGCCAAAACCAATATATATATATTTTTTGGCACTAGTAGACAAGTATGAATGAAAAAAAAAATTTCAGTGGAGAAGGAGAGAGCCACTTCTGCTTAATAAGCATTAAAAAATAAATAAATATCACCTTTGATAAATGGATTTTACTTTAAAACTAAGTTTCTTCCTTTCCTCAGCCTAGTAGTGCAGGAACCATTCTTGAAGTGATACAGGATGGGTGCCAATTCTTACAGCAAACATGAACATTTTCTCAGTTTCAAAATTCATATGCAATTTTGGCAAGGTAAATCATAATGTTCTTTTTAAGGATATTTGGATAAAGATTAGTCTACCGTAACCACTATGGAAAGAAAAAATATTAGGTGAAGACTTGGAAATCTAAATGTATAACATGGAACACCTGCAAAACCTATCTCTCCATAAATTGTATTAACAGAAATTCTTCATCTCAGTGTCCCTTTTCTGTAGAAACCCTACTTGATACAATCATTTTTCTTCCTAGATGGCCTTGGTAGGAACACAATTATTAGTAGCAATGAATTAAAGAATATGAAAATTACTGGGTGTGCATTTAGATGACCACATTTGCTTTCTATAAGGCCTAATACACTATAATTTTCTCTCTGTAGGAAAAGATGTGATGACTTTGTTGCTGTAGATTCTACCTTTTATTTTTAAGAGAATTTTAACAAGAAAGAGTTTTTTTAAAAAAAGACAAATTTACTGGCAGAGTTCATGGAAGAAGTTCCAAGGGTTTTTTTCCTATCAAAGCTTTCCTTTTAAGCCACTGGTTGTTTTGGCCATACTCATAACAGAGCAGCCCTACTGAGAGTATTTTAAAGAGTAGCATAACCTCCCTAAAAAAAGATCTGTTTCATCAAGTATGCACTAAGGAAGTATCAACTTGCTTGTAGCCCTTGAGATGAGAAGCAGAATTCTCAAGGGTGAAGAGGTGGGTAGAGCCTCCCTTCCTCCCTGTAAGAATTCCAAACTGGGCCCAACAGCACCATGCTGGTGTTGAGCTGAGTTCATTTAAGGTGATTTCATTATTTCACAAGAAAGACAATATAATTGCAAAATTATTTGCAGTTTTGAGAGGAAATGTTTCTGAAAAGAATCTGAAGGCAGAGTTGAACAATTTAAAACAGGATTTGCCTGAATCTGCACTTTTGTTTGGGGTTTTGGTTTTTCCTTCATGATAAATTTAATCTACTAATATTCTTTTTTTACCTTGCTGCCAATTTTTGGTAAGACGTTAGTGTAACATTTCAAAGAAATAAGAGCTGTGTAAAGAGCTTCTCCTTTCAGTGTTTCTGTACTGCTTCAGTGTAGTTTTTTCTGACTCCTGTGAGCATTGAATTGGCAGCTTAGCCATTTAAAACCATTAAATATAAATGTAATTACCAGTGAACAGTTTCAGGTGCTCAGATCTAGAGAACTATGTATGTACGTGATTTTTGCACAATCTCCACCCTTTATGACTGATCTGTAATATTGATCATGCACTATGGGAAGGAAGAAGGTTTTACAACTGACACCAGTAAAATTAAAAACATTTGGAAAACACTGATTTTATATAAATATATATTTATGAACATTTACAGTCTATATTGCAGTCTCTAACATGAAATGGTAGTAGGTTTTGATCTTTATTCTACAATATAACAAAGCCTATACTTACAGTAAGTCAGAGGCCAGATGCAGAGAACAATGTAGGTTCTAATGATATCCCAGGCTTTAACACTACTGTCCTGGTTTCAGCTAGGGTCAGTTAATTTCTTCCCAGTAGCTGTTACAGTGCTGTGTTTTGAGAAAAAGAGTCAGCACACGCAAGGTAAAAGGTTGTCGTATTTTACTGAAGCAGACTCCCTGGAATCAGGATTTTCCATAATTCTGTAAGGTCATATTTACTTAGGTGAGTTTCTTATTTTTCATGGAGCTGAATATCTATGTCTTTTTCATTTCCAAAATACTACAGGAGGAAATTATGATGCAAAAATCAAACAAGATAAGTATAAAATTTGTCAGATGAAAATATCAAGAAAATAATAATTAAATATCTCCAAGACAATTAACTAGAATAATGTTCAGTCCATTACACAACTTTATTAGTAATATTTATATATTTTAAATGCTAATAAGTAGCGCTGAACTTGCCCTCTTCGAAAACAAGCATAATGATCAAGTTCTTCCCTGGATAATGACAAGGGAAAAAGCAATGTGAGAGAGAAGATTCAGCACCAACTTGGTTCACTTTTGATTGTAAAGGTGACTAAAAAATGTTCTGCTGGGAATATCACACAGGCATTTCTCTTTTGCTGAAGGCTGGAGGAATGTAGTGTTCTCCTTTTTTGCCTTGCCCAAAACACCTTCTGTAATAGTAGTGAAGGATCAATGGCATAAAGATGACTTTCTTCTAGCCTGGGATTCCTTTACACTTGGAAACATCTCAGTCTCTTCCCTCCTTTACAGCTGGCTGAAGATTTTTTACAATATTGGAATAAAGAGACAAGGGCAGTGCAGCTGACCTGGGAAATCAACACCTCATCTTTCTTGCTTAATGATGCAAAAATGAACTGGCTTTGCATCACTGAGAATTTACAGACAGAGGATCCCAATTGCCTTTTTATGTCTCTCAGATAAAGACATGAAACTTGGTTAAGGAAAATTATTTTGCTCAAATTACAACACTCCCAAATATAACCATTATTATTAAAAGTGGAACAAAATTAATCATAAATATATTTCAAATGATTCAGTGAATTTCTACTATAGTATCATAGGGACTGGTACTAAACCTGAGGCCCTAGAGCATTTCATAAAGCAAATGATATACAGCATTTCCACAATTACAGATAATTATCATACTAAATCATTGCTGATAAGCTTTGGCAATAACATTACGACCAGTGGAAAGGAAAATAGAGAAGGTGACACATCAGGCATAGACAACGATGTAGAAAGAATGTTAGGAAACAGGCAGAAACAGTTTGGAAAAACAAAAAGGTAAGGGAGACAAATAGCAAGTCGTTCTCAGAAAATGCCAGTAAAGAAGCAAAGAAAAAAAAAGAAAATATTCCAGAGATACATAAAGTTACAAGGAAATAAATTGTGAATATATAAAAAATTCTAGTAATAGACATAGGTGGATTTGTGAAACAAAGTTTTTAAAGACTAAGAACAATTGAAAGAATTAAATCAATTAATTGGCAAAGCTAACCCAAAATTGTGGTCTCTATCTGTGCTAAGAGTTAGATTGCCCAAGCTCCTAGAAACATGGCAGCAAATAAGAGGATGCGTCTCAGGCTGCAGGAGACTGAGAAAAGGAAGTTGAGCAGGTCTGTGCTTATCTGCAGTCCTTGCCACCTGAGAGAGGACATGTGGTGTGCTCTGGTACAACACACATATGGGAGAACAGAAAATTCCTGTTGGAAAGCACTGGATATTTGAGGAGATGGGTTTATTTCTACCACAGTTTCTGTCATCATGGAGCACATAATACACCTCTATGCAATAAACTGTGTTTACAGTAGGACCAACACTAGGACTACTGAAGAAGAAAAAAAAGGTGAAAACATGGAGAAACACTGCTGATAGCAAAAAAAGAAAGAGAATTACTTCAAAAACAATGGTTTTTGTAATTCCCTATGACCCTTTTGGTCATTTCACTGACATTCTTTGGTCTTTCTTCCTACTTGCATGAGCTGTCAGATTAATACTAGCATTCAGGCAAAAAGAAAGCTAGTTATCTTTAGAAGAAAGTAGATTTCAGGACTCTCAGAACTCTTTCTCCCACCTGTTTCATGGTGAGCTCATGCACCGATGTTTCAGCCATCCAGCATGGCCATCACCAGTGTGTCAATTGTCTCCTTCATCAGTTATGCTACAAGCCCATGTGTCTCCAGTCTGATGCATTAGGACTTGGAAACGCACTTCTAAACTCATTACCTCAGACCATTACCCTGGGAAAAAGGCTATTTTACTAAAGAATAACAGAAAGATTAGCAAGAAATTCTTCTACCTACACCATGCTGTTTACATTTCAGCTCTGTTTTATTAATTGCCAGGAGTCCGTAAACAGTTTCGTTATTCCCAGTTGTTTTGTATTGACTTCTCCAAACTTTAGAAACAATTTCATCACAACAATTAACACAGGAAAAGAAAATCTGGTGCACTTGACTGCTGTCACATTTGTGGATGCTCAGCTATGTAAAGAACCCTGGCTACAAATCTCTGGAATAAACTTACTTGCCTTTGTTGTTTTCACAGCCTTTTTAACTAGGTAATTTCACTCAGAAAACAAGTGTCTGTTTAAACAAATGCTGCAGCTGTGGGATGTTTCAGACTTGTGGAAAATCCTCCAGCTAACATGTTCCTGGATTCATTTTCACATCAGTGGTGTCAGAGCAGACTCTTTTCCATGCCTGTAACTGTTCTTCCACAGCCAAAACAGAATAATGTTTGTTCTAGGATTTTGTCACTGGCCTTCTCCCCCATGCACTATTTGCAAGGATGTAAATGGGATGTGTATGTTTATCAATATTCAGCTGCATGCATGGAAATGCATTTCCCAAACAGCTTCCAAAGACCTTTCCTCCAATTGCCATATAGCTGTTCCGCCTGTATTTTTGGCTGTGCTCTCATGTTCCTGAATCCACATAGATTTGTTTTCCTGAATTCACACAGATTTGTTAATTGTCCAAAAGGCTCTACATATATACAGGCCAACCCATTAAAAGTCCTGGAACATACTGCTACACATTCTAGGTTTTGCAGCTCAGTATCTGGCCTTCTGGCCTGTTATTTACTGTAATGATCCTGAATGATTATGGACTATTATTTTTTTTTTCTTTTACAAATATGTTAAAAAGAGGGGAAAGACACAAATTAGATGAATATTTTTTGCTTCTTTGCCACTCTTTTTACTCTTCCAGAAATTACTGTAGATTGGCAGAGCCACAGATAATTGCTATCAATTGCACAGAGAAGCACAGGGAAGCTTCTTTGTCAGCACAGTTGGAATTTGGTCTTTTGTGAATCCTAGAGAAGCTTTGACACAGTAAGTTTGTAGAAACCTGGGGCTAAACGTGAAAATATTCCTATTAAAAAATGCTTTATAGCAACATAAAACCTGTTATAATTTTTAAGGTCATTCTTAGTAGGAATATATTTCATATTTCTTACATTGGACTTTTTACCTTTAGTGAAGTAAATTCCTAATTAGGATGACTGCAAGAAAGGTGAGGTCCCCTCCAAATAGTTGCTATGTGAGCTAAACTAAAATCTTTAGCTCAGTCTTTAGGAATTCTTAGCAACCCAGAAGCTTGCCACCACTTATTTTCTAAACTTTCTTTTGTAAATAATAGATGTGCCCTCAGAAGGAAAATATTTGCATGTTGTACACCATAAGCCTAGCATCTGCTAGCTGTTTTCTTGTTTGGCTCATTCTTCTAGTTTTCCTTTGTTTGCAAAAGACATGAATCCTGAAATCGATTTTTTTTTCAGTATTTCAGGCAGTAATTATGGATATGACAGAATTTTGGATCTCTAGTTTCTTAAGGTGCCATAAGGAACTCTAAACAAATTCTAATTAGAAAATATTTATACTTTTTCTTCACACAGATTTTGGGAAAAAAAACCCAACAAACATAATCAAACATAACATAATCAAAGAGATTTGCAAGATGTCCATGCCAGTTGTATACAAAAGAGGAAAGGGTGAAATTTACCTGCTGTTAGGAAATCTAGCAGGGGACATACAGTTAAAATCATGCTAGAGTGAAACTGTTTCCTCTTGCAACAATGATAGGAGTAGACGGTCTGTGAGGAGAAACAAGACTTTAATGTGCCAACCATCCTGCAGTTAGACAGGTTGAGAGAGCTGGAGTTGCTCAGCACGGAAAAGAGAAGGTTTCGGGGAGACCTCATTGTGGCCTTCCAGTACCTGAAGGAATTTTTAACAAGGAGGAAGAGAGATTTTTTAATATGGGCAGATAGTGACAGGACAAGGGGCAGTGGTTTCAAACTGCAAGAGAGCAGGTTTAGATTAGATGTTAGGAAGAAATTTTTTACTCAGAGCATAATGAGTTACTGAAACAGGTTTCCCAGAGAGGTTCTGGATGCCCTATCCCTGTAAGTGTTGAAAGCCTGTTTGGATGGGGCACTGAGCAACCTGGTCTAGTGAGTGACATCCCTGTCCATGGCAGGGGGATTGGCTCTAGATGACCTTTAGGTTCCCTTTCAACCCAAACTGTTCTATGATTCTAAACTAGGTGCATCAAGGATGGTGTCCAAAGGAAAGTGGGTGAAGGGAACATAGAGAAGAAACAAAGGACAGGGCCATCTCTCTCACTCCACTTCAGGTGGTGAATAGCTAGAGCCTATCTCAAGTGTTTGTACCCAAATACATGCACATGAAAAATAAGTAGGAGAAATTTAGAGTCCATGCACTGTCAGATGATTGTGACATTACTGGAAATGATGAGATGCAGTAGCACTGCGGAGTCTGTGGGAATACAGTATCAGTCACAAGGTAACAGGGAACGCTTAAGCCATCTGGACATGAACATGATTAGAGAAGATGCATCCCTGTGGGTTCCTGCAGATATCATCAGAAAGCCACTGTAAGTAATTTCTGAAAGGTGGTAGCAATTACAGAATTTTCCTATCAACCATAAAGAAGGCAAATATATCTGTCTTCCAGAAAAGCAAGGGTGAAAATCAAGAAGATACTCAGCCTAACCCCAGGAAGACTGGGGACAAAGTCCTCTGGAAAGACATTTTCAAACACACATTTTCCAAAGAGTGATTTGGAAGATGAATATGAATTTACCTAGGATAAATCAAGCCTGACTAACTAGTTATTTATGATGAGATGACTCACGTTTTAATAGACAGTTTCACAATGTCTTAACTTGCACAGAGGCAAGAGAGTAAGATTCTTTCAGTTGCAATAGTTAATACCCCACATTCTGCTAGATAGATGTTTATTTTTTCATCTGTAATGATGAAAACCTAGTGAATTTAATCCCAAATCAAAATACTAAAATAAACATCCCAGGACTGTGATGCAACAGAAGATAGACCTTGCTCTGGAACTTTATTTGAATCTTCTCTGAGTTTGGCTCCCAGTCAGCTGCCTGTTCAGATGTGAAGTTGGAAACACTGATGTCCATAGTTCAAATTTCAATTCTCTCCTGTATTCTGGCTCATACAAGTATTTCTGAATTTACATGTTTCTTCATTTCTTAAGAACTGCAGAACCTCAGACACCCATCAAATGCCTGTCAAAGCTCTCAAAGACAGTCTTAACCTGTCTTGAGCTTGACTACCTTGAGTTTTACAGAAAAAATATGCAAATTTTGTTCAAGAACTTCAAGGTGTTTGAAAAATCTATAAATGCAGGGGAAGGAGTCATAGTTCAAAATCACAAACAGTTTACTCTTAGACTATGAAATAATCCAGAAACAGCCCTTAAGTATCTGTAATTATCTTACTATCAATGATGCCTAAAAATACAATAATACTGTTTTAAGGACCCCTAGGTTATGTCTTCCTGAATTAGTCCCCATGTACAAAGCCTTATTCATTTAATTAATTTTTTTCTGGATTTCTGCCAGAACACTGCTCTCTTAGCGTATTACAGAACTTTTTATTAAACTTTCTACAGTTTTTCAACAAGAGTTAAACATATTAATTCACCCATTATCAAGCACAGATGTATTACTGCCAAAAGCAAAACCACATAGAAAAGCCATCTTCAAGACTCATTCATACACAATGGAAGACTTTGAAAATGTTTCTTTTCAGAAATTACTCACTCTCTTATTTTCTCTAATTTTTATATCGCTAGTTACATTTTCATGAAGGAAGACACAGTTCTTGGTGGTCTTTTTTGTTGTTTTTCACACTCATAATAAAGAATAATGAGACAGATTTCTCTGAAGAGTGTCTTTTATGTGTCTGCTAAGCCATCTTCTACAAAGACAAGTTCTGTTAAATTTTCTTCCTCAAAGAATTTGTACACAGCTTTCATTTTCCATTTCTCTGTCAAAAGCTGTTATGTTTATATACTAAGAAAAGTTAAATTTAAAAGCTAATTCATTGCCTTTTTGTATTGTTTTGTAAATTACAACAATTTATTTAAATTTTCCCCTAGGAAACTAAGATATTGAAACTTAGATTCTAAACACCCACTGTTAAAATTGGAAATCTGTATAGCAGATTTCTAACGAACTGAAAAATATCTAATTGAATTAAGAAGCAACTCTTACTTACAAATATTGTACAAAAGCCCATTCTTTAGCATTCAGGTTTTTACATATATTTTTATATTTTTTTTTCCATTCAATAAGGTGATCCAAAAAATTATCTTTCCACACAAGTAAACAAATTATATTCAGTCTGTGGGGTCCAGAGGAGATGTAAACCTTCCTTTCATCTTCATTTTTAAGCTTATCAAGCTTATTGCTTTTAGACTGAAACAATTTCTGCATTGAAACTATTGGACTATTGGAAAGCAAGCATATTAACTGCAAAGCAAACAAAGTCATGAGCGTCCTGTCTTTGGATACTTTAACCACTTTCTCTTCAGCTGAGCCTTTGTGAAATATAAAATGTACTTCAGAACTTGCTTGCTGGGCCCAGTGTTCTCTGGGTAGAATATCATCCCTTGTTAATGCCAAAGGGGGACATTTCAAGTGTTACTTGCAGTATAAAAGTAATGGTTTTAACACATGCAAACTATAAAGTTGATTTGCAGTTAAAAAGTTAATATACTGTTTGGCAATGCATCCTGGCTGCTTGTAATGTAGCCATAAATTTAGAGGGTTTTTATGATGTAATGCTATCTATTTATTGACAGTTTATCTTGTTAAAAGTATTATTGAAAAGAAGGAATCTGACATTGCTGTTAATATAATATTTTTTTCCCCTTTTTGATGTGCCACTGGTTCTGGAATGCTTTGCTGATGACCTTAACCAGGTGTTTTTCCATACAAGCATCTCACCCATGATTCATTAATATATTCAGAGCTGACTGGCAGATCGATAACTGATCGTGATTTTGAACCACTGGCCAACTGTACTAAAACACCAAAATTCCACTGGACTCAATTTTTTTCTAGAGGTAATTTCTTGAAATCATCACAACGAAGGGCAAGAATCCAGGACAGGTGTTTGAACACACGTGGGACTTTGGCTTGAGGGTAAACCTGACTTGGAAGTCAGAATAGGGGGAGGATATTTTGTAGTACTACACATAGAGGAGACACTGTTTTTCCCCAGAAGAGCATGCTTTAGCTTTGAGCCTCCTTCAACAGGAAAGTAATAAGGCTTCAGCTGGGACCAGATCAGAATAACAGAAATCGGAAAGAATTTTTTTTTAAAAAACATACTATTTATTACTAGGTGAAGTTTCCAGAAGAAGTGAACATAATGAAACTAGATCCAATTCATTTTTTCTTTTCCTTGTTGAGGCCAAACACTTGTTATAGTTATTTTCTATGAAGCCGACAAGGTAAATTTACTTTATGAGAAAAAAATGCAATTTAAATACATTTTTTTTTGTTCTACAAGCTCTTTCATGTGCTGAAAATAAAACTACTACAGTCAGACTGGTATGCTCCAGAGGGAAGTTGTTTAGAGTGAACCAAGTAGTAAAGTACTCTCAAAGGTTAGGTCCTGTGTGAGAACACCATGCCAGAAGGTCTTAGAATGTTTTTCTGTGCTTAGGTAGAAGCATAGGAGCTCTCCAGCTAATATCTTCCCGAGCCATTGGCACACAGCAGGTGTGTTCACTACCAGTGCTGCAAACCTTGTCTCCACCCTCCAGCTCAGCTCTAAATTGGCCACACTTGCCAGTATTAACTTCACGTATTTTAGGAGCAACTCTTTAAGCTCCCTGGATGTGTCTTTAGGGTGGGAAAATTTTTTTCAAATATCATCAAACAAAAGCCAAGAGACCTTTTTTTTGTTATTGAAATCTTCTCAGAAGAATACTATTTTTTCTGAGTGCCTGTTCACAGATTTAGCAAGCAAATAGAGAGGACAAGCCAAAGAAACCAACAAGGTAATGATGGGTTTGTCTAAATCATGGTGAAATGATTATCAGTGTTTGCTTCTCTTGTGCTATTCCCCATCATGGTACAAGTTATTAACAACAGTAAATGTAAAAAGGGAGACAATATGTCCTGGTTTTAATTTGTCTATAACAAGCAAAGAAAAAGAAGCAGCAACACCTAAGTAATGGGAAGAACAAGAAATACTTATGAACAAGTATGAATTATTATGCTACTTCAAAGAAAAGCACACCATGCATTTTATCGGGGTAATTTTCCACATCTAGTATGATTCTTTCTTCTGTACCTG
Source organism: Corvus brachyrhynchos (assembly GCF_000691975.1). Classification (NCBI taxonomy): domain Eukaryota; kingdom Metazoa; phylum Chordata; class Aves; order Passeriformes; family Corvidae; genus Corvus; species Corvus brachyrhynchos. The sequence goes on from NW_008237423.1 coordinate 561,437, forward strand.
CACATGTGGCTGTTTTTCATTGGCTATTACAGAAAACATCAGCCTACTGATGTTTTTTGATGGGCTGTCTTTCTGCAAAGCCACATGAATAGTTCCTGAAAAGCTTGATTCTCTAGCCTGCATTCTTTTACATGTTTCACCAAATTAAGGGTCTAATTTCTGTGGTTTTTAAATTCATGTGTTATCTCAACAGACTCAAACTGTATCTCCCAATGAATGTCTATTTCATGACATGTCATTTTTTGGACCAAACAAAGGAACACATTCTGTTACGTATTTTATGTTGTATCCTTTTGTAAATGAAGGGGATTTTTTATGTGACCCATTATATTGTATGAAGCCACTACAGTAGGAAAAAACTTTAGAAAACCCCTCCTCCTTTTTATTCTTCCCAGGTTTGATTCTCTGGTGCAGATTTCACAAACAACAATGATTTTACACTGTGCTACTGAGACAGATGTACTAATGAAGAAGTCTGGTATAAAGATCTGTCAGAAGACTGTATGATATGTGTCTACAAGCATAAATGATTGCACACAAATTATCTACAAAGAATAAAGCAACATTTTAAATATAAAAACATAAGAACCAGAAAAAACTCTATTTTTCATATTTCTGGATCCTTACCCTATTTTTTTTCAACAACAAAGATTATGTGCTATATTTGAGCTTCCTTGTCTAAATAAGAGTAAAAATGACAATTCAATGAATGCATTTTGCAGATGGGAAGATAAAACTGGAAAGAGAAGATACATTTCTTCTCTTCAGGGACAAATTATTGAGGCAGGCCTGATTGAGCACTGACATTCTTGTAATAAACTGAAGAGCAGTACTTTCCCCCTTGAGCTGCAGGCTGTATTTCATACACTCTCCTGAGCAAAAGAGAGCTTCAATTACAGTAGTGGAAGAGTTATGATGGCTGACAGAGTAATGGAAGGTAAAAAGTTCCAAGTTACTGTTAAGCTTCTAGAGGAGACAATTCTTTCAATTCAGTAAATTATAAGGAAGGAAGGAAAGAAGGAAAGAAGGAAGGAAGGAATTATCAGCCACAGAATCACAATTTCTACCAAGGACAGGCTACAGATTTGGCTGTCCAACTCCATCTCACAGCAAGTCTTTGTCAGATTTCACTTTAGTTTTAGAAGCCTTGAAAGAATCCTGTTACAACTCATCTCCAATGCCATCACACTAGGTAACTTAAAATAATCCATATTTCCATAAAATGCAGGTACATTTTGTATAGCTCCTCTTAAATGGGATTATTTTTGCATTGAGTAATGTTTTGAGTTTAAAAAAAATGACTGTATGGAAGAGAAGATATCTAGGCTAAGTCGAGTTTACATACAAAAATATTATGTATTCTGATGCATTAAAAGTTTTGTTGATAGTCTTATAAGATCTTAGTACAGAGGAAGAATAGCCTAAGGAAATTGCATTGATGAAAGGATGGGTGATGTATGCTTTGTCATTATATTTTTGTCTATTCTAGTCTTTTTCTGTTTGTTTATTTTCATTTGGCTTGTCTTCATTCATTCATTCATTCATATACATGAATCAACATTTATATTGTCTCAGTTCATAGAGATGGTTTTCAGCACCAAAAAATGTGAAAATGAAAATTTTTTCCAAGGTTCCCACCACACAGAAACTCCCCTTGTCTAACTGTTAATGAAAATTTCTGACCCAAAGGGCTACTAGTTCTACAAAAAATAAACAGAGGTAAACAAAAGGAATAGAAGTAAGCAAGGCAATAGGTAAACATGAACGGGTCCTGTCCAAACAGAAGCCTGAAGCAAAATCACACTTCCTCCTGCTCTCTCATTTTGTATTCAGGTTTCATGTGTTCTAGCTCCAGGGGTAGAAATATGATGATTGCTCTGCCTTGGAAGCAGCTATCATGTATGAATCCCATATTGGTGCTCCTTTTTTTCTATAGATTACCATCTAACATGATAAATATCTTTTCCAGTCATGAGCATCTACTACTAATGCACTCCAAAATTGTCTACATTTTAAGCTATCATTTACTATGACTGCATGTGCAATAGGAATGACATTCAACCATCAACTTCTTAAGTACAGTTGTTAAAAAGAAGGATTATGTTCGATTAAGTGCTTTTTTTATAGTCCATCTACTTTTCTCCATAATTATAGCTACAGTTTTTAGGCTAAAATGTCAGCAACTGGGACTTGCAAATGGAAATAAAGGAGCCTCATGGACAAGAATACCATGCAAATAGAGAAGATCAGGTTGCTTTCTTGATTAATGGGTGATTTGTTCCAAGTACTGTGATATCACAGCTATACTTCAGTGTTTGTTATGCTGTAAATAAATATTCCAGCTGCAAAATTCATTACTTTCTAATAACCCAGCAGATTTGCATGGATACTCAAAGGCATTGAAAGCAAATCATCTATAAATTTTACATAACTGTATGTGTATGCAATATATATGGAAGCCACATGTATCATTTTATCTAGCCGAAAGACAAATAGCCTGGTGGCAAAGGAACAGGATTGAAAATAAACAGAAAGCTGATTTGCGTTTCCTTCTTCACTGAGAGCTGAAAAGCAGATTAGGAAAAAAAATGCAACAAAAAGAAGAGGAACACAACTCTACAGCCTAAGTAGTTCCAGAGTCCATCCTTTGGCCACAGGGTACGAGTTGGCCACATCTACATGGTCAAACACTTAGATTCCAAAACACTGTGACGTTGCCCAAACTGCCCATTGGGAACAGCCTCAGACTGTGCCGACTTCCAAAGCAGGGAGTGAGAGAGATAGCAGCCTTGCCAGGGTCCTGCCCCCAGGGTACAGCCAGTTAAGCCTGAGACCAGGCTTGTCCCTTGCTTCTGTCTGGCTCATGACAGTGGCAGCCACAGTCAGCTTGGAGGGGGAGGATGAGTCCAGGTCCTGTGTTAGCCAAAGTCCTGCCCTACCATATTGGTATAAGTATATATTTATTTATTTATTTGTTTGTTTATTTATAATTTTACATTAAAGAGACTCTTTTATTCCTTTTTGAAACTGTCTTGTTTCCTGCCTGAGACACTGGCACCAGCCATAGACTGTGTTGTGAGGGTTCAACTCACTATGCACATGAAGATGCTGACAAACACATGGTGTTTTTTTAAGCATCTCTGAGCCCAGCTGCATGGAATAATTTATTGGGCTGTGGCATATTTCTGTTTTCAGGCTGATGAGAGAGGAAAAGGTAATTTGAATAGGATTTAAAATATTCCAGTTGAAACCAAATGTTATTGCATAAAGGACAATGATAAATAGAGGAAACTGCAGAGTGGTTAAATAAAATATGCTGTTCGTAGAGAGATGCAGGTTCCTGTCAGTAATGTACGGGTTGCCATGGAAAAAAACAGTGAACAGTGGAGAATGAGACTTTTCAAAATGAAGCACTATGTAGATAATAATCATGTTGCCTGGGGCTTAAACTATTCCTTAGCCTCGTTGTTTAAGCAGTAAAGAGGACAGTGTAACAAAGAGATCAACTTCCATTTTCAAGTAGAAATGGCATATTTAATGGCTTTTATCAGTTGGTAAGAAAAGACAAAACAACCTAATTAGAACTACGGAAATCAAAAAAAGCCCAGAGCAATAATTCTGAAAGAGGTTCTGTACTGAAAATGACAGCACAGGATGAGGAACATATTTTTGCTAGTAGTATAGCATGACTAAAGGGGATTTAAAATTAGGGCAAAGACAAGACTACAAATAATTTCCAAACAGTTTTTACATGTTGATAAACTATGCATTAAGTAAGATAGTCTAGGGGCAACTGAAGCAATATATTGTCAGGAAAATCCTGTAGGAGTGTCTGGTATTTATTTTTAAGATAGTGGTATGTAGGAATCCCAGCTATCCTCAGACACAAGCATGAAGTCCTACATATCTGCAGAGACTTTTCTGTCTTCTGCAGCCTAACAGAAAGACAGAGTATAAAGGCACATAAAGTATAAAGGAGAATAACATTAAGATTTCTGGGAGAAGGAAAGCACAACTGAGGTTCTCAAACAGCTATTTTCCAAAAGCGAAATTTAGTAAATTTGAAATGGAAAAAAAATTGGGCTGAAACTTTAATAGGAACTCAGCAGACAGGAAAAAAAATTGGGCTGAAACTTTAATAGGAACTCAGCAGACACTAGGAGAATATTTTAAAGGGTAGATAAGGAGGAGAGAGACCTCTCTTTTGACAGTCCACTGAAGCCCAGTATTTTATCCAAACACACATCATGCAGAAACAGAGCTCAGCAGCCTTTTAAATCTAAAAGGAGCTTCTAAGTGTCCAGTTGATGGTAGAATATGGGTTACAGGTTCAGAATCTCAGATAGTACAATCCACAGTGGCCTGCAGTAAGAGCACATTGATCTGCTGTTCTGCAAGGTCACTTTGACATATGGCAAGTCATTTGCATGTGGAGGCCACAGTAGACTGGTAACTCTGAAGCTCCAGTCAGGCCATTGCTGTCAGGCAGCACGTATTACCTGGGGCTTGGGCTGAACTGGTATTTGTACATGATGTCTGGCTGCTGTTCTCCTGAACCAACTCATATCTGCCTAGAACACACCACAACTGTATACCTGTGGTTTCATCTGTGACCTTAACTTTTCTGTGATATTTTCTTATGAGAAAGAATTGAGGCTGGCTCTCATATATTACATTGCAAAAATGTGCTTTTCTGCAAATATTTCTATTTTCTTTAAATTGTCCCCCTATCTGGGTGGTAGTCTCCACAAACTCAATATTGAACCACAATACAGAAACCTGTTGAGCAAACAAAGCTGTGTCAGGAGCACAGCATCTTCCATTTAATCTCAGTCAAAGAATTTAATTTATGAAAGTTTTCCTTAATTGTTTATCAGGTCTTTCCAAAGACAAACTACTGTTTGGTTGCTTTAGAAATATGTTAAAAATAAACTAATGAATGTTTTCTTACATAAACAGAGAAAAACATAAAATCTATTTGGGCTTTTTTAAATACAATTTTCTCCTTAAAGAGTTAATACAAACCTTCTATTACGTCCATTTTCACTGGTAACATTTAACACAAGCTGAAAGAACGCAAATGTGTCTTGGAAGTAAAGCCACATGTCCTTGGCAAACCACGTGTACGGTAAAGAAAAAGCACGTGAGGCTGTCTCAGCAGCAAGACTGGCTCAGAAGCTAAGAGTTTCCACCAGCTGCTGGATCAAAATCACCCCTATCCCACAAAGTCAAGTGACTTCCTCTCCTCCCTTGCCTCTGCCTCATTTTCCTCCTCCTCACCCCCTGCAACCTAACAACCAGAAGATCGTCTTGGTGCTTCACATAGAAGAACAGTTGGGAAATGGAAAATAATGTGAAGAAAGAGTAACAAGCATCTCTTAGGTCAAGCTGAGCTAAGGGGAATTCCTTTAACTAGAATTTAAATGGCTTCAGTGCAAAAAGTTGTGTATTTTGAAAATGTAATAGAAGGGGGAAAGTTAGATATGTTTCTCTTGTTACACAGCACTGCCTGTGATAAACTCCATTAGGCAAAACACATCTCCTTCTTTCTACAGAAAGAGCGAGTCTGAGTCTACTTTTTACCCTTTTTTACCCATAGGCATTGTTCCAGCAGAATGCCTGTCAGAGACTGCAGGAGAAGGAGGCTCCATGGAGGTTTGAAGAGCATTAATGCAGTGCCAGTATAACAGTACATTTACAAAGTGTAAAGAAAATGTCACAGTACCCTACAGGCCACGACAAGCGCAGCTCCTCCTACCATCTGCTAAGAGGACAGAGACGCACAGAGCAGTCCAGTGTCACAGATCTCTATTCATGCGTATTTGAATTTATTGCAAAACTTCAGCTTGTGTAAGGACTCACAGAACTGTTTCTTCGGGAAACATACATAATACAAGATGCAACAAACATATCTATCACATTAGGATTTAACACCATCCTCATCTCCTCTCTGCTTTGCCTCCTCACAGATCACAGAAAAAACTCTCAGACAAAGCAGAAGAGTGCTAGGGGGAAGACTGGGCTCTGCACATGCTTTTGAGCAGGCCTGTACCTATGGATTAGTTCCTGTCTTTTGCCTGGCATTTGGTTATGATATGCTCCTCATGATAGTTGCCACTTTATCTTGAGTCACTCCCTTATGCCTGCCAGCAGCAGCCAAAATCATCCAGGTCCCTAACAACTTTATTTCAGCTTCAGCAGGGTCATACAAAAAGCAAACCATGAAGTTATGTGTGTCATGAAAAATTGCTTGCATAACTCAGAAACTCATAAAGCTTGGGAACAGCTGTACCTCATTTCCCAGGGCCAGCTGAAACACCGTGTCTTCCCAACCTGTTCAGCCTTATTGCACACATCAGCAGGGACACTGAGAAACAAAGTCCTCTGAAAAGCATTATACAATATTGACAATACTTAGAATGGCATGTACCAAAAGCACAGTGCTTGGTATTGCAAAAAACTCAGGTATTCCTGATTCAAGTGAGATGGTATCACTTACAGTACTTTAGAATGAGGGAGAATATGCTCATACGAGGAACTAGTAAAGGCTACAATATGTAGCATTAACATTTATCAGAATAAATTGAATTATAATCTTGATCTCTGCCTCTAATCAAGTGCTGAGATTTTGTTAGCTCAATGCATATGCTTTCTCATAAAATCTCTTGCTTAGCCTAAGTAGAACTGACTCAACATTTACTGAAGCACAAAGGAATTTTAAATGTGGAAAAACTGAGAAATTCTGTTGGGAATACTGGTTTGCTGAGAACTATAAATGTTATATAAGTCTTCACCAGAATCTGTTCATAGTAGTTATTTGGAATAATATGGTGGTAACTGAAACATACTGTCTGAGAAGCTGAGGACAATGTAAGGCTTCAGTAAAATCCAAGAATGTGTTCCCCACTGAGGACTCTATAAAATCTAGTTTTACTTTTTTTTCAGTAAAATTTCATAGCGCATTTATTCTAAAGAAATAAAAAGAGCATATTCAGCTCTAGCCAGTTGCCCTGGTCCTTAACACATTCTGCTTTAAATTTATTAAAGTCTCTGTTGTATGTATGACCCAATTACAACAATAAATATGAATTACCAAGTGTCAGTATGTGTATCTTATAAAGCTTAAAAGTGAATTATTATTCATTAGAAGCAGCATGAAGAGTAGGAAGTAATCTGCAGTGATTATGGAATTTGACCCTGGATGGTCTCTGTTGTCTATGGCCCCGGCTCCCCACTTACACACTTTCTTGTGGGGAATAGTTAAGCCACACTGCTAAAATCAAAGTTCTTGTCCCCCTCCCATCTTTTCCACCTAGCTTGTTTCCAACTAGTCCACAGGTCTGACAACTTGTTTCTTTAGTTTTGGTCAAAACAAGCAGCTGCATCAAAGCCAGCAGGATGTCTTTTAGAGAAATATTCATTTTGACAACATTTACAGTGGGAAATTTCAAGTGTCCGGGATAGATTCTTGGATTGTTTCCAGTGGCAAAAGACATGAACTTAAAAGCTGACCTTTCTGATCAGAAAACATATGTTTCACCACAATTTCCTTTCCTGAAAATATTTGAAAGGTTTGGATTTGTTCTAAGAAGAAAAGATTTAAGACCTCAACAGTCGTTGCAAACAGAATTTTTTATTTCTGTCCATCTCTTCTTCTGCAAAAGTGTTCTTGAAATGTGAACTTTCTGCTTGGGATGGGATGCTATCACAGCAGCCATTCTTTCTGGGTGTGTTTTTGTTCATCTACAGGTCAGAGGCTTTGAGGGAAAATAATTAAGGGCAAATTATTCTCTAAGAGTATTTAAGCCTCAGATATATTTCTAGATCTTTTTATGACATTTCAACCCTTTACCCTTATGCTATCTTTAGTTATATGAAGGGGCAAAATTGAAGTAATAATTTGTATTTTTATGAATAAGGATTTATGGGATCAGTCTCTCCCTTTAAAATAATGGATCTAACCTGATATTTGTTGGTTTTGCCTCTCCCCATAACAGGAACTACAAAGAATGTTGCAGGAGACCCTGCGAGGAGAGTGGCCTGAATGGAAATCATATTTTTAAAATGAAAGATGAAAGAAAATATTGAACACTGATCATAATTTTAAAATTTTGGGATTTTCTAAAGATTTCTATTACTCTTCCTTATGAAAACAAGCAAACAAACAAAAAATAAGTTTGGGGAATACAGCTTGTATCTAGCACTACTCCACAACAAGGGGACTCTAAATACATAAGGTGGAGAGATGGTACAAAATTATTTTTATAGTATGCTACATGTTTCTAGTGTACATAATATTGACTCTGCACTAATAATGACTTTGACAGGAGATACAAATAAACGCTAGCTGTGCTTCATGTCAATTTTCTGGGAACAGGTTTCAAGCAATCATTTAAGAATATAGGTTTTATCAGAAGTACTGCATAATATTTTTAGCCTATTTCTTTACTCTTCTGACACTGAAAATACATATTTAGTCACTTCTTTTCTGCAAGCATAAAAATAGTTAAAACCAGTCCTCTTGTTCTACCACTTGAATATAAGATCCTGCCCTAAGCACTATACTGAGTAAAAGACTTCTGATTTCACCCTCAGCAGAAATAACCCTCCGCAGCAAACAGTGCCATGGCCCATTACCTGGCCTTGATACCATATGGCCCATTATGGCCATGGAAATTCTATAAAATTCTTCAGTCCGTAAATGAGGTGGCTGCTACTGCAATGCTGTATTGGAAATGTATTTGGAAACTGTGTCGCAGGAGCTGGAGAGATCCAAGTCACAAATGGGCTGAACCCAGGAAGAGCAATAGCAGTTGGCATATGGACCAACCCAAGCTCCAGAATAAAAAAATGTAGTTGTCCTGGACAAGGTAAAGAAAATAAAATTCCTTACAGGAAGAGGGTAGAAGCATTAAATTGAATGTACAATTCGTTTTATGATAAAGTAAGCCACCTTGTTGATGAAGGGAACCCAGCTGATGTAATCTTTTTGGATTTCAGTAAAGCTTTCAATGCTGTCTCTCACAGGATCCTTCTGGACAAAATGTCCAGCACACAGCTGGATAAACACATCGTGGAATGGGTGAGCAGCTGGCTCATGGGTTGGGCAGAAAGAGTTACAGTGAATGGGGTGACATCAGACTCGTGACCTGTCACTGGTGGGGTTCCACAGGGCTCCTGGAAGAGCCCTGTGCTCTTCAACACCTTCAAAAAGGACTTGGAGGCAGGGCTGGAAGAGATACTAAGTAAGTTCGCAGATGATACAAAACTGGGAAGAGTTTTGACTCCCTTGAAGGCAGAAAGGCCCTGCAGAGAGACTTCCACAAATCAAAGGACTGGGGAATTACCAAACGCATGAAGTTCAACAAGCGAAAGTGCTGGATTCTGCACCTGGGATGGGACAACCCTGGATGTACAGACAGACTGGGGAATGAGATGCTGGAAAGCAGTGCCATGGAAAGGGACCTAGTCGATGGTATTAAAAAAGCCCTAGGGTATATCACCATGTCCCGCAGTCGTAGGCAGGAGTAGAGAAAATCCAGCAGGCAGGAATTGTGCAGCAAGATTGATTCATTTAACTATTTTACAAACTCTTTTATAGACTTTTTTCTTCATAGTCTAATTGGACAAAGGATCAGACACCCCTTGGGGTGATTGGCTACAGTCCTAAAACATCCATTGTCAAAATATTTTTCTACTACCATAAACAAGACTTTTCAAGGCTGCAGGTGTTTCATTGTTTACAGAACTCTGCTACTATCTTCGTGAAAGAGAAAAGTCTTTCACGGACTTAGAAAATAGCAAGAAAATCCTTGCTAGCAGCATTTTTATATCCACAGATGGCAAGTTGAACATGAGTCAGCAGTGCCCTGGCAGCCAGGAGGGCCAAGTGTGTCCTGGGGGACATCAGGCACAGCGTCCCCAGCTGGGCAAGGGAGGGGATTGTCCTGCTCTGCTCTGCGCTGGGGCGGCCTCACCTCGAGTGCTGGGGGCAGTTTTGGGTGCCACAATGTTAGAAAGACATTAAACTGTCAGAGAGTGTCCAAAGGAGGGCAACAAAGATGGTGAAGGGCCTTGAGGGGAAGCCAAGTGAGGAGCAGCTGAGGGCACTTGGTCTGTTCAGCCTGGAGAAGAGGAGACTGAGGGGAGACCTCACTGCAGTTACAACTTCCTCATGAGGGGAAGAGGAGGGACAGACACTGATCTCTTCTCTCTGGTGACCAGTGACAGGATCCAAGGGAATGCCTGAAATTGTGTCAGGGGAGGTTTAGGTTTGATATCAGAAAAACGTTCTTCACCCTTTTGAGGGTGGTTGGGCACTGGAACAGGCTCCCAAGGGAAGTGGTCACAGCCCCAAGCCTGACAGAGTTCAAGAAGCATTTGGACAATGCTCTTGAGCATGTGGTGTGACTCTTGGGGATAATCCTGCGCAGGGACAGGAGCAGGTCTTTGATGATCCTTGTGGGTCCCTTCCAACTCAGGATATTCTGGAATTCTGTGATATTCATTAATTTTCATCAAGACAGTCAACCTCTTTTAAGTAAGGAAGATAAAGCTTTTCTGGTTTTGATTAGACATAGATATTTTTAGTGCAGTTTATAGTAAAACACTTATTTTGAACAAATTAGATAAGATTCTTGGACAACTCCTCCTATTTCCTATAAAATTCATTTTGGCTAAAATATATGTCTGGATTTTTATTACTCTAGATGGCAAACTTCTAAACCAGGGCACAAGGAACATCTCCTACAAGGATCCCCACTGAATGTGCAGAGAAGATTGAAATGGAATTTAACATTTTTCATATATCTGTTTTTCTCATCCAGAGGCCTTGGGCTCCCTGTGGGGAAGATGGTGGCAGGGCTTCCCCTGGGACATCAGAGGGCTCTGTCCCAAAGGCCTAGGCAGGAGCAGGGCAGCCAGGGCCACAGGGGTAGCCCCAGCCATCAGGAAGTTCCCTGGGGATGAGGACAAGCCAAGGCTTGGTCAGGACATCAGCCTACAGGTGGGGGTCAGGATCAGTGAGGTGAACCAGGGTCAGAAACTGTCTGGGGATGGCAGGGAAAAATCTGAAGGAGCAGAGTGTATGACTGCTGGGACTGCCCTGGGGCAAAGGGTGGCACTGCTGTTCACCTGAAGAGTGAGAGCAGCATGGTATGCTCCTAAATCAAGGCAACCAAAGGCACACAGTTCACATTTAGTACCTCTATAACTTTAGTGTAATCTTCTGGGGACCACTTGCTAATGATCTGAGGTGGGCAAATTGAATAATTGTGTGTGATAGAAAAAATTGAATCAATGTAACCCAAGACATTAAAGCTGAATTTAAAAATACAAAAATATTTTCTACATCACAGGACTCAATCCACATTAAATTTTGTCATAAAGGAGCTATAATGCTTTGGTGCACCTCTGGTGATATTGTTACAGAAATTTAGATAACTTTCAGCATTTCACTTTATCCCACAATTTTTTTAGTGAAGTGTTTGTGATTCTGAGGTATCCTAAGTTTAATGCAATAAGCCATGGTTTTGACATTCTCATCTTTCTGTTAAACCTTGCCAAATTTTGGAAGAATTAGCTACATAAAATGAAAAAAAAAATTGGTGGGTAGCTCTTTTTAAGTTAAGAAATTATGTGATCAGATCTAATGCCATGTAGTTGCAGTCTATAACCTTCCATAAAACTTGCTGCCTACAAATAATCTCTCAGAGATTTCCACGAGCCAAGATTTATAGGACTTTCTAGTCAGAGCTAGTGAACACTATCTATTGTTCTATCTAGTAGAGCTATTACCTGCTCTCCTCTTTCCATTTACAAGCAACAAACTACTCAGAAGACATATTCCTCTGGTACTAAAACATTCTTTTATAGTTCTTTTTCCCAAAGTCTTTGCCTGCCATTCCCAGTAGAAGTTCCAGATGATAGATCTAGTTCAATGACTAGTTTTTGCTAATGAGCTGTCAGACTGAATGAACTCCATCAGGCAAAACACAGGGCTTAACTTGAGCTCTTGTCCCACTGGTTTGTAAATGATTTTACTCCTTTTCAAGTACAAACCTATAGTTACAACCATTGCAGCAGCAAACAAATAGGAAGAAAAGCTGCTGACTAGGGCAGCTATTAGGGACTTCTGAGAATATCAGAGATCACAGATTTCTGACACAAGTGGAGAAAACATACATATATAACTGTCTCATCTTTATATAAATATTCATTAAGAAATATTCACTTAAAGGAGCACAGCAAGAAAGCAGTGGTCCTATATAAACCGCCTCTCCATATGATCCCATTCCAGGGTATCTTCTCATGGTACTTGCTATGAACACATGAACTTGCCTTTTACACAGAGCATTATGCAAATCCAGTATTACATCTTTCAGGTGTTCATGAAGTACAAATAACCAGCAGCCCTTTTCAAGCTCATTTTTTTTTCTATTTATCAGATGACCAAGCTCCCTTTTCAGGGGGCATGGCAAGAGACACCCATATATGGAAGTACTTTTCATACTTGATGAAGAATTAGTAGCTCTTTGTAAGTTATTCTATAAGCAGGGACATGGAATAAGAAAACTCCAGTGCCAAATATTTTAAAACACATTCATAATGTCCTAGGTACATAACTGTTTCCTTCCTGTCTACTTTTTATTGGATTTTTGATTTTTTACTATTTGAAGTTGTAAGTAACTGAAATGTTCTACATTTTGTATAAGATTATGAGTATCACTTAATCTTTCTTGCTTTTAGAAGTACCTACTCCTCATGCTAATGCCAAGGTAAAAATTTTGCATGCTTTGCCTATCCCTTTCAAGAACTAACAGGATGCAATTTTGGGATTAACCCAGTCAATAAAAAGCCAGAGGAGAGGGAGTAATCTGGAAAAAGTAATTCATGTGTTAAATAGTTGATCCGTATTATTTGTCTGCTTTAAAGGATTGCTATGAGAAAACAAAGATGTGTCACAATCTGTGGTGTAACTGAGTAGTTGAATAATTAATATTTTTCCTTCTGCACATTTTTCAAGGTCTTACAGAGCCAAGTAGAAATGTTTCCACAGTGGACATCACATTGTTTGGGAAGGGAGGAGACAGCTAACACCCTAATTCAGTTGAATTCCTAAGCAAGAATGTAAAACAGATGAGAAATTAATGTTCCAAACAGCTTCTTGCATATCATAGGAAGTCAACTAATCAAACGAAAAAGAAGTTATATGTTCCTTCTCATAATATGAATTAATAATCAAAGTTACCTTATGATTCATTTCCCTAAATCATAATTTAAGGGGAAATACAGCTCCCAGGGTACACTGAATCTTCATGTGTGTTCAAGAGTAATGAGATAACTATTAGACATACGAAAGAGACAGATTTTCAGGGTTAAGGCATTTGATGTGAGTGAATATATCTCTAGAACACAGTGATTCCTGCTCTATGCTAAGGCATATCTAGGAAAAGCCCCAAGTGAAAGACAGGTGAAGTGTTGCAAGTATATTCTAACCCAGTGTGTTAATGATCCTGCTCCTGGTTTTTTCTGTAACATTTTCCCCAGTTCTGTAATAGAAAACTAAGCCTTTGCTTTTTAACTCTCCATTAATTTTGTCTACTAAAAGCAAAACTGCCAAGTTTTAGAAGGAGAGGGTACTCTGTCTCTCCAGAAATAACAGGTTTAAAGAGTTATTGTATATACACAAGTCCTTTAAGTGTCTGAGATGTGAAACAAATTCTCACTTCACAGAAGGTCATGTGTCTTTCCCACCAATATTCTAGGTTCAGTTTGAGCACTGGTAGCTGACAGGCTTCAGGGAAAAATTATTCCCATATGGGCAAACACTAGTGCTCTGCTGGCAAGCAAGAATTAGCCATGAGACAAGTTAGCATAATCCCTTGTTGTCACAGAAAGCCTCCAAGTTATTCATACACCACTTACACATACTAGTCTTTTGGGAATGTACTTCTGATGTTCTTCAGGCAGAGACAGCACTGTGTCTAACAGAAAGGTCCACAGAAGACACTAACAGATGTTTCCAAAACAACCGCAGTGTTTGCCTGAATTATACTTTTACCTAAAAATAAACCCAGATCCTAACCCAAACTTTGAACAAAATTTCAGCCTTACAGAGGTCTAAAACTAGCAGGATGCAAGGGTACATATGGGGAAAACATGATGTGTTTCAGATAGCATTTCAGTAATACATGTTTCCACCGACTGCAAGCAGAAAGGTTGAACACATATTTATACAGCAGTAGTAAAAAGCTGAATGATTTAGCAGCAAATGAAAATTAAATACAAGAAGCAGGCCAAGAAAATATGAGGAACAGTAGTTAGAAATTCTACACTGAATGCCGCAGAAAGGAAAATGTTAATGAAAGGGGAAATGCCTAGGCTCTAGCAAGCATTGCTGGCTCTAAAGTGAACATTTGAATGGAATAGGCTTTTGTGAACTTGGAGCATTTCTGATGCTTCATTTAAGTTAAATAATTTATTAAATACATTCTATTGGCTGAAAATTTCCTGAAGTCCTAAGTAGACATAAGTACATGTGAGTGTTTGGGTCTAAAAAAAATAAATAGAAAATATAATTTTTTTAAGTTTAGTTACAGAGGTGAGTTCTAGTAAAAGGGTAACATAAGAAATTTGCTAGTTTGAAACATTAGCTGAAGTTTCTTTATTGTTTTACATTTTCTGATCTATCATCTGAGGATACTTTCCTTCTGTGCAATTGACCATATATATTTCAAATCGTCTGATATTTAAAAAAAAATCCATGTGGATAAAATCAGATTGTCTTCAGATGTTGAAATCCAATCTTTTTTTCAGTTTAGCTTCGTACACAGAATTTCTATGTTCTTGCAAAAACTGGTTTTTTGTAAAGAACAAACCATGCTGGTTTTCATTTGTGCAGAACTATTGCTACTCTTTCATTTATTTGTAATCTTTGCCTACTGACATTGTCACAGGACCATGTATCTAGGCACATATTTCAGTTGGTTGAAATACTAGTCTGACTTAAAACCTGCAACACAAGCAATATCTGTGAGGCCTACTTTAACTTATGATCTTTGTACTCTACAAGCATCTTCTGGATTATTGATTAACTAAATGTGTAATGCTCTTGTTTCTCTCTGCAATTACATCCGAAAATTATTTTAGGAGTGAGTGGATTGTTAGTGTGCATGTTCATGTGGGCCTTTTCATTTTTGAGAGTGAACTTTAAGTTAATTTAAAGTTAAGTTACCCTAAATTCAGAATTGAGGGTATCATTTCTGGTATTTTTAATGCCTTTACAAATCCTGCTCTTTAGATTTCCCCTTTACTTACCACTGATGAGATTCTTCTGGCTTAGATACTTTTTGGCTAAGACAGATGATCTTAGTTGATACTCACCTGTTATTGTTTTCCTTTAGAACAGTAATATTAGGGTTATTTTTTATTCTCTTTACGTGCTAAGATTTTTATTTGGGATTTAAAACCTAGTTACAATTAGCTGGTATAATATACATCTCACCTATCAAAATTTGTCTTAAAAAAGTTTAGATATGATGTGAAATGATATGGTATGATATGATATGATATGATATGATATGATATGATGGAAGACACATACTTGTTTATTCAGCACTCACCCTCACCTGCAGGTTATTGCACTGTGATTTTGGAATTACCTTTAATTAATTTTATTTTAGCTGTCATTTAAAATGTCATCATCAATCAAAAAATGTTATGAGATTTATATTTCTCAGAAACTGTTTCTCATGAGTGAAGCTGATTAAATACTTGTCCACAGGAAAATGCTTGCCTATTAAAAATAAAATGCTAGGAAAATAACATCTCATTTATGAAAAACATAAAAAACATATTGGTAAAATTATTTTTCTTCCACCGTTCTGGAATGGTATATTACTCATATCTAAGTTTAATGCTGTGTAAAATAAATACTTAGGTGTTTAGGTTTGTTTGGGGGTTTTTTTATCACATCTTCTGGTTAATTGTGGGATTTCCTACTGGATGGAAATTATGAATTCTGAGTAGCTGCTTTTATGAGCCATCTTCATGGCAGACATTGGGTGATAACCCCTGGAGAGACTGTAGGTGTGTACTCCAGTCTAACTGTAGGAAAGTAAGTGTCCAAGAGATCGGGCAGACTGTTAGTAGTGGATTTATCAGTACTCAGACAAGTGGTTACATTCATTTTTACTTTGTACAATTCCAAAAAGTGTATGAAATCCATTTATTTTCTTTTAAAAAACATTGCTTACATATTTGTTAATTTCCTGATCTAGTACCATTCCCATTCAGCAGAGCAGGGATTTTTGAGTGTTTTCTTTGGCAAATGAGTCTTGGGGAAAAAAAAAAAATCTTGTCCCTGACTTCACAGCCATCATCAGTCTTTTCATATGTGTATAACTGCTAAGAATTCAAGACAAAGAATATGAAACATCAATAATTCACACTGTCTTTGGTTCCATTAATACTGGAAGGGATGCAGATGAGCCAAAAGTAAAGTATATCTAAGAGAAGGACAAAACAGTATTACAGCATTGGTTGAATTTGGAATTTCCCTCCTGCAATGAAGTAAAAAAAAATTTCAAAAACAAATACTATTTTGAATCAGAGTTCAAGCCACATATTTTTCAAACATCCCAGGAAACAAAAAGATATTATGAACCAACATTTTATATATAAATATCTATATTTATAAATTTAAAGGTAAAGATAAATGTAAGGTTAAATTCACTGCAAGAAACATTATTAGCAGTCTTCCTCACCTTTGAAAGACACTCAAGTGTTTATTCAGATGGACTTATTAATCAGTTTTTATATATGTGTTGTCACTCAAAGAAGGCAGGGCTTCCTATACTATAGTCCAGCATAATTCCTATACCTTATTCCAGAGATTTGGTTTTCTATCTTAAATTAACTGAAAAACTTTCTGGAACTTGTCCATTTCACAGAATATGATTTTGAAAATGTTGTTACATATTGTTCATGGGAACACAAGTTTTCAAATATTCCATTAGAATTCCAAAATTTCTTTTTTTTTTCTTGAGGATTCAAATTTAGGTATGTACAAACAATATCATCACTGAACATAAAGGTACATGAATAACAGTGCAGTTAAAATAAATGAGGCTTCATTGCTGTCCTCTTGTATAAATTTCTCAGTACAGTCTCAAGTTTACTAAATTCTCAATAAAATCTTTCAGAAATAAAAATGAAAAATTAACAATCTTGCAGAATTATCCTCATCAAAAATAAAACTTAGAATGTTCAATATAAATAGTATTTTCAAACATCCCACCTGGCTTGATTTGAATTTTTGCCATTTCAATATTATTTAAAATTTTTTTCTTTTAAAAAAGATTACATCCATTTCAGACAATTTTTTTCTTAGTTGCTCTTGTTTATCCCACAAGGCTGAATCTGGGAAATACCAATCATTCTGTGGCAAAACACTAATACCATCATAAATCTGGGTTTACAGCCTCATGACTGAACGAAAGAAAAAGAGAAAAGGGGTTGTGAAAGCACTCGCAAGATCAAAGAAATGCAGTGGCGAAATAAACTTCCCTGTTACACCATAAACCCCACACTAATCTCTCCAAAGAATACATTTGGGTCCCGACATTTTGAAAGTCTTCATTTGCAGTTCTGTAGATAAACAGCTGCTATTTTCAAATCAAAACACCTCCTTACCACGAATTTTATCAGAATGCAGAGAAAGAAATTACCTTTAGTATTCTGACCACTCTTATCATGGATAGACTTTTGGATCCAAGATTTGCTTTGTTTTTAATGCTTGAAACCATTCCAAAAAATCCTTTGTTACTAATTCGGAGACCTTGTTAACTTGCAATAAAATAAAGCAAAGCCTTCCTTTGCCTGCATGGGTCACTTTGATTCATCTTGAGTACAATTCATGGATCATGGACTAGTTTGCACTGGGACTTGAAATTGCTGACAATCTTAGCACTTATGCCACTGTCTGTACCTGCTTCTGTTGAAAGGATTTTTTCCCTTTCTAAATTCCATTTTTAAGTTCTCAGTTTTTTTACAGCTATTTCTTAAAGCAATTATCACAACTTTATACATGATGTCTATTTCCACTGACATATTTCCAGTGAGTAATGGTAAGATGAAACTCATTTTTTCCTTGTGGGAAAAGGACATCTGGGCTGTGTCTATGCTAATAAGCTAAGAAAGGATAAGGCATGGATAGAGTGCTTGTATGAAGTTGCCCATTTTATGTAATACTTAACAGTCATGGAGCTTTCCTGTACTATATCCCCTGTTATTGCAAATAATGTGTGAATACAACTCAGAGGTTAATGTGGGGCAGGGACTGCTGCATTACCCTGTGGGGCAAGAGTGGGAAGACTTAACTCTATGACTGTGACTGGTGCTGTGCTACTTGCACTGGGAGCCAGAAATCAAGACATTTATTCATAAACATAGCCCTGGATGATGAGGCACTGCATGAAAGGAATCAAGAACACTCCAGACAGTCAACAAGTGTTGTACAGAATAGGAAGTCTTGTAACACACAGATGTATAGAAGATAGACTGAGAAAGCTGGGACTGTTCACCTGTAGAACAGAAGGTTGTGTGGAGACGTCATAGCAACCTTCCAATATCTGAAGGGGGCCTGCAGGGAAGACAGAGAGGAGCTCTTTTTCAGGAACTGTAGTGATAAAACAAGGAGTAATAGGTATAAATTGAAAGAGGGGAAATTTAGGTTAGATATTAGGAAGAAATTCTTTACTGAGAGGGTGGTGAGACACTGGAACAGATTGCCCAGAGAAACTGGGGACATCCTAACCCTGGAAGCATTCAAAGCCAGGCTGGATAAAGCCTTGAACAACCTGGTCTAGTGGGAGATCCCTCTGCCTTTGGGAGGGGAGGTTGGGACTAGATGATCTTAAAGATCCATTCCAACCCCTTAAGATTTTATGATTCTATGATATTTCTTGGAAATAATTTTTTTTTATGAACTCTACAGTGCTAGATGTGTCTTTGGGTATCTATCCCTGTGCACGGGTACCAGAGGGAATAAAAACTGCACAGGAAAGAAAAAAGGAAAAAAAGTGAGCCCTGCAACGTGATGAGGAAAGCACTGTTTTTTCTAGAACAATGAGAATTTGTGTTTCAAGAACTGAAGCATTCATGAGGAAATCTGAGGGGTGTGTAGAACAGAAGGAGACAAATCTTGCCCAAACTTACCCATCTTATCTTTAACAAAATGTAGAGATCAATATCAAATTGCAGAGATACATATCTTTGGAACTGAACTCTCTTCAAAGAGACATGGGTAGCTAGCCTCCCAAAAGGATCACAAAAGTGAATTAGCATATCTGCAGGATACAAAGGAAACTGTTTGACAAAACATGTCTTTATTTACATCACACAAATATAAAAGTACCAGTACCAAACAACTACCTTTTAATAACTTAGGGAATTAATCTCTACAGGTGAGAGAGAGGAAAATACACATGGACGTGAGACAGGAGAGTCACCAGAGATCTATTCAGCTTTTATGCCTAAATCTAAACTAAACCGTATCTAACTACAACAAAGAAAATAATCTAATGATATTTAATGATAGACACCAATCTCTGAAGTTCTATGTTATATCATAAACAGTATGGCTCTTCATAATTTATGCTGTCTACCCTAATTCTAATAATTCTAGACCATGCCTATTACTTACAGGTATTAGGACCACACCATCTGAGCAGCAACTTCAGTCCTTAGGTTTTCCAGTCTAAACCTACTTTTACCTTGGCTGTCAGTCACTGAAAACACGTGAACAAAACATTTAGATCCCACACAAGTCACTTTTTGATCCCTAATTTCCCAAATCCTTCAGAAACAAAATGAGATATGCAACATTTAAATTCTCAAACCACTCTAGCCTCAACCTGAGACAAATCCAAGCCAGACAATGAATATTCACCTCAAGCTACCCTTTCCTGAATCTAACTTAACTGCTGCTGCCCAGTAATGAAAACCAACAAGAAAACAAGACTGAAAAAAAAAACTTTAAAAAGACACAACACACAGGCATTACAACTCCTTTGCATAATGCTGAAGAGTGTGCAGCTTCAAGTATTCAAAGGAGCTCTTCACTTTCCAGCTCTCAAACCATGAGTCCAGCCCTAACTCTAAACCTAGCAATGGTCAGGGATTGCAGCTCTCCAGCAAACAGGACAGACAAAAAGCAACAGTCATCCTTAATATCCTCTTAAATTTTGAGACATGTAGCCTTCTTCAATCTGTACATTCCCAAACACTAGCCCAAACACGAGTGCTGAACTTAACCAGGATAATGGAACAAATTATAAGAAAAAAAGAGCAAAAAGTATTGTCCTAAAACAACTCTTTTTCCCTATTCTGCGGGCAAGGGATCAGATGTTGAAATGGGTTCTTCAGTTATTGCATTTCCCCAAATAAACCTTAACCTCAAAAATAATTCTAGCCAAGGGAACCACCCATCCAGTGAAGGGAGCATAAGCCGATGACCTCAATTGACTCCAGACTTCTCTTCAGTCTTCTCTCTGAAGGCTGCTCAATTTCAAAGAAAAACTAGATTCAAGTTTTAGATTTGCAAGCCCCAACATAAGAGTAATTATTAGAAGAACTATATACACATTTTTTAAAAAAAAGTATTGACAACAGCTCTATTCCAAAATTTGCAGGAAAAAAAGAATTAACTGGTTTCTTCAAGCTTTTATATTACCAATATTTAATCCAAATCTAATCCTAACTCTGATTGCAACAGGACTCATTCTTCCAGTGAGAAAACATAAATTCAACATAGTGACTGATCACAGTCAGTACCAGCCCAAGTTTAGGATGAGGAGTATTTTTTGGAAATAAATTATAATGTCTTACTTTGGAGAGAAAGGTGAGGTAGACATATTTGAGTTAAACTTCTGAATTAGATTAAGACTTGAAATGGTTTTATCTGAAGGTCCTCTAGACAGAGATTCCTTAAAATATTTTGAAGTACACCTTAAACTGCAAACGTATTTTACAGAATCAGTGGGAGGCACTGTTCTTCCTAACAGTAAGAAGGCCCTGAACACTACTTGGAGCACTAAATTTATAGAAGATCTAAGAAAAAATTTACCTGACCATGAAATAAGCTTTGCAACAGCAGAGGATCCTGGAGTCTGCTAGAGTGACAAGATCTACTGAAATGTCACTTGACCCTAGGTTTGTCAATTTGCAGATTGCTTAGGTGTTTTCAATAGCTACTGACCTATAGGCACACTGTGCCATTTTCTGAGTGTCACAATGTGTTTGAATAGTTATTAATCCTCACTGCAGGGAGTTAATTTCCACCTTCCCTGGGAATCAAAAAGTAAGTTGGCTGAAAATATTCCCTCAACTGGCTGACCTACGAGGCAAGTGGCAATGGTCCTTAACTGCTGTGCAGCTGCACCAGCTTCACACTGTATCACTGTAGCTAGGAAGAGAGCTGGGGTTAGTGGTGGTCGTTCCCTGTTGGGCAGAGGGCAGTTAGGATTAGCACTAGGATGATTTTGAAAAAGGATAACTGAAAATATCAGCCATATGCAGTGTATGCCAAGCCTCCTGGCAAATCTCAGTGAGGGCCATCAAGGATAAGGATTAGTGGTATGGGAATCCATGTTCACAGCCAAGGGCAACAGCAGTCCACGTAATAATTCTCCCTGGCTAGAAATCTGTCCAGTCTGACAGTTTCTGGTGATTAAGTAAGGACATATCAAAGAGACAGCTAATGTGTCGGTGACTTCTGCTCCTGGTGATGGCTTTAATTCTCTTTTCCAACAACATGATTTTCTAGCAAATTCAGCATGGACATTGAGTGGCAGGTAGGGGTCCTAATGGAAAACATACTGGAATATCACAGGTGCATGTGATGCATATGAGTAAAGTGAGATAATGATGTTAAAGGAATGGTGTGAGAAAACAAGACTGGATGCAACATGTGTCACAGACAAACTAAGATCTTATGCAGGGAATCACATCTGGTGACCTCAGATGAGAACTCAGACATGGTTAATTGTAGATGTTGCCTGTGATTATAGAGGTCTGCAATTTTTTTTCCTGAGGAAGTTTAAGGAGAAATCTGTCACCTAAACTGCCTTTATATAAACATATCAGTGAGATGTCATATCATTAACAAAAAGTCTTAAAAGAAAGAATGAACGAAACCCTTGAATAAACCCTTAGTAACTAGGATTATGTGTTAGTTGATGACTCATGTACAAAGTGATAATACCACTTAAAAGAGTTAACACATTTCACCAGAGTAAATAACTGTTCACTTGGAGGAAAATCTGATGGAATGTGGCTGGAAATTAAGGTGTGAATAGATCTCAGTGGGAAATAATGTAATGAAAAACACAGGACCATATATTCCTGGGGATGTGTAAAAATATCATCATTAAAAGTTCATAATTCACTTTTCTTCTTTAGTCAGCCTTATAGCAGTCAGCAATCAGTGTTTCCAAAACCAAGTTGTTGTTCCATAAAACCCAGTTTGGTAACAGGAAAATGTCCTGTATAGACAAAAGTACATGCAGTGTGTGGAAAGAAATGCACAGAATATATATTCATTAAGTGTGGTCTCACTGACATCTGTGCTTCTTTGGACTAATAGAAAGTAAAACCTACTCAAGACTTTTTGAAGAAATCTTTGAAGACAATAAAATAAATCCAAAATGAGTCACCCATTCTGAGCCGTGACCCTCTAAGATCTGCCATGCTGCCTTCTGTTCTCTGAGCACAGATGCTAGGAACCAAAGACTCTCATTCTGGCATGTAGATCAGGCTATGAATTGACCAGCCAACCTTCAAAGAAGGCAAGGAGAGAAAACTCATTATGAGAAAGTGGAGAATGGGGCTTTCCAAAGGGTCAGGCTTAGCACAGATAAAAAGTGCTATGATAAGAAAAACATTACTTTTGAACATTTGAAGATGGCTGTACTGAAGACTGATCTTTCTGAGAAAAAAAGACAAATTAGCGATAAAAACGTTAACTGGAATATCTTCTCCTTTGTGATAAATAAACAAACAAGTAAATAGGTCATTCTTTTCTCCTTAGTGATTTTAAGCAAAACAAAGAATCTTTAGGTATTTCTGTGGGGTCAGGGCATAGAGGGGCACACCTTTATTAGTAACTTAGAAAAAACTATGACACAGACTCAAACACTGAGGTGGAGTCATCCAGACGTGTTTCATTTCTAGAAGTTTCCTTAGCACAGTTTTAATGTGTGACAGATGACAAGAAACCTGGAGAGAGACATTTTACAAGGGCCTATAGTGACAGGACAAGAGGAATGGCTTCAAACTGGAAGAAGGTAATTTTGCATTAGACATTACATTAGGAAAAAATTCTTAACTGTGAGGGTGGTGAGGCACTGGAACAGATTGTCCAGAGAGGTTGTGGATGTCAGATCCCTGAAACTCTTCAGGGCCAGATTAAATGGGGCTCTGAGTAACCCAGAATAGTGAGTGGCATCCCTGCCTATGGCAGGAAGGTTGGAACTTGATGATCTTTAAGACCCCTTCCAACCCAGACCATTCTCTGATTCCATGATAATGATCACAGCTACACATTTAAAGAAAAATCTTGGTTAATGAACTGAGAAGTCTCAGAACATGCAAACTGGATTCCTTTCTTCTGAAATTGAACTGAAAAATGCACTCCAAGAGAGCATTAAATGAGCTCCTGCCATAGATGGATGTGTTTTCCACTGGACTGAACTGGAACTAGTCTGAGGCAAAATTTCCTGAAAACCTCTATCTACAAACCCAGACTTAATGTCTGTACTAATGGGTAATGCAAATGTTGCCAGTAAATCTCTCCAGAAAGATGCAGGTACTTAAATAACAGGTGCAAACTGTAACAGGAAGTAGCTACAGTCGTCAAAGTTTAAGTTTATTTAAGACAGAATGGACATAATAAAAGATTATTCGTAGTGGCCCCCTTCTGGAACACCGAAGGACTACATATAAAATTCTTAAAGACTGTAAATAATTCTAACTCTTCTTTCTTGAAAAGAGGATCATTTATCCCAATACAGAGTATAAACTATACCTAATATTTTTCCTAAAGTTTATTACAGTCAAAATTTAAGTTTATTTAAGACAGAACGGACATAATAAAAGATTATTCGTAGTGGCCCCCTTCTGGAACACCGAAGGACTACATATAAAATTCTTAAAGACTGTAAATAATTCTAACTCTTCTTTCTTGAAAAGAGGATCATTTATCCCAATACAGAGTATAAACTATACCTAATATTTTTCCTAAAGTTTATTACCCCTTCATATAAAAAATTTCATTTCTAGAAAAGAAATGGTATACTAAATCAATAAGACACATGCCTGTAATTTGGTTAAATTAGCTATATTTTTTACTTTTCCTTTAAAATTCATGTGTTAAAATAATCTTATTTTTGTATTTGTATGCATTTTGCATTCCTGAAGGCATAAGAAATTATTCTGGAACTTATTGAGCCCCAGATTTTCTTTAACACTCATCCACATCAATTTAACAGCTGTTTTCAATGTTATAGGATTTTTTTTTTTAATTTGTGGTTTTAGTTTATTTCTAAATATGGAATAACATAGATTAGTCTCTCCTCATGTAATACTGAAATTAATTTTCTTCTATGGCAAAAATTTCATCAACATTTCTATATAAATGCAATGATAAAACTGTGTGATCTAAAAAAAATCCAGTTTAGAAAACAGCTTAATACAGTAAATTCTTTAGCATTTAGTTATGCTCTTTAAATGTTAAGCTTTGTATCCTGCAAAAAGTTCTCATTACCTAGCAGACATACAACACTTTCTACTTCATCTTTATAAAATCAGCTT
Source organism: Corvus brachyrhynchos (assembly GCF_000691975.1). Lineage (NCBI taxonomy): Eukaryota > Metazoa > Chordata > Aves > Passeriformes > Corvidae > Corvus > Corvus brachyrhynchos. Next base: position 586,307 of record NW_008237423.1, read on the forward strand.
TTTTAAAAATAACAACCCAAAATATATACTTGCCCAAGGACTGATCCTCATGCAAGTTTTGTTTAGATATCACACGTAAAATAATAACTGCTACCTTTTATGTTGTACTTACGAATTTTTTATATTATGGAAATTACACAAGTTTATTCTTCTATACATATGATTCATTTGTTTAACTTCTTCAGTGTGCTTGCCAAAAGGAAGTAGAATACTTCTTTCTCCGCTTGATGGATAAATATAATTGTATGTGAGAATGGGGTGACATTTACCCATATCATTATTGCACTGTTCTACCACTAGGAATAAAAATCAAAACAAATCAAATAAAACCATGCATATAATTGTTTTAAAACTCATATTTATCTATTGCAATGAAAACATCCTCAAACCTCTAACCTAAAAAAAAAAATCTCTTCTTCATTTTGCTAAAGGTTTTACAAAGCTGACAAAACCAGTTTTATCTGTGAATCTACTCCCTGACTTATACTACTACATTTAAAGAGTTTGGGGTTTAATTTTTCAAAACTAAAATAAATATAATATTCACATCTTACCATTCAGTCATCTGCTTTAAAAAATAAGTAAATATTGAGAAAATAATACTGTCAAAATATATTTTGTCTGGATCCTCAGCTGGTGTGAGAGAGTCTTCATGAGGTTAAATATACACACCTACAAGGAATTATCACAGCTGAGGATCCAGACACAAATTTTTACCTCTTTTATCCTCTGTTTATTAAGGGTCTAATCATTGTATAAGTTAGAACCCCTTGACAGCACTCTGACCATGTGCAAACATCTCAGACTTCACCTTTAGCCCCTTTAAAATAAGAGAGAAATTTGAAAGGACCTTCCTGACAGGCTGATGCAGGGGGTGGAATCTTGGCTCAATAAAAGACAGTGGCAAAATCCTATTTCATTTACTAGACCTACAGCTTTCTCAAGAGTTGTAAAGAAGACCCTACGAACAAAGGATGTGTTCCTAAATATAATTTATGAACAATAACAGTGGAGTTAGGCACCTTATTCTGGTTAACTATGGAGAAAAGTAAAGAATATTATCTCTTAGAAAGTCTGGGAAAATCTGCTGCTGATGTCAGTTTTCTGACAGAAATGCATCCTGACACAAAACTTTCAGTGATAGCTATAGGACTTAATAGGGAACCTCCAAGAGAACTGCATTTTCCAGCAATGTTTTTTACATTACTACTCCTAGCGTGAGCATAAAAGCAAATTTGGTTGATAGAGTACATATATTTATGTTGGATTATTTTTTTGGCTATGTGATATACCATCTTTCTTTATGATCTGCAGTTTTATGAGGAAAAGCCACATCTTAGAACAATTACTACAACACTACTGAGACCAAGAAATTTTTTTCTCTCATTTTTGCCTTTTCCTTGGCTAATGTTGATGACAATGGCTAAGCTCTTACTGGATAGAAAGTATTTTGAAGGAAATGGGACAGTACAGCTGAACAGAGCGGGGGAAAAAGACGAAAGAAAGCTGTGCCATGTGACGCAGTCGTGTCACATGCATTCAGGTCATAAACTTATCTTGGAAAAAAGCAGATGCAGAAAAAGAGCTTCAAGGGTAATCACACAGGAGAGTCTGCCTTGTTATTAATTAATCTGCACAATTTTTATTTACTTTTTAAAAAAACCACCAAACTACAAAATTAGTTAATAGCCAAAACAGGCAACTCTTCCATTAGTTTTTCTCTGCCTCTCCCAGTGGTTTGTGGATTTATGTGCTATTTCCTACACATAGATCAGTAAACTTTATGAGATACTGAAAAAAAAAGTGAAGCAATTATAAAAACAGTATTTTGATACTCCTACAAAATCAGTGGAGACCTAGTCTAAGCCTCTCCAAAGCCAAATAAAATACTGGTGCAAGTTAAGGACGTAGGGGAGGATAGTACTGAAAATAAAAAGCCTTTATATAAATTGATATTATCAGCATTCTGACTTTGCTTTGATTCTTAATCTCAGAAAGAGGCATAAAAAACTAGAAGAGTTTCACTGGTGGGTATTAACGAAAATCCATTAATCAATTAATAAATTACTCTTTTAGGTCTTAAGGAAATATATGAATTTTTAATAAATAAACGTAAGTAGTTTTTGTGTGGAAAAGGTCTTCATTATCTTTGGTAATGTGAAATAACTATAATAATATTAAACCAACAGCAGTGAGAGTAGAATGCCTTTCATGAGTTTTCTGGTATCAACTGTGTAAATACAATCACCCTCTTTCCAAAATAGCCGCAGAGAACGTTAGAATACAATGCTTAATGATGTGGGAGTAATTTATTTTATTAAGTGCTTTTCAATATGAAGCAATCATCACCTTTTTAACTAATCATCTATTTCACATTCTAATAAACATGGGAATCATCTGCAATGATACTTAAAGTTGCATATAGAGCGTGCTTCTCCATTCCTGTGACTGGGTTAACACCACACCCATGGAAAATGTTATTATGTTCTAATGATTCCAGAGTTTGGTTTTACTCTGATGGGACCACGCAGGCCACGTTAAACTGACCAACTGTGATTTACAGCTAGTTTGTCTTCTGCCTGGAAAATGTAGAATTGAGCTATTTAAAACAGTAGCTGTTTTCCTCATTCATCTGTTTCGGATCACACTAATCCTAGGTTTGGATGAATGATAACATGAAGTTAATGTTTATGGCGTTCCCAAGTATTTACTAAGTATTACACAACTGCAGTACCCCAATCATGGAATGAATCATAGAATGTTAAAGGTTGGAAGGGACCTTAAAGATCATCTAGTCTCAACCCCCTCTGCCATGGGCACAGACATCTCCCACTAAGGAACACAATCACAATGAACTCCAGTTGAATATGGACGCTTTCCATGTCCACGTCCTAGACATGGTTCAGGGCAATCAGCTTTAGGTGGCCCATCTTCCGCCTAGCAGGCAAACTGTACAACAGTAAACAAAGAAGCAGGAGGGATCACAGGCATGTGGAGCTAATTGGATTGAGAGATGAAATTTCATATAGACCCAAATAAAGCTGTAACCAAAAATGCTACAGAAACAATGCTGTTTCAACAGATAACCCACCGATCTATACAAAACGGTTTTTCCATTAGATATGTAATTAATTAGATGGTTTGTTATGTAGTAGACTTAGGCATGCAAAATTATGTTTTGTTTATATTTTCCTGTAAAACTTAGAACCAAGGATTCTTTTGGTCTTAATCACATGGTGCAAAATTCAATTGGATTTGAGTGAATGGTTTTGAAGTGAGAATTATACTTAGAAATGCCTATTGCAGTTGTTGTTTCCAGTAATTACGCAATGTTTTACTTAAAGGTATTTCTAAAAAGCACTTACATATATATATATGCACTTCTAAAGTTTTCTTGAAACATTGTTAGTACATCATAAACTTTTGTACAGGAAGATATTCCATTACCCAGATAGAAAAGCCAGAGTGTCTTTGTGATTTTGCTCATGTTCAACAGTGGACCATAAAAATCTTCTTTTCTTGAAATGAAATAATGTTGAAAGGTTTTAATTTCCTTGCATATTCTCAATAATGTGTATTGGATTTTATTACTTATAAATTAATATTTTCTTTCTCCATGAGTCAAGACAATGACCCAAACTAGAAGTTACAGAGAAAAGGAGCACTTCTCTATCTGGGGAAACAAACCAAGACTGAAGTTTCAGCTTAGAGTAGTTGTAAAGGAAAATGGGAGACTAGAAAGAGGAAAAGTTGAAATGTCAAACAGGTACCAGGGTCCTGGGTAACTAAGAGTGAATAGTAGCCAGAATTCTTGAAGTGCTTGATAGGTGTAACCCTGTGGTTGTGAAATAGGAATTATATGCCCAAACATCTTTCTGAATCTTTGCCTCACTGTAGAAAAATTTTCTGGTACGCTATTTTCAAGTGAAAAAATGCATCTAATATTTTTGTATAATCCTGATCTTAAATGCAAATCACAATAGACTTACTTATTCAAACATCCTTGAGACAATGGAAAACTAACCTGTCTTTTTTCTTACGGATTATTCAGCTGGAACTAGACTGAAAGGACTAGACCCATGTATTGTTTAAAGTACTTCAGGGTACTTGTATGAAGAAAAACTGGCATTAGAACAGCTGAAATAAATTAATTTGTTAAATATCTTTTGCATCCAGTATAACAAAACTGCAACATACAGTCTGTGATATAAACAGATGTCAAATCCAGGAAGGGTAGTGACATGACCATATATGTACTGGCAAATGTTTAGAAATACAAAAATACAGTGGTAAATTAGAGAAAGCTGAAGGATCTAAATTCTAATATCTAAAAAAGGCAGGTACTAACTAAAAACAAAAGAATTCTTTTGCTTTTGAAGACATTAAATTAATTAATCACTGATTTTAATACACACAGTGTCAAATTAAGGGAAGCTGTTTGAAAATGATGAAATTCTGCTGCACACAAGGAGAGATTCAGTGTTCAAGCAGGTGTTGATTTAATAGGGTTGGTTTTTTTCTTTTTCTGGGTGGATTAAATGTTGGGAAGGCATGTTCTTTTCACAAATCTCTGTAAGGATTCTGTCAAGGAAAATCACTAAAGAAAGACACAGATGGGGAGTGTTTCAGCCAGATTTTCTTCTTGGAGCACATACACACACATCATTAATCTATTGCTTCCTGCTTCATAAATGGATGGAGTTCTCCAGCTTTGTGATGCTACAGCCCCTTGATAGCATAACCTCTAGCAGAAACCTTCCATTTAATTTCATTCACAATAATAGGTGCGCAAAGATGCCTGAAGTTCAGCTTTTTCAATACAGTTGTTGAGGAAGTTGTCCAGTTTTCTTAATACCTTAGCAGTGCATAGACACAACTATTGTTTCCAATACAATATTAATTTGGTTTGGGGTTATAGACTCTCAGAGTGCATGTTTCTTGTTATAGCAAATACTCTAGCTATAATCTTCCCTTTATAAATAACACGATGCTATGCAACATTCCCTGATTGCACCCTTCTTTGTTTCCCTGTCCTGATTCCCAGCTCCTCAACATATTTTAATTACCTGTTTAAAATGGCTTTGTGCAGCTAATTGTCCAATGCGCACCATACACCCAGACCAGCATAACCAAGCCTGCAAGAGCACTGTTCAGATGGCCAAAAATTTGACAAGGGTCTAAGGCATCTCCCTAGAATTTATCCAGATACTTACACTGTCAAGGACAAGACAGGAAGACCTTCCATATGGAATCGACCAAAAGGCTTGGTGTGTTAATTGCACACTGATTTCTGAAGGCACTCCAGAAGAACAGTCATGAGAGTTACACAGTACACCAACAGCTTTGCTTGTAACCTGATTTTTTTTTATTCCAGATACAATGATTTAATCTCTGTGAAGCTGCTCTTGCATTTGCTGTCCTCTTCATGACATATCCCTCAGGGCTCAGAGACAGTTTGCTGCTGAGGCAACAGCAGTTTTCTACAGGTTTTGGGTTGCATCGTTAGCGATTCATAGGCAGAATGTCTGTTAAGGGTAAGACTGAAGTACAGTGTTGGGAGTTTTTTTACTTGGGAGATGTGTTGTGGCTTTTGCTTGTTTGTTTGGGGGTTGCGGTTTTGGGGTTTTTGCTTGGGGGTTGTTTTTTTATTAGTTGTGCTTGTTTGAGTTTTTTAATGCTGTCCAGGCTGAACTACTTGGCAGGTTTACTAACACAATGAGAAATGTGCTTTTAAAGAGCTTTATTGCATGCACACATGACACAAATACATACCTACATATTACAAAAAACAAAGGAGATATTTCAAAAAAATTATTAAACCACGTCCAGTATTGTAATAAAACATTCATGAAAAATCATCTTTGATAGATACACATCTCACAATGATAGATATTAAAGGAATTAGGATTTTTTTTCTGAAATTATATGGAAAAATAGAATAGAGAAAATAAATATTCTGTATTAAGTGTAAAGCAATGTGCCTTCTGACAGAAGCTACATCAGTACTGCAATATTATCTCAACTGGTTCAGATCTAAAGAAAAAACATCACAAATTCTCTTCTCTCTAGGATAAGTAATGAATATCTTTTGAATTAATTCCATAAATTATCAGGTTTATAGTGACTAACATAATACCCTTCATGATAAACATAATATTTTACAACCAAACCTACAGTAGATCATGGCTGTGCACAATGGCTGCAGCTTTTCCAGTACCTGTGCCTTTATAGTCTTAATGCATCCCAGATTTAGTTGTTTTTATTGGCTCTTGGCATTCAAGTATGTAACCAGCTCTGAACTCAAATGTCAAAATACAAAGAAAAGTGTCTGGAGCCCCCTTGCAATAATCTGGCACTGAAAATACAGGAAAAACTTTTAGAAATCAATATTTTCCTTCTTTGAGTTCTCCCCAGTTATATTGAATTGGAAAACAGGAGTTTAACCATATGCACTGCGTAATCCCTTTCTCATTGGTTTGAAACTTGATAAATATGGGGTAAAGGAAGATGGCTGCCAATAATTAAGCTGAAAAAAACCCAATATATGGGAATCAAACATCTCTGCAGACAGATTTTGATCTTATAGTGCAAAATATATCTAAAATAAATTGCTTAGATAGTGGTAACTTTTCAGCTATCTTTCTAACTAGGCAGCATCTGCAGTCCCATGTTCTACTAGTTCGTGCTAATTAATTTTGTCTATTATCTGTCCTAAGCATAGTAGTATCTCACATATATGTTTACCTCTACTACTTATGTTGAGTGCTAAGGACAATGTAGACGTATAATTCTTCCAGAGACAATGTCACCTAAACACCACAAGTTTGCAGCATTATCAATTAAAGATTAAATGTTTAGGTATACAGATATGTATTGACACATCTATGTATACTTTTTTACAAAAAATATATGTTTATATATATATTTGTTTGTTTGTATATCTATGTATTTATTTATATATATCATGCCTAAGTAGTATCTAGTATCAGCTTTTAACCAACACCAGTTAAATAGCAAGTGCTAAATTTTAAAAGTGTTGATAACCTTTTTCCTGTGAGTGAGAGTTAATTTAACTCTACTGTCCTTTTTCTCCTAGGTTTATGAGTCATGTATTATATTTTGCAAGAGATTCCTGCT
>NW_008237423.1:593531-675384 GCF_000691975.1 Corvus brachyrhynchos
GAACTTTTCAACCTTGCCCTGGATAAACTAATAAGTTGAATTCTTCTAGTCAGTCAGTTTTTCAGTCAGGCTTTCAAAAACCTGAAGGTCTTTTCTAAATCCTGTCAATTTAAACAGATTTTTTCACAAAAGCATTTCAGTTGATTTCTTGATTATTTCCAGAGATGCACAAACCTCGTATTGCTTCCCAATATCTGAATTTGCCTCCAAATTTTGTGGTCACTCTTATGCATACACTGAAATGTTTATATCTGTACAATATCAGTAAAGAATGTGTTTGAGGTACTTCTTTTCTCTTGTCATATGCTGATGAGTAGGTTCGAAATCGTATTATCATCCTTACTTAGGGTGAAAGCTGAAATCTGGCACCTTCTGTAAGCTCCCATAGACCTCACTGGAAAATAAGCAATGATGATACTGTATGTTCAAGCCCTTAAAACCTTAAAAATCTGAATCAGTCTTGAGTAATTTCATAAACAAAGTAATAAAAGGATGGGTATAGTCATTTCCCCACCCCTGCTGGCCCTCTCCATGGCATTTAATGACAGAAGAATGAAATTCAGCCCCAAATGAGGATGAGAGAGGCATTGGAGATGTTTGACTATGAAAAAAAATTCATGGTTTCAGTCAGCTGTCCAAGACAACAAAGTCAGCTTCTGCCTTTGGCTTTTAAATAAAAGCTCAAGCATACAAATCCACAGGTCAGCGGAAATGATTACCATAAACAAATCTGGACAAACATCCTGCCATTTGGAAGCCTATGCAAATAGACATTTTCATCATCTGGGCTCCACTAATCCACACAAAACTATGCACATTTTAAAATAGGCTTAAACAATGTCTCTTCTTTGATGATCCAATCAAAACAAAGTTAATATTTTTGTGAAAACTAAAATGGACATCTCATTCCTGTTTTCCTTTTATTTTTGTTGGTGGGGGAGAGGCAAGAGGGGTGGCAGGGTGGTGAGCAAAAAGGCAGAGTTATCCCTCAAAAATGCCTCCAGATTTTAAAGAGAGTACAGTCATCTAGCAGCAGAGAACTTTTTTTGCAAGGTTGATTGACAACCCAGGCAAGTCTTCAAGCCTGTGTGACAGACTCCAACTCTTACGTGATGTAGCTCCTTCCCTGCATGAAGCTGCAGCAGCAGTAGTCTCTGATCCCCTGCCACATAACAGCTTTAAGTGGCTACTTTCCACACCAATGGCACTGACACTTCACTGGCTGCACATCTATCCCAAATCTTTGCACTTACAGTACCTGGCACCAGTCCCTATTTCTCCTTCCCTGAATTTTTTCCAGCAGTGCTTTTCCTGGTCATATTAGAGCTCTCCAGCAGATCCCTACTTAGCAATATTTTTTTTTTTACTTCCAAGATATCTTTTTTCACTTGTACGCTTGCTGCCTCCTGCCTTATCATTCGACTAACTACAGACAAGACATTTTCTTTGAAACAAAATCCCATAGAAGTCAAAGATGGAAGGAATGAAGTTAAAGACTCAAGTGGAAAAATGACAAATAGAATTTAATAAAGAGTGATCTTTGAATAAACTGTTAGGCAGTTCTAGCAAGGATAGAATTGCAATGGGCAGTTCCAAGACAAAAGGAATTTTTTTCTAATAAACAGTCTAACTTTCTTCTAAGCATTGTCTTAGGAACTCCTAACGCACATCACAGTTAGGTAGCATATGTTCAGTGAAATCAAAGTTATTATACCTATGGGGCGTGGGGTTCAAGGGCTTTATGAAGACAGAGAAAGCCAAGTGGCTCAGTATGCTTTTGCATCACAGAAAGTCTGGTTTAAATTCCAGATCCTAGGAATTATTGACAATTAGATCTTTTGGTGTCTTTGGAGTTACTTCCATATAAATATTGTATTACAGTTCTCATTTGAAACCATTTAAATGTGTATATTTTTAGTCCATTGACACAGGCTTTCAAAGGTCACGGCTGCTTGCCTTAAATGATAAGGGAATGCCTCCTGAAGCCACCTGTGCTGTGTGACAGCCTGTGCCCACTGTCAGAGAAAAGCTCTCCCAAGCTGAAGCCGCACTTCAACAAATTATTCAACATGCCCTTTTGCTATGGTTTTAGACAACAGTCAGAAGTGTTTACCTTTTTTCCAATAATTGAATGGTGAAAACCACAGCTCAGATATTAATATTCCCTCTGCTGTACTGTGGAGTCAAAAAGTAGAGTGGTAAGCACAGAAGTACACCATAAACCTTTGTCCAGCAAATACAGAGTGTCTTACAGCTCCTCACTGTCCCAAGGAATAAACTCCATGCACCAGCCAGATGATTCAATCTCTTGCTTCAAGGTACATGGAGACTCTGTGGCCTGGCTTAGCATTCATCTTACTGTAAAAGCAAGAGATCCCAATTGTTTAAAAAACCCATAAAAAAGAGCAACCAAAAGTCATCAGGAATCTTTCCAAAGGGTTGCAAAGTTTTTGGACAGAGCGTAGGTGTTCCGGTTTGGCCAAATTTAGAATATACCCTCTGAAAGAAGGCAGGTTACAACCATCCCTCCCCCACCAGGTTAGGGAAAAAATAAATTTTCCTCAAATGAAAGAGAAAGAGATAAAAACTACTTATTTAACAAACACACAGGAAAAGGATAATGATGCTAAATAATAAAATCTCTCGCTCTGCTGAGAGAAACCTGGGAAAATTTCAGAGTCCTTTCGTAGTCTCTCTCCCCCTCCTTGGAGCTGGGACAGGGTGGTGTGCCCACCTCCAGGGTCAAGGCCTTGGTGGAAAGTCCTCCCAATGTATTCTGATGTTGAAACTGTCCAGCGGAGAAAAAAAAAGGGAAAAAAAAAGTCCCAGGAAAACAAAAGTTCAACTCTCCATCTCTCTCCAGAGAAAGAAAAAGGAGTTGAAAAACTGGCCAAAAGCAAGCAGGGCACTTTCCCCACTCTCGCTCTACTGCTGCTGAACACAGAGCTGTCGCTGTCTCTGTCTCCTTGAAAACATGAAAACAAACTGCTTAGAAAGTTCCCTCTGTTTTGTCTCTCCCCCCTCTCGGGCTCAGTTTAAAGGCACAGAAAGGCACAAAATTATTTGCTGGGCATGGGGCAGCGATAGGGGATACACATCACAAAGTCACCCCAAGACAGTAGGTAAGCAATAGGAATGAAAGCTTTCTTCCTCTTCTCAGCTACATATCCTCTCTTTCTGCATGTTGTTTGCCTGCTACATTCTGCTGTCTTTTGTGCAGTGTTAGGAGATTTTCTTATTGCCTTCATGTGCCCCTTATCTCTCATTTTCAGATGCAGACAAATGCTGCTTCTATTGCTTTTTAGCACAGAACTCCCCCCACAGATATATTGCTGGTCTCACCTCCTTACAGTTCAGATGAGTAACCTGTCAATGTGCATAATCACTTAAGAATATTAAGGAAACTATCAGTCATCCTTTGAATGTTCAAAATAGCAGTGGTATAAAAGTGGGTTTTAACTCCCATTATCCAGTGGGGTGCACTGGCACAGGAATTGTGAAAAGCTGCAAACCCAATTTTATAATATAATGGAAGGAAACAACATAACTGAGACATTCTGCCTCAACTCTTGTTTCTTGCAGCTCTTTTGTACATATCAACTGGACATAGATATTTCTGGTTGTACAACAGAAGCTGTCAGGATAAGAACTGTTGAATTGAGCTCTTACGATTATATAAAAATATTAAGTCCTCCCAAAATCATGCCTAGAGGACAAGGTGAATAAGTGTCTGTAAACAGATAGATCTCCTTCCACACTGATCCACCAAGAAGGGAAGTACAGATGTTCCCCAATGGAAATCATAATTAGTGCTGTATCAGTAAAAATTCCTCATCTGCACTACCATGGTTTTAGTTCCTATCTAGGCATACAAAGACTGTAAACCCAGGATTGAAAAAAACCCCAACTTTATATGACCCACATGTCAAATTAAACAGTCAACTGAGATTACGGGGCATCTTTAAAGGGTGACCAATTGTTACAAGTATCATTTCTGCCCCTGAAGACACATTTAACTATTACATTTAACAGACTGATAATGAATGGTACTTACTGCCATCTCTAAAAGTAAGGTGCTTTGTAAATACCATGCTCCCAGAAAATTTGCTTTTAAAACTGTAGAAAAACTCTTCTTTTTCCTATGAGGAGTAAGATTGGAGATGGCTGAGAGAAGAATTTCTACTGACTGTGTAGCCAATATAGTCTTTGGATGCAGTGGTAGAAACCGTTTGAAAATCTTTTTTTAATTATGACAGAGCATGCACCGAAGGGTCACAAGTTCAGAATGTCAACTAACCACAGAACAGGCTGTTCAATTGCTTCAGTGAGCTGCCGTGTGAGACATGAGGACATTGCAAGACGTGCCTCTTCAGTCAGGCATTTCACCATACAACAGTTTTCATCAGTCATCGCTTTTTAGCATTGCCATGCCAAGGGCAGCAGGTAAAACTCACGTACCACTAGATCTTTGCTAGGATCTTTGCAAAGATGTGAAATATCCTTCCTTTTTCTCTCTTTGTTTTACCCAAAGAACTCCAAGTTAGTTGTTCCTACACTGGAATGATTTTCTTCTGAGCACATTTCTCTCTAGACTTTTGAATGAGACTACGCTGAATCTAATGAAGAAACACATTTCATTGAGAGAAGTGGTAGACCTAAAAAAAAAAGTGTCCTAGTTAAATGTATCAATTTATAAATGCTTATGCAGGCCTTTTACCTTTTTTTGCTCTTTCCTTATAATAAACAAGAAAAGTCTCAACTTTTTCCAGTCGTTGCTGTGCTATCACAGAATAAGTTAGGTGTTAAGTTGCAAAGTACTGAAATCCAACAGAAAGGTCAACTGTGTGTAAGAGAAATACTTGTAAAAATTAAAAGCTATATGCTGTATATTGAATCCTATATTTATAAAGGGGCCTTTTTATTTCTTTAGCTTACCATGTAATGAAATCACACATAAAATGACAAAACATCATTTTCTAAACTTAGGCGCCAAATATTGCTTGGTTTTCAAACATGCTAAACATCTAGAATTTTTATAATAGTAAGGAAAAATGAAATAGTGATATAAATTGATGTTGTGAGCCCTGCTCACTCAAAACATTATGGTATATTGTTTTTAAACAAAACAAAACAAAATTAAACAAAAGGATTTTACTTTTTGTGTGTGGATATGATTTTTTTAAGGTAATATTGTAAGTAGTTGCCAATGACATTTACATTGTTTTCTCATTTAATCAAGTCTGTTTGTCATTAGAATGCCTGAACACTGAATTATCTGAAGTGTTGAGCAATGCACAATACACACAAAAATCTTACACTGTATTTCAGCAGCTTTGGCATCTTTTAGTAATATCTTAGAAACATGTGGAGTTGTTAAAGTTTGCTTCCCCCAACATATTTTAATATTTTGCCTGATTTTTATTTACTTATTTCTTCAAATAAAGAAAATCCTTTCAAATAAAGTAGAAATTTGTTTTTATTAAAAAGTAAGGTAAGATATATCTGAATGGTTATTATTTTTTCCTATTCATTCAGCATTCAGTCTTAAGCCCACACTGTTTGAGCAACAAATTGTCCCCCAGGGCAGTTTTGACTGGCTAGGTTACCTTTGCTTTCTGTCCCAAATTTCCATCTGGATGTTCTTGATTCTGGTTCTCCATGTGAGGAATTCCCACCCTGAGGCAGATGCACCAGACTCAGTCATTGAAGTGAAATATCTCCTTTCAAAGAATAAGGAGCCTATTCCACCATCCCTTTTTCAATACAGTTTCATACTTGTAGGTATGTTTTCTCAAGAGCAGGGTGCTTAGCTTATAAAGCACTGCTTCATTCATTCATGAATTCATTCATTCATTTTTAGTAGAATCTCTTTCTGGAGGGTTTGGTCATTCCCCTGCACACATTTGTGGCTTAGCTCAATCAATTTATTTATCTCAAAGTATGAAACTTTTATGAATATACAGAAATGCTACTCTTGCACTAAAACTCTGCAAGAAATTTGTGTGCAGAATTCCACAGCTGCATTACTTAGCAGTTCCATCTTAATGTTGTATTTTCTTTTGCAATCTCACTCATATCATTTGGTCTGTTCAGGGAAAAGGCAGAGACAGGCACGAGCATGTACACATTCAGCAGAGTAGGGGGATGTCCTAAGTAGAAATATGTGGAAAAGGCTTTAATTCCACCAAGCGTCAATTAATCCCTCCCTCTAGCCCTGCTGATGCTGCTCTCATGTGGATCTTCCCAGCACATATTTCTTTCATCCCCATAACTGGCTCCTCCCTGGAATGCTCTTCTTCCCCCAAAAAACTCTTAATTCAGGCACAACATGGATCCTGAAGCAGAAAGCAATGACACTCCTGTCCATTTCTTTAATAAGCAGCTGCCAAAATTCTGTACAAGCAGCTATGCCGTTAGCATGTAAGTATTTACATGGTCATCAGTTTTATATGATGCTTTTCATCTCCAGCTTGTGATACACTTTAGGATTCAGCCTCATCCACCATCGTATTGCTGATAAATAGTACTAACATTTTTTCTACAAAAGGAATACAAAGTGTACAGAATAAAATTGTTATAATTTAACTTGACCTTGAATACTCTATAAGTTTTCTGCAAAACAAACATTCATTTCTAGGTATAAGGGAAGGAAAGTTTTAACTAAATAGCAGCCATCTGCTCAAGTAACATTTCTCGTTGCTTTCCTCATATGGCAACTTTCTTCTCCATTTTTTTAAATTTTCATCATTTATTGTAGAGTGCTAAATAATTTAGAGAAGCAAAAGACAGGACAAATTTAAATTCCTGAGGTTTATTCTTGTATTTTGCTATCAGTGTTGTTACAGAATTCAAATCAGACTCTTATTTAGTACCTTTTTTTCTCTGACATAAGTTCTCTACATCAGGATTTAAATTTTGTAAATGTTAACTTCTTAAAGCCCATGCAAATTTTTTCTTGTCTTTTCTGTTTGGCTATGGCTTGAATTCTAAGGCTGGGTTTCTGGTGTGTAGGGTTGTATACGTGGTATGCAGAAAGCATTTAGCATTGTTTCCTTGTGCATCCCTGCCATCAACATTGCACTCGCCATCAGGACTTGGAAAGGATTCAAAAATCCTACAATACGAAGCATAAGGTTTGAAATTCCAGAAAGAGATTCATAGTACTTGGTCCACTTTCTTAAATGCAGTGACATCTCCCAGTCAAAGAACCAGCAATTTTGGCTGTCATTAGTAAGCAGATCAGAGGAAAGGGTTTTACAGTATTTGCTGCCTACACTTGAGCATCCAGGCTTTTAAATCTGTGCAATGTCAAGTTTACTATGAGAAATCTGTGCAAGCCCCACTCTGTGTTGCATTCTGGACCTGAAGTTGAGGCAAATGCAAACCAGGACAGTGTAAGGTTTTGGCAGTGCTAGTCAAGCAAGAGATGCACATGGTTACCATGCAGTAAGCATGTGTCTTTCAGTAAATGTCTAATTCTGCAATGTTTGGTAAAAAGTTATTACCATCTGCTGAAGGAGAAATCTTCTCAAACAGACACGCCAGCTACAATCCAAACCAGATTTTGTTCTAACATGTTTGTGCATTACAGTTGTTCCCAGCAGCAAAACCTGCAGACACAGAAAACCACAGGTTCTTTCTTGGGAAGCTCTGTAGAATAGTTGCTGTTGCAGCCAAAGGACTTGCTGTACCAACACTGGGAATTGCAGGGTCCCTGGGAAGCCACAAGGCTGGTTTGTGGTTCTCTAAATAACTGGAACCATTTCTTGCCATTGCATCCATACCACCTGTGAGGAATTTGCACTAGAGGCCCCCCAACCTGTCCCCTGTGTCCAGGCAGTGAGGGAGCCTTTCCACTTCGTCCTGGCATATATGGCCTTGTCTCCAACAGGCACTGTCTTTCTTTCACTGTAAACTCCTACAAACTAGAGCAGCACAAAGGACAGCCATTACTACCTTAGATATTTGATTACAGGAATGCTTTATGACTTCGTATCTCCAAAGGATGTGAAAATAGTGAGTAGATATATTGCACTACAGAGTCAGGGGATGAATCTCTACTTTGGCAGTCATTAGGAAGTTCCTCAAGAACACAAAGAGAACTTTCAACTCAGGTTATAACTTCCAATACATAATATATGGGCTAATGGAGGCTTTGGACCTTACTTTGTATCTAACTGCCATTCATTGTCCCTTTTTCCCTCTGGGAACAGGGGCTTGAGGTCTCAAGGGGGGAAAACTGAGCCTTATCCCACCACGAGGAAATCAGAGAGGAATTGCACTTCCACATGAATCAGTTAAGAAGACACACCATAAAAAACTGGGAAAGGAGCCCATAATGGGATATCTGAGAACATCATGGAACAAGAGCATAGCCTGTCTACTGGCTCATTACAGAACTGACAGCCAGATCACTATAAAGTGTCCAAACTCTTGCCACTAAGGACGATGCTGTGATTACTTACAAGTTGGTAATAATGGATCTTCCTCTGCATGCACTGTCTTACTTCAGTCCACTTAGAACAAGGAACTGCGCTCCACAAAGAGCTGTTGCACAGCAAAATAAAAAACTGCATATTCTCTCATGAAAACATATTCAACTTGTGACATATTGTTGCGATATATCCAAAAAGAATAATGACTGTTGAAGTAGTAAGTAATAGCACAATATCAGTAAGGAGAGGGTTTATAAGAAAAAGGATCAAAGTAATAGTATATCTTAAAAACAGCTGGGAATTCCTTGACTTTCAGTATTGACAGCGATTTTGATTTTAGCACTAACACCAAATTCTCTTTGTGAGTTTCTCTATTGAGATTATACAGGCCTATCATACATTTATTTCTATATCAAAGCCAAATCTTAGCTTGGCATAGTTCACAGTCCTCAGTTCAAAGGCAATTCAGAAGTCAAATATTGTAGATGAGCATAAAGTAAAACAGTAAAATATTAAAAGTATGATTTGATTTAGATAAATTTTTGTATGTGTTTCTTATTTAGTGAATACATGAATAGCTTGATTTGTAAAACTTCTTTTAATCTTAAGTGTTCTTTCAGAACCAATTATTTTGGTATAGGGATCTTAAGCTTTAAAAAACCATATTTGACATTATGGATTTGAACACTAATAATTTCTGAGAAAGATTTGCATTTAGATGATGTTCAGATATTTCATTTAGCTGTTTTTAATGGATGTACACCCACTTTGAAAATTTATGACAGCCCTTAACTGTTTGTGATTCCAGAGGAGGAAGTAATTAGCCCCATATGTTCTCCATATAATCAATAGGGAATTGTGGGGCATTCAAAATCTCATTTGCTACATCCCAGAATAAGTGGCTAAAACTTCCTAGACCTCATTTGCCTCTTCTTTTGTCTCTCATTGTAGTCATATGGAGGATGCAGCCTAAGCAAGCCCAGGCACTGGAGGGGAGGTTCAGCTCCCTTATTAAGCATGCCTTCACATCTGCTCCATGGCTGGCAGAGTAAGCTAAGTTTGACAAAAACAACTTAGTCAAATGCCTTTTTAATCAACCACTTCCATTGGAACTGCTCATTGCCATTACCTCCAAGTAAGTAAGCCTAAGTAATGGAGTTCTGAGAAGAAAAATATCACAATTAATACCAGTATGTTTCAGTTTTGAAAAAAACCTGATAATGACTGGAGGCAAGCCTCAGATTCAGAGCAGTATTTTCTGATTTGGGTACCTAATCCTGACCAGAAGTGTGAAATAACTATAGTACTGATTATAACCAGCTTTAGCCCTGGCTTCTGTGGAAAATTTTAAATTATTAGCAGTAAATTGGCATTTTTCATTGTGAGATTTATACATAAAGAGAACTTGTCTAACATCAAAATAATTTGTCTGAGATATGGTAAGTGTGGGAAATATGCTATAAACATTGCACTTATCTTAAACTACAGTACAAGGGAACTTACACAATGATTTTTGCCCCCTTTGTAGAACACTCATTACATCCACTAGAACTTCCTTTTTACTGAAGTAACAATGTTACTAAATGAAAGCAATGCCCTAAAATTCTTTTCTTTTGCCTTTACTTCACGGCAAAGATGGCACTGATTAATTCAGAGACTATGTATATAAATGAGAAATCAGTTTAAGGCTCAAATACTTTAAAGCATATTTCTTCACCTTCATTCTTTTTAAGGCTCTTAATCTTTTTTATTCTGATTTACTTAGCCTAAAATGAATTCTACAGCAGCAACGTTCAAACGTGGCTATAAAATTAATAGTAGCCAATTGCATGCAGACTCTCATTAATTTTAGCGCTAACCAAGGCATCGCACAGAACAAAATTCAATTGGTAGGTGATGAAGTTCGTTTTGGATCTGATTTTGAACTGTACTTTCTCAGAAATGCTGAACTCCCCCAAGCCTTCAGTAACAGCTTTTGCTGCCTTTCAAGCGATGTTCAGTTGCTTCTCAATTACGCCAACAAATCCCAATAGTTTCTATGAGGGGTCATTCCTATTTGGAATAAATGCAAAGACACCAAATGATTTCAGGGATGGTAATATATTTTAGTAGGGTTTCTTGGCTTTGTTTTGGGTTGGTTTTTTCCAAATAAGTTGGTCACAGATATTTCAGGAAACTTCCTACAACTTGGATAGATTTGGTCTACAGAAAACAAAATAATTTAATGCTTCCAGATTAAATGCCTTATAAATTAATGATGTGATTTCTTCATATCAAAAAGGAGAAAATAAAAAAAGTACAATCCAGAAGGGTTACATCAAAAAGAGCAGGCTTTCTTATCAAAACTTTGATGAACTCATCAGACCAGAAAGGTCAGAGGTTAGTGACTATTGCTGAGAGCAAATGGTGGCTCCTGCACCAAAAGCAGTAAGAGCACAGAAAAGACTTGAAGCACTTAGAAGCCTCATTTGCATTGTCTTCTAGTAACAGCCTGTCATCAATTAATTTTATCTCAGAAAGTAATGTTAAAAAGTATGGAAGTTATACCTTTATTTTGTTTTACTGATACATGATGAATACTGTCACTAGATGTTTATTTGCAATACTTTGAAAAATGGAATCTTGGAAGAACATTTCAGTTGAATGATTATAATGCTTTGAAAAGTGACATCTCCTCTTTGGACTACTCTCACATCTCTTATCTGACCATGGAAATAAATTAATGCCAGAAAATTTCCAGAGAACTCTAAAACAAACAATTATAAATCAAAAATTGAAAAAGGTAAACTTCTGTTAATTATGCTTCAAGAGCCACAAATATTAAATGTCAGTGCTTTTTTTCTGTATGACATTAGAAAAATGTTTTAACCTGGGAATTTAGGAGGAAATATACTGTACTACCGAGACATACCAGCAATACTTTCTATAAATATTGCTTCATAACTCCTCAGTATTCAACAAAAGATAAAATGAATTAGTACAAACAGTGTTATCCCACCTGACCTTGCAACCTATATCTAAATCAAAGTCCATTCATATATGAGTCCTAATCTTCCTGATTTAGAGTCACAGATCCTTCCTGTATTTTCTGACATAAATCGGAGTGCTATAAAAAAATGTAGATCTATTCTACCTCTTTCTGTGGGAGTAGGAATTCACAGTTTCTCTTCAGACTATTGAAAAAAAGTATAAATCCAAGCTAAAATTATTTAAAGCTTTAGAGTGAACAGATTTATTGTTTTAAAATATGAATATTCTGTTCCATAAAATATTAGTAGTTATTCTCAGATTCTTGTACATGACAAATACAAGTAGACCAAGGCTGATGTGCAAAAACAGGTTGCATATATTTAACTTTGAATTTAATACAAGATTTTAAATTACAGTGTCAGGATTTCATTGGAAAGAAAATTAATTTTTATTGTGGAAAGAAGTGCATGAAGAAATCACAGGGAAAAAAACACTTTAACTCTGTCCTTTCAAATTCAGAAGCACCCTGAACTGGATCATTGAGTCATTTGCAGCTGTAGATGAGTCTGGAAATGGCAGAGATGGAGCTTGCAAACAAACAGTGTAAATATCAGCCAAACCATGTCTTCACCACCCCTCTTAATTAAGCCATTTAACGTGATCAAAAAGAGGCCCAAAGGAGAGCCCATACTTTTTCTTTTCAAGCAAACATCACACTTTATTGCCCTGTTTAAACTAAAGAATCCAGGATGCTTTCCCAGGTACCACATCTTGTTCTGCCTGCCTGCAACTGCACTCAAACTCCCTATTGTGCATTTCATCCACTCTCCCATGACAAAAGAATGAGGCTTGGGCCATAAAAAGCTGCATAGGGAGCTTAGTCCAAGAGTGAAAATGGATAGCACAGTATGAATATAATTTATTTGGCTTCTCCTTATACTTGCTGAGAATTCCTTTTATCAGTCTCCAAGTCAGATACAAACTGAAGAGCATTCTTTGAAAGAACAGTTCAAAGAAGTGGTATGGACCACAATACCAGCAGTCACTGACCTACCTGAAGGATAATTCTGGATAATTATGAACATCCAAGACCTGTAAAGTTCCTAGAACAAAAAGACATATAGTCTGTGCTGTAGATCATAGACCTAAAGGTACAAATCTTTTGTCATATAAACCTTGAAACAAACATTTCCCTTTTTTAATCCTTATATGTTTGCTTTCAAGTCATCCTTATATGTTTGCTGCACGTGTTTACTGTGGCCATCAGCCAAGCTCAGTTTCTATGAAGGCTGATTATTTTCCTCCAGTCTCTACTCTTTGTTCGTACCATAGGCCTTATCCAGATAAACATTAATGCAAAAAATTAGAAAAGAACAGCTGATCTCTCTCTCTGAAAAGCTAGTAACATTTTTTAAGTAGCTAGCCCTAGGTTAAAACAGAAGGAACAACAATTAAGACACTTTACTTTCCAAAAAATACTAAAATGTCCTTGTCAGAGACAAGTGTCATAAAGTCAGAAGTAAAAAATGTTGTTATGTCCACTTAGTCCATCTATAATTAAGGATTTGTTTTCCACATTTAGTAACTGTTTTGTTGGTTTAAGTGTACTAGACTCTTCCCATATGGTTTTCATACACCAATTACATTTTATTCTTGAAATAATTTTTCTTCAGATGGCCTAAATTTTTCTTTCCTATTGTTATTCATAGCCGCACATAATTGAAGAAAACATTTTAAAACTTTCAAACCTTTCAGTTACCATGCCTGTCTCAATTGTCCATGTTTTAACAAAGTTATGCTTCATCTAGCCATTTTAAATGTTTCTCATGAATACAGTATTATTTTTGTGGCCTTTCCCAGAGTTGCATCCATTTTTTTAATGTGTTCCCAGTATTGAGATGCTGGGAGTTGTGGAGCAGTACAGATATTACCTAGGTGCTATATGAAGTTGAAGTTTCATCTCCTGTACTACAGCAAAATGTTGCTGGTTTTGTTTGCTGCCACATTCCATTGGCAGCTAGCCCTAAGAGCCAGCCATTCATGCCGCCATTTTGTTTTGGCATCTCTGTGTTGCAAAGTCACCGGCCATCCACGTTCCATGTTTTGAATTAGTTCCATCAAATATCTTGTGTGCTTCCAAGTGAAAAGAACTCTCTTCTGCTCATAATGTTAAGCTTTTGGTCACAATATGTCCAATTCTTTTGAGCTTCTATTCGCTTATAGCTGACTAATAAATTTAAATAGAGCCAAGGGAATTCTATGCAACTATGAAAAACATAAAGAAATACAAATGTGTTACTGCATTTCTTTCCTCTGCTCTGCAATTTTTATGTCACTAGTCCTTTTTTAATTATTATAGATCCTGAAGAGAAACTAAAATACTTGTGAAGCATTATTTTCCCAATTAACCTATTTCTTGACCTTTATTCTCTTATTATTTTTATTTACACAGAGTTCTACATTTTTTCTATTGGGTACTTATTTATGCATTTCTAAATGGATACAATTAAAACATAGCCTATTTATACATCAAAACAATAGAAATACCTGCATATTTCAATTTTTTGTGGAATTTCAGCAGAATGCAAATCAGATTCTATTTGATGTCACCTTCAAGTGTTTTTCCACCATGGGTATTTTATTCCTTATCTACTATTTCAAAGCAGGCACATCTGGCAATCACAAAATCACATTTTAATAGGTAAAGCATAGAAAATGTGTGGACCAAGAAAATATGTTTCCTCTTGGTTTCTATATCTTTCATTCTAGAGAAATCCTATGCCTTCCATGCAGAGAGAGAAAAAGCCAACAACATCTGTTTCTGCTCACGTCTGTTTTAGATAAATATCACGTAGAACAGGTTTTAGAGTATTCGAGATCAAATCTTCTGAAATTGTTAAAGTACACTGAAGGAAAAGAGTTCATCCAGGCTTGTTAACTATTACTCCCTTCCTCCATCTGGAATGATGTCCACCCTCCAGACAAACTAGACATCTATCTGTCCATTCCAAACTTGTTACTTACATCCAAAGAATTAAATCAAAGCAATATACCAGCTAATTTATCTGTCAGAAAACAAGTATTACACAGATAAAACATATTTACCTCTAAAAGAATTCAATATCTGCCAACAATGTTTAGGAAAGGTATTTGTGGGTATCAATTTTGAAAGTTCTAAAAAAGAACTGAAGGGAAGAGACGCGCAAGTCTCAGAACTTTGAGTAGTGCCTCCAGAAAAGACTAGCTTTTTTGGCTTCCTTGATGTTTGTCCCAGCTTGAGTGGGCCACTGCCTTCAGAAGATTCTCTGCCTCACACCCTTCACTCCACTGGCTTTCCTCCAATAACTTCTTACACATTTACACTTGCTCGTAATTCTTTTTCTTCCAAGAACACTACCATCATTTCTTGGAACAGTTCTGATTTGTGTACTACGTGGTGCACAGCAGTCATTTCAGAAAGACAGTTAGTTTGGATGTTTAAAAATGCCAAAGTCTTATGTACTCTTTGAGAGATTTGAACCCAAATGCGTAGAATCCTCATAAGATTAGCTGTTCTCATAAGAAACATTTGTTTGTTTCAAAACTTGTGAATCCATGCATGAAACTGATCCTGATTCTATTTAAACTTCTTGAGTTCCCCCTTCCCATTGTAACTCTGCCCCAAATCAAAAGACAAGTAAGTGTGTATTATTTGAAGTGCAGGTCTCAACATCTGCACAGCTCAGTCAGTCTCATGCAGGAAAGGGTGTGGATGCAAATTGTCAGGTTTCCCTAATTTCTAGCAAAAGTTTTCCTTACTCCTGGTTTATATAACCATATCTCTCAAGGCTTTAATTCTGGGGAGTGAAAATCAGGACAAAAACTTTCAGGTGAATTTCTACCTCTTTTTTTATTTGAACCACAGACTGGTTTATGTTGTGTCTGCTGGAATTCTATTCAAAAAACTTAGAAAATATGGGCCAAGTCTTATGCTCATAACAAAATATTCTTACATCTGAACATCATCTATATCCATATTTCATTGGAAACACTTTGCATGGGTTTTCTCACAATATGTTTTGAAATTTAATTAGTTATAATCATTCTATGCTTCTGGAAATTTTCCTAAGTATTCATGCTCTGCTGTCATGAAATCTGATTACTTCAATCAGATATTTCATGTTTAAGACTGACAAGTCATAAAACCAGACACCTCAGAAAATTTTACTTTTATATTCATATTTTATAGAACTGTGCATCTGTATCACCATTTTCAACAGAGAATTGAATACTCTGAGTAGATCTTAATTGGGTGTAAATTCACAGGATGGGTGAAGGAGGACCAGTTTATATATCTTGAGAATTTGTCTATATGTGCCTTAATTAATGTATTAATACACTCCTTACATTTCATATTAGTTATGGATAAAGGGTTGCATTTAGTAACATAAATGTAAGAACAGCTGTATTAGCTCACACTACAGACTTAGCTAGCCACATATCCAGTCTGGCAATGGCAATGGCCAGTAGAAGCCAAGCCCTTGCTGCATCCCTATCAGTGCATTCATGGGACAGAAACATCTCACCACACCAAAGCAGAATACTGTAAGTTTCCACAAAGACTGGAGACCTCCTGGATTGCAACTGGAATTGAGTGAAGCTCATGCTGGTTCCCCAGTACATGAGGATGCTGCAGACCCCAGTGTTTGATGGAAGAGGTCAGGATTGCCTCCAGTTCTGCATTCCTCTACTACCTTCAATCAGGGTTGAAGGGCTTGAATTGTGTAGTAATATGGGGGGTGTAAAGTGGACTTAGCCACTGCACCAAGGAGCTCTGGCTCTGTTCTCACCCCAACCTCTGGCCTCATGGAGCTCGTCATGTTGCTATCACACAGGCCTCTCCTGCACACAGTGTATTGCAATGGAAGGTGTCGGTGGACCAATGCCGCATTTTTTCCCCAAGGTCCCTCATGGAGGCACTTAGGCTGCACTCTGCCAGCAGCCACGCGTGCACTCGATCTCACCCTCGCAGGCAGTCGTGAACAGCCCCTCACACACACAGGCTGTGCACAAACCGGAGACAGAGGCGAGAGGGATTCGCTGTATGTAGTTCCAAGGCCTTTAATGCAACCAACACACTTGAAAGGGAACAGAGGCAAAGAACCAATAACAAACCCCACGTGTGTTTTTATCCCGAAGGGTCCCAGGGGCAGGCAGATCATCAGACGCCAATGGTCTGAGGGCCAGGGGGCAGAGGCAAGGGTGAGTGACATAACAGGGGCCAATGGGAGAAGGGATGGGAGGGGGGTGAGATACAGCCAGTGACCAGTGGAATGTCAGTAAAGGGAGAACTTTCTAGCAAAATGGTGTGGGGGGGAGATCATTTTGTAGTAATATGGGGGGGTGTAAAGTGGACTTAGCCACTGCACCAATAATGTTGGCCGCTCCTAAGGCATGCCTCACCTTTATCACTTTGTAGAACCTGGTGAGAATTTCTACTTTTCTGTCTTCTAAAATCCCCAGGGAAGAAAGTTTTCTGACCTGTAAGTATTTGGGCTCAATTTATAATATACCTCATTTTTGCGAGAACTTGAACAGAAAACAAATTACTCAGATTTCTTATTTCAGCTATTGCCTACTCGCAAACTGAAAAAGGCATTATATTTCTGAAGTTATTTTCTAAATCTCTGAAATACAAATGATCTCTTTGCCACTTCCATTCTTTGGATTTACAGAATAATGCATCTTTCTAAGAATTCTGGAGGCTTAGGTGAAATTTTCCCCTGTTTTATCTTCAGCTTGGAACAATTTTCATATACTCATAAGCAAATTGTATGTCCTTATGTTCAGCATATTTGAACTATTTCTTACCTAGGCAATGTATATTATAAAGTAATATAAATACACATTGACATGATTTCCTGTAACAAGTAACATGTTTATGTGGTCTACCTACTTTTCTTTGAGCATTGTTTCATCACAAGGTTTTACACAAGAAAGTTGTGAAGTTCACTGGTTTGACATGAGAATATTATCTTTTAATGTACACTGTTTTATCTCTTCTTGATCATAGCAGCAATAGTTTGGGTGCTCAGTCTGTGTTGTATTTTGTAGCAATTTAGCATAAAGTACACTTTTCATTATTCTTTAAAATGGACTTTCCAACTTTAGATATGAGAGTGTACAGAATAAAAGTATATAAAAAAATGTACCTTTATCACCTTACACTAGTAGCTAAACAAGCAGAAATTACCAGCACTAGGCACTTGCCAGCTCCTCAGATTTCTAGTCTCAGGAAAGAATTACAAATTAATAAATTTTTTAAGTAGCTGAGCAAGTTTTACCCTATTCATCACTGATTCTTACTTTAGTCAGCAAGTGTTCAAATAATTTTCACATTCTAGTTTATCCCGTTTCCTCATATATACCTGTGGAGGTTTTGCATCTCACTTCAGAAAAGCTCTTTTGTCACACAGACACCTTATACTCTTTACTCCATTTGATTGCATCACATGACAAAAAAAAAATTAGATATTTTCTGTATTTATAGTTCTTATTTTTAATGTTTTCAACACTTAATAGTGTCTCTGTTTTAACTACTTGATGAACAGCTCTTACGAGCATAGGTTCTTCCCTTTCTCTATTGATGCTTATGCTAGCATTTGGACTTTCTATTTGATGTTGTGGTTTGTCTATAGCATGAAGGAAAGACAGCAAGAGTATGCATGCTTCTAATACTAAAAAATGAGGTATTACTAGGCAACCTTCAAAATCAATTCAAAGATAGACAAGATTGAAAATATGCGGAAAAACCTGAAATGCATTTCAAAGCAGAGCAGATGTTTGTATTGTTAGCTCTTGGTAGCCTTGCTGTCAATATATGACCTGTATTAAGTGCCATTAAAATTATAAGGTGCTGCTGTTTGATCTAGGCTAGCACCCTCATGAGCTCCATGTCTTAAAAGTGTCATTTTTTAAGTCTGTGCTCCCAGTGTATTATAAGGACCAAGTCAATTTTTCGCAGTAGCCATGAGAGGGCAGGGTGTAGAGCCCTGTGGGTGTGTCTAGCTTATTGTTCTATGCCACCTTATGTCACCACTGTGAGGACAAAATAAGGGATTCTCACTTCCAAGAAGGAGCAGGTCAGAAAGAAAAAGGTGATGTGCAGTGGGTCTGCCACCATTTTGTCATTATCTTTGGGGTCATGTGGTGCCATGTCGGTCAGTCAGTGAGCATTTTTGCATGTAAATCACTTTCTCTTTGTATACTTTTGTTATTAATATTGTTACTGTTCACTTTCTTATCTCGTTGTTACCAGTAAATTGTTCTTATCTCAACTCGGGATCTCTGACTTTTGTTTTTCTCATTGGAGGTGGCTGGGGGAGAGGAGCAGCCAGTGTTTCATTTTAGTGGGAGCACTAAATTAAGGAATACCATTCCTAAACCATGATGGCCTTTCAGAGTCAGCATACAAACTCACAAAATGTATCTCTGTCAAAGAGTAGCCTTGGGTGGCCCAAGCTTTTTTACTTCACCCAAAATACATAGCATGGAACTTTTACTATATCATTTCTTCATGTAATATTTTCCTGTCCAACTTATCTTCTCTGCAACAAGTAAACTAAAAAAAGGTGATGAACTTTAGAAAGACCCTCTTTAAAAGAGAATCTTAAAAGAAAATACGCAAGATTTTTAGGAAGAATGTATTGATTCCAATGAAGCTTGCTTCAGTTAAGGCCTTACTGGCACTGATGGGAACTGTAATAGATTTCAGTGTATTGCCAAGATTATTCAGAATAACAAAGAACAGCTGATAGGACTTTGCTTCTTATATTATATTGTGTTTGCCACTTCTTGTAAAAGTCTCCAAGTCCCCATCATAGAAATGTATGCATGTGTGTATATATATATATTTATATTACAGGCACTGCAGGAAAGAGAATACATCTCAGATTAAACTTTTTTCAGTCAGTCAGTTTCCACCTAGTAGTCAAGTAATACTTGACATTTGAATTTACAATGGCCTTAGTTCCAATATTTGCATTCTGCCTTACTTTACATTATTATGCAAATTTTAATAGAGAAACAGGCTGCTAATTAATATAACAGTCAAGAAAAATTTGCAGAAGCACTGCAAGGACAGAAATACAAGAATGTAGTGGAAGAAGCTATTACACTGACTTCTTCAGGAGCTTTTAAAAACTCTTTTTATATAAAACCCCCTTTTTAAATTCTTCCTTACTTCTCCTGTTCAATCCCCCTTATTTGTTGAGAATTTTTCTAGCTCGACATTATATTCAACTTCTGTTTTTAAAATATACATTTTTTTATTTAGAGGACAATAGTGACATGCTCTTCTACTTTGCAAGAGTGCCAAAACTCTTAGCAGAATAGCAAGTAAAATAATGCATAACTAAACCATTTTTTATTTCTCTAATGATTGTGAAAACACACTGTGAGAATGCTAACACTACAGAAAATGCAATCCCGGGAACTTCTGAATTTTGTTTGCAAAGTCTTTGAATTTAATTACAAAAACAATAAATGTAATACATGTTACAAACACTAAATGAATCTTTGGAACTGCCTGAGCTCTGGATACTATAGTAATATGTCTGTTCAAGTGGAAAGGAGAGAAAAGTAGGGATCAAACAAGACATGCTTTCTTTGGTAGGCTATTCCTTGTGAACAGAGCAGAGAAAAAATCCTACCAGATCTCATTATCATATCACAAGTTTTTCATTTGTTTAAGTTCCAGACAGCAGTACAGCATTTAAATCCAATGATTAAGCTCAGCTCTCACTAGAAAAAAACACATGAAAAATTTTAAGAGGCAGTGAAGTGAACAGTAAAGGGTTATTAAGGAAGACATAAATAAAAAATACTGTAAGCAGTTCAGTATTTTAATTTAATGCCATCTAGAAATTGGTTTAATATGCATATCACGTCTTGTTGTCTCTCAGTATATATTTCTGTCCAACTATCTGCCCCTCCCTTTCCAGTAATTTTGGAAACTATTAGCCTGTTTTATGTAGACAAAAAAAAAAAAGTTAAAGTTCCCAACAGATAATCCCATAAGTGTAATGAAAATCAGTTTGTTTTAGAGGAAACTTCCTGATGTATGCAGGAAAAGAAAGAAAATCTCCATGTTTATACATTGAATTTTTTGCAGCTTCCTGTTGGCCAAACAGCGTGTGCTTGCTGGCCAGACAGATCAATAGGCACACAGCTCCAAACCAGGCATAGTGCTTACCTTGGGGCTATTACAGGAAAAATAGGATTACTGAAATGTGTGGGACAGAAAAGAGGGGAATAAATCTTCAGAAAATCAGACATCATTGATTTCACTGCTTAGAAAAAAATTTTCCTTAAATCTTATCTCCCTTGAAAAGTGATGACAGATGGGTATGGCAGTTTAATTACTTTGTTTTCAGGTCACCACATACTGTGCCTTCTGCTAAAGAGTCTGGGAGAACAATGACCACATGTTGCTTCCTGGCTGCTGCCCTCTGGATCAGTAGAAGTTCTCAGGACGTAGGGGAGATTCCTTCTCTTTCCACAAAAAAGGGAGCATCTGCAGCCAGATGTGTCCAGTTGTGAGAGTAGACTGATGGGTAGGCATGTATAGAGCAGCCAAGGAGTCAAGAGACACCATAGAACTCCTACAGAAGGCTTTCCTGGAGACCTCAGAGGGTCAGTGTATGTTTTCTGCAGCTCAAGAAGCCACCAAAGGTTCCTGGACTGAAAGGAAAGAAAAATAATCCTGAACTGCCAGGATGCAAGTGAGAAAAGTAATAAGTGTTTTCAAGATTCTTTTTTAGCCAATTTCACCCAGCAATCCAGAGTTTTCTCTCTGGAAAGAATTGCCATGTTCCATCTTACTATTTTTGGATTTTATTGAAATACACCTCTAGGGATTGGAAACCTTCAGTGTCTTTTGGCATGCTTAGCTTCAGAGAACTGCTCCATTTTAGTGGTGGAGCAGTTCCAGCTGAAGGCACCAGCTTGACTGGGGATCCCATCACACAAAGCTCTTTCATGTCTTGATATCATGACTCACCATTTTTTAAAGTATAAGGTTGGCAAGGCTGTGGCTGTATGTTTGTTTTCATACTATGGCATGTACACCTAAGAACTCAAATTCTCTGTGGACTGCAAAAGCCAGAGCCATGCGGACATGTAGTAGTCCTCACAGTTGCTTGCATAGAGACAGGTTACAAAAGAATTATGGCTTGTAAATATTTTGGAGTTTGGGTGTATTTCAGTACTCAGTGCAATTTATCCACACAGACTTCAGAAGGAGATGTAATCTCCTTCTGTTCACACCCCATATAAATGTGTCCAGTGCCCTTTGGAAGATATAGGGAAGTATTAGCACTGCTTTAAACTTAGAGTAAAATTTCCTGTCTCTCAAAGGCAGGGTTTTTTACTTGGGAAAGGGATTTTTAGGGCACAGTGCTAGGATGACCACAGAAATCTATTTTCCAATGTGTTCAAGTATAGGAAGTGTGAACTTCTTGTGAAAAACCATTTATGCTGAAAATAAAATTTTACAGTTAAAACTTCAATTTAAGAAGAAAAATTTGGGACAAAGCTGTAAAACATTAGTCTGGGGTAAAAAGAAATGGTGCAGCAAAAAAAAAAAAAATTCAATTCAATATATCTTGGGAGTTGCACTTCATCTCTCCTATATCCCATTTCTTTTCTGAAGCTTCTAAGACGCAGCTGTTTCATTGCACCAAGAGAAGAGATGGTGATGCATGTCAAGATATGTACTTGACAGGGAAGTTACAGCTACAGGAAACCCCAAGGAATCTCCCAGAAAGAATCAAGAAGTGGCATTTAAAAATTCAGCTTTGCCAGTGCCTTATATATTTCAGCTCTAGATCTTTTCTTGTGCTTAAGGCACTGTGCTTTAAGAAGGACTTGGACAGACTGTGGAAAGTCCAGGGAACAGACTGTAGAAATTATTAATGATCAGCAACTTAGAAAGTAGAGTGCTCAAAAAGAGACTGAATTAACTGAGATTGCTTAGTGTAATGATGAAAAACAATCTCTAATCATGTGAGACAGTGGAAAGGTAATGGTCTGTCCCACTCAATGGACCAGAATGGAAACAGCATTACATCAAGAAATGCTGCATTGTTCATCCAGCAGGCAGGGTGGGCTGGCAGGAGAAGAGATTGAGCAAGGGGAAACAACCCATCAAACACAAGCAGAGCCTGAGAAGGGAGATGATACACAGCCAGGCTTCAGAAGTGCTGCAAGGAGACACCAGAGCTAGAGACCCATGGAGGCTGGGGAGAGTTTGATGCAATTAAAGAGGCTGGTTTCAGTTGCTGGACTGAAATCAAGCCTCCAAGAACTCAGTGGGGAGCACAATATTTTATTTTATTATTAATTATTTTATTAATCTTTATTTTAATTTCTAATTTCTGTCCTCTCTCATGATGATTCTTCCCTACTTTAGAAAAGATCTATTTCATAATTTGGGATTTTTCTGGCAATACTCATGGAAATAATCATCCATTAAGGGAGTTTTATAATGAAGTTTTGTCCACCTGGGTGTCCTAAGAGGTTTTTACATTGTATTTCATATGTTTCAAATATGAAAACATTATTTTATAATGTTTTAAAGCAGACTCTCCATATCAACAAAATCCCGAAGCTGCAAGTTTTTAACTCATGTATGACTCTTACACAATCTCCCTCACGCTTTCCTTCCTGTTGCAATAATAGTTAATAATACCTAAGCTACTTAAAATTTAAATTATGCTCAGAAGAAGACATAGTTTGCTTGTCAAAAAGAATTGTTCGTAAGTCAAATTTAAGTTTAACATTTATAGATTCACGAGGGCTTATGGTTTGATAAAGCTTATAAAAACTGATTTGGGATACTTGGTGTATTTTTTCTGTGTAACAGTTGTCCTGATTGTTTTGCTGAGTGATTATTTATTTTTGATACAATTCACTTTGAGCTAGTGGTGCCACCAGTTTTGTGCATAGCACTACCTGCTAACATTTTGTGATTTTGATGTGTGGAAAAGCAATTTTTAAAAGTGCTATACAAAACGAATTTCATCAGTTGTTGAGCTACAGATATGGCATATAATTTTCAATTTTTATTTACTGCTTATTTTATGTAATTTACTATTGTTACATTACATCTAGTATGCTCTACTTGAAAAATTACAAATAGTTGTGCCTTTTTTCAAAGAGTAGACAGATTAATGAATCAGTATAATCAAGCACAGGACTGTGCACACTCCCAATTCCTGCCCTACTTAGTCGATGGCAGATGTAGCTGATGTGGCCCCAGTGCTGGGCCCTCCCAGAACCCTGTGCTGACTTGAGACAGTTCTTGAGACATGGACCTCTTTAGCCTAAGGAAAAGGATGGCATAACACTTAGATCCTGCCAGGGCCGCAGGACATGGGGATAGTGGAAGGCAATAGGAGGTTAGTGAAGTCTGAGGTCAGCTCCAGGGTTTGGTAAAGTGCTGTAGCAAAGCATTCTTCTCCAAGGGCAAGACCAAAGGAGAAATTGTAAATCCAGTTCTACCCAGGGTTTCTCCCTAAGCAACACAAATGCCTCTTCACCAGAGAGATTTTAGCATAATTCCAGTGTAACAATCAAATACAACTTGCTGTGACTAAAGACTGAGGCACCAGGCCCAGCCAAAAGCATTTTTAAATAACATTCCTTCAAACTGCACTGTCTGTTCATTCTTCTAAAGAACACTTAAGACTCCGTACTTTTAAACAAATGGATTGTCCAGGGCAATTCTGCAAAAGTAATTCAGGCTGAGCTGAAAATGTGTACCACAGACGCAGCACAAGCAATCCAACCTGAGAGACTGAGCTACAAATTATCCTCCCTGACAATGTGAAATCTTTCTCTTTTTTTTTTTCTTTTTTTCACTGTCTGGCCCAATTAATTGGGACTTTTTGCTGGAAGCTGGCAGTACTGTACTTCTTTGCATTCCATAACCTCTGTTGTGTTCAAACCACAAGTGTGAATTTGCCAGGGGCCGGTTCCTCAGGGGTGTCAGGACAGAATGGGTTTTTCTATATCCCTTTGTTGCTCTGACATGTCCTTGCTTTTAAGATAGGAACCTCAGTTTTAAAAGTTTACCTCCCTTTAATTTTTCTGACAAATTCTGTTTAAAGAATGTGTAAATACTTTTAATATAGACATTTAATTATTACTTATTTTCACAGCACTACAGCATTGGTTCCAGAGGGAAAAAAGTTTCATGAAATGGGATAATTTTCTTTAAAAAAAAGTTGAGTATGTAAGAACCTAATTATCTCAAAAACTACAGGTGCCTTTTCATAGCTTTGTAAGTAAAAAAAATATGTTAATGTTACCATTTGATTTTGGGATAGAACAAGACAAAAAGTGTCTGTTTTTCTGTGTTCTGTATCACATTACACAAAATGTACTGTTAATGTTGAAGTCTTTTTTTCCTATTCCCCAATCTCATTTCTTAGTTTCTTCTCAAAATATTTAAATTGAATTGCATTTCCTCACAGTGTTCTTGCTTCCAGAGTCACAGGATTTCATCTGAGGGATATAATATCACAGAAATCTGCCTATTATTAAAAGTATTTGGTTTCCAGTTCTATTTGTAAGTGTCTTTCAAAAATACAGAATCTCAGAGCCACCTTGATGTGTATTTTTATACAGGAGATGGTTCCTAAACATGTTTTTGTATAAATTTTAATAATTCTTTCCTGACTTTTCATTCCTGTTAATTTTTAGGAATGTAAAACAGATCCAGCAATATTATCCACAGCTTATTTGAAAAAAAAACTGGCTTAGCTTCTCTTTTTTTTTTTTTTTTTTTTTTTTTTAACCAATGCTTTGCCAACTTGTTAATTTGTCAGCAGTTCACAAATTAGCAGCATCCTAAATCCCCTGTCAAATCATTTGGGCAAACACTACATTCTTCATGTGTGATAAATTAAATGTGATGACATACCTGACAGTCTCCATTTAGGAGCTGTTAGGAGGGAAGAAGAAAACACATAGCAGATTAACTGAAGTTGTCAGCAGCAGTGGAATCCCATCATAAAAGAGAACAAAGAGAACAATGATCAAAGAAGGAGTCCTCAACACCATCTAGCTTGATTTCTTTTGGGAGAGAAAAATCATTTTATGTTTACTGCTAATTTTAAACTGATTTTTGACATTAATATTTAACTAAGAAAATAACACGAATTTATTATAATTTTTAATATTAATACATGCAAGTAAAGAATGCAGATTCCGTCACAGTTGTGATTTTACTCAAAACACAGCAGTTGTGCTTAATTTAACCTATCTCGTTTTGCTTTTAAAATTGTTGAAATCTTGAAGATTCCCAGTCTGATACAGTAGGCTGTACAAACACTGGGGAAGACCCTATAGGCACTACTAGATGCTACCTACTGCTGTCATGTCACACAGATCTGCATATATGACATTTTAGTTACACACAGAGCCACCAGAAGCATTCAGAGACATACATTTGATGGAAGGGGATTTGAAAAATATGTAGTCTCTTCTGCAGCAAATATTTCAACATTTATTTATTTATAATCAGTAAACCTTTTTTTCCTCAAGCTAAATATCCCTGAATATATCTAGTTCTATTTTTAGAAGCATGCCTTCACAAGTGGCACATTTCATTGAGTAACCAAAAAATTCTAAAAAGTGTATTCAAATGAAACAATTACAATGGTTAATAATGAAATGTATCATAAATATGTACTTCAGAGATATTACACTTGAGTTCAAAAAATTTGTCTGTACCATCAAAGCATATATGTTGCCTATACTTCAGAACAATTTACTGCATGAGGAAGAAAAGTAGTGCGGAAGAGCAGAAAATCTGTCACAGGTGGAGAGGAGGAAAGAGTAGAATCCAAGTCTGTGTCTGCAGCTGCTGAACAGGAGCAGGTTCAGGCCCCAATATTCGCGATTACATTGATAGTTGGTAACAAGCCTTTGGACATCATGCCAAGACAAAGTCCCCCAGTACAAATGTACAGGCACCCTCAGTAACTCCTGAAGGATGTAAAGGAGACCTGTGACAGTGTGATAAATTGCCAAAACTTCGGGTCCTTGATAAAATCAGGCAATCAAGCGTCCTTGACACCTAGAATGACTGGTTTGTTGAATCAGTTTGTTGAAGCCTTGCAAATGACTTAATGAACTTCAGAGCAATTGCTGAAATACTAAGAAGTCATAAGCCCCTGTGAATTCTGCAGCAAAAGATTTTGGTTCCTGTTCCTCTACTTTTTATCTTGTGCTGCTAAGACCTAAATGGTTATTTTTGTAATATTTCTTTACAGACAGAACTCAAACAAAGCAAAATGGAAGCCCTATTTTTCAACTGCTTTCACAGATGAGGCTGCACAGTTTCTGCCAGGGATCACCTCTGCTGTAGCTTTATCCTCTAACAGGCCTACAGGAGAGGTCAGGAGCTCCCCCTCATCACCAACATGGGAGGCTTCCTCTTTCCCCTGATCAGTCTGGTGATCAGCAGTGACTGCAAAGTGCTAACTCTTACTCCACCTAAGTACCATGTTAGATTGATCATCCGAGTGCTACAGGTGTGCAGCTGTCTAGCCACTACATCTGAAGGCACAACTAGGCTTAGGGAAAACACTTTCTAGCATTTTTGCTGTGATTGTCGTTGTCATGTAAGTATCCTGGCCTGCATGTAAAATAAGTGCCTTAACGTCCATAGAACTCTAAAGCAGATTTTATTTGGCTGCTTTTCAAGAAGGTGTTTTTGTGGAAGGTAGCTTGCAAATACAGCATCGGCAACCTTAGCTTCTATCTCTTAATAATGAGGTAAGTAGACTTTCCTGCATTCAGGGATAAAATTTAGCTATATTTAAACAGATCCCTAACATCAATTAGAAGCAAAAGAAGTTAATAAAGCTGCTGATAAAGCAAAACTTTTGAAATTTGCACTTATACACTTCT
The DNA here is from genome assembly GCF_000691975.1 of Corvus brachyrhynchos. Classification (NCBI taxonomy): domain Eukaryota; kingdom Metazoa; phylum Chordata; class Aves; order Passeriformes; family Corvidae; genus Corvus; species Corvus brachyrhynchos. The sequence goes on from NW_008237423.1 coordinate 620,894, forward strand.
GTTGCTACTTTTATAAAATCCTGTAATTTTTTCACAAAGATCTCATTTGTAAAGATGCGTAAAAACTAACCTGGTAAAACCCAGTGCTTCAGTCAGTCCACATCTCTCTCCATTACCTTTTTAGTATGAGCTTGAACAGGACTAGTTTTACTATTCCTTTATCCTCAGCTACTGGACACAATTTTAATTATCATCTTTGTCATCATCCTCATAATCATCATCATAATCATCCTTACAGCTGGGGATGCCTGTGCCTCGCTGTTATGACATACTCTTTGCTTCCTAAAATGTATAACACAAAGCAACACATTTAATTGTGGCTGAAGGCAATTTTTGTCTTTTCTATGTAGCTATATTTGTCCAAGCCAGATACTTACAAGAGGTTCCAAGTCTGTTCAGATGTTTACGTCTAAACCTTACAGACGCTAGTGCTGATTTATCTGCCAGTAAAGGTGGTCTGAGTTTGCATGGATAACACTGCCCCATGCTGGTTCATGGGGAAAAGTCCCTGCTGACTCTGTCTTTTACCAAAATTTTAAAAAAGGCAGGTGTTCTGTAATTTTAGCCTGTATATTTGTTTCATCTTGATTCTTTAGGATGCTAATTGTTTTTTCTTCAACAGCTTTTCACAAATATCACACAAAATACTTCACTTTGATGCTCCTGCAAACAAAACACAGAGGAGAAATTGTGGCTTTCTAAAACACACTGGAAGAGAAGGCTCACTAATACTCACTGAAAACAGACAGCACCCAGGACATCACCTCACAAAGCTCATGAGAGTAGGATTTCCACAGATATTGATGCTAGCTCTGTAATGTGAACAGGCTGGAAAAGTAAAAAAGAGACCATAAAAGCATTTTAGTCCCACTCCCAGGAGTTCAGCCGTATGTTTATTGCTCTATGTACATTTACAGATAGATAGATACATATATAGAGAGAGAGTGCTATATACATTTATAGACCTGTAGCTGTGGTCTGAAATTGCAGTTTCTGGATTTTTTTTTTCTTTCCATGATTTTTTTTTTTTTTGCTTTTCCAGGGGCAGAACTTCATTGAGCTGAATTTGACTGAGAACTCTTGCTGCAGTCTCTGCATACCCATGGACAGAGTTAATCTCTCTGTATCAAAAATGATACAGTTAAAGTGCCTAAAAGGATCAGTTGTTTACAGTTTTTTTCCCTCTAAGGACTGAATACATCTATATTGTCAATATACAACTATCATTTTGAAATAGGCTATTTAAGGGGCTGCAGGCAAGTAAAAACATTTTGCATGTTGATGGTCATAAGGAAAAGATTGGTTCATAAGGAAACTGGGGCTGGCATTGCAGACCACAAAAGCTCCACCTTGTAAACCACTGTATAGGACAAGTGTCAGCTAAACACAGTGACTAGCAAGATAATTGCCACTGAAATCTGCAAATCAAGTGGTCATATGGTGGGATAAAAAAATTAAAAAATTAAGTCTGGGACACTTTGGCAGAGAGGTGAGACGAGGAAGGAAATAGAGGGAAATGCTAAAACCTGAAGAAGAATGCACAGAGAAAGAGAGGCTGAGGGCTGACCTCACTGATCTATGCAGCTTCGTGAGAAGGGGAAGTAGAGAGGGAGGTGTTGCGCTCTTCTACCTGGTATCCAGTGATAGCATGTGTGAGAATGGTTCAAAGCTGTATCAGGGGAGGTTCAAACTTCATATTAGGAAGCATTTCTTTACATGGAGAGTGGTCAAACACTGAAACAGACTTCCTAAGGGGTGGTCAATGCCCTGTGCCTGCCAGTAGTTAAGAGGCATTTGGAAAATGCCCATAATTTGGGTTGGATTTGATGATCTCAAAGGTCTACTCGAACCTTAAAAATTCTAGGATTCTGTGATTCTATAACAACATGCTTTAACTTTGGCTGAGTCCTGAATTGCTCAAGCAGTTGGACTAGATGAGCCTTGTGGATACCTTCCAACTGGAATGTTCTAGTCTACTCTGTTCTATTCTAATCTGATTGTCTCTAACACCAAAGATTCAAAGATATAATCAATGATAGAAGAAAACTAAGAGCTTCTTGTAACAGGGCTGAAACAAGAGACCTATGGAAGGAGTAACCACCATTTCAGAGAAACCCAACTTCACTCTTAAGAATCTAGATGAAATAAAATGTTTAAAGACTTAGAAATGTTTCTTCCACACTGATAGCATGAAGTGAAATGTGTGTGATTGTGTGTGATTGTGTGTCTGTCTGTCTGCCTTCTTTATGTTGTACAGCTCAGCTCAGAAAGATCTTACAAGTGTAGAGAAAAGAATGTAAGAATGCCCATGCTGGTTTGTTCATGACTGCTCTCCAGCAGCGGACATGAAAAGAAGGTGGACAAGAGCCTAGGAAACTGAATTCACCTCCACTGACCACCTTACTGCTTCTCTGTATTAACATTTATAAACCTCTATAGCACCACTTCCTATGTTGAGGCAGCTACTTTATTGTATTTCTATGTGTTGCTATACCATATAAATAAATATAGGTATATGCAATTAAATACATATTGTTCTTTAAAAGCAATTATTTCTGACAATATCTGTATCCCTCAACATAAATTTGGTAAAATTATCACTGGCTATGGGTTGGAAACAAGAGGAAAACATCCAACTATGAGGCAACTAGTGTCAGCTAATACCTGTATAGATACAATTCCCATGCTCTGTCTGAACATTTGAAAAAAAATCAAATCTAAACACAAAACCTGAGTTAGTAGAGCAAAAGAAAGAAAGAAACTCCTAATCAAACTGGAAATGCTTGGCCACTCAAACGCTTGTGGCTGTCCATGAAGTGGAAACAGATGAACTGTCAAAGAGCATTCCTCATTTTTCCAGCACACCACTGAAAATAATGAAACAAGGTTGCAAGGATCAAAGGGAGAGTTGAAGGAAATCAAAACTATATGTGAATAAAATACACATTGGTTTGGAGTCACCACCTTTATTTTAGGCAGCCTTTGCTCAATAATTTTATCCCTTAGCTGTCTCAGGCTCCAGGATTTTCAGTAGATGCCTCTGATTCAAATGCAACTCAATATGGCTCCCATTCAGAGCAGAAATGTGACATGGTCAGCACTCAGTGATGTGGTCACAGCACAGTCCTAGACCACTAACTGCTTTGGAATGTTTAACTGCCAAACACCTCAAATTCGATGAGATTAAACACATGTAAAGATACCACCTTTAAGAAATGCTCTTAATGATCAGGCATCCTACTTGTAATTTCATGGAAAACTCTCTAATTTGCTGACATCATTTTGGGGTGGCTTTCTAGGGGACACTTTGTGGGGGCAGGAGGGGAGAATATTTTTGCTTTGTTGGCTGCAAATTTTAACATTGTGAAATACTATATAGCTATAGGTAGCAAAAGGATTTCATTTCAGATCATCTCCTGGGATGCATGTCTTCAAGATCCTTCAAGTCATAAGAAAATACAAGAAAGCAGCACTGTGACTGCAAAATGGGCTCTTTGTAGACCTTCGTTTGTGGCCCCAGCAGCCAGGGTCAGGGTATGAACAGATCTTGTTGCAATGTTTATTTAGAAAGAATGTTCTCTTCCCCAATGTAAACATTTCTTATAAGGGTTTTCTCCTCTAATGAAGTGCAGATGTCTACCCCTCCCATCAAGACTGAATGCTTTTGCTTACTTTGCCTAAGTATATCTCCCTTCTTTTTCTAGGGAAGAACAATAATCTTTTCTTCCCTTCTTGTAACAAGTGTCACAGAAACCCCCCAAGAATCAAGAAATGCTGAGTTTAGTGTATTAAAAATTATTATGAGTATAATTATTACTAATGATTACAACATAAGAGCAATTTTTTCAACTTCTTGATTTGATTTAATTCACACAAAACAGTAAAACCCTCAAGTATGCATCTTCCACATACATTTTTTATTCAGTAACATTTTATTTGTAGTTTCCTACCTTGAGACTTTTTTCTTTCATTCGCAGATACTCCCATAGATTAGAGGAAAGTCCAGCAAAGAATTTGATAAAATCTGATGAATAAGAGAAAATTGAATGACATCCGGTCTTAAGCATTGCTTTTACTTAAGCCATATTTCTTCTCACAGTAAAGATAAAAATTTGCACTGGCATTGTTAAAAAGGTGTTATATTTCATTATAAACCTTGGATTTTATTGTCCTCATCCATATCATTATTCTGTAAACATGACTTCATCTTTTTTGGATTGACAATGATAACTGCTTTCTGAAAGAAATTTTTCAACCAAATCTGTGCTCACCTCATGATGTCTATAACTGCATCATATTTTCTTAGGTTAAGAGAATCTCATGCAGAAAAGCATGAAAGCCTTATTAAGCTCAGACTATCTCACATTGCACAAGTACCTTCCCATTATCCATTTAGTCACTTATCCTGTCAAAAGAGAAAATTAGGTTTAGTCATAAAAAAAAATTACATTTGTTTGATATGACCTGTCCTTGACAAATCTACACCAGCTAGTGTTTGTCTTCTGGCTATTTACATTCTGATTGCTTTTTCTTTTGTGGAGATAGCTTTATAATTTCTTGAGTCATTGTTTATGAGGTCAAATTTGATTAACTAATATGTAATTCCTTAGTGCTCCTTTTTTTTGCAAAGCTGGGAATATGTTTGGCATTCTCTTGTACTGTCATCATTGGTTCTTTATGGCAACTGGTAGTCACAAGGAAACTGGTAACTGAGGGGAGAAAGAAGTAAGGAGGGGAGTTGTGAAGAGGGGAGAAGTTTCATTTGTAAATGAGAATGAGACTGTCATATGGAGTGTTTTGGAACATTTTGGAAGCTGTGATGCTTTAAAAAAGTCAGGCGAGTGCAAAATTTCAGGAAAATAAATGCTCAGCCCCTACAGAGGACAGAGACAGACAGGAGTCATAACTGTAAAAGATGAAGAAGGAACTGCAGTGAATTGGGAGCTCAACATAAGGTCTTGGTTAGATATCCCCGCAAAATTTATTGAAGGTGGGTTAAATAAATATGGAAACAGTATGGCAAAAGTTTATTTTGTCTTCTTGCTGCTATCAGCATAGACAAGTATTGCAATGCTCTGCTCACCTTTTTAAAAAGAGACTGGAAACTGAAAAGTCTGTAGGGAAGAGCCAGTTAATCATTTCAAGGGCTGACCTAGTGACAGAGGCATCAATACTTTAATGTATTTATAGATTCACCTAAAAGACTTGAGGTCAGTTTGAATGCAACTTACTTAGGCATCCTTTGCTGGAAAGAAAATATATCATACTAAAGAATTCTTTGTTTCACAGGGAAGGGAATAGCAAGGGTCAACTTCTAGAAGATAAACATAGGGAAAAAAATTTCAGCTTGGGGAATTTTTCCTTCTTTGGTTGGCAGCTAGCACAGACTTCTCATCACTGGTTTGTGTATTGGGAAAAACAAAATGCAAACAGCTAAGCAAACACGTAAATAAACACCAAAGCCTTCTCCAACAAGCACACCTGCTGCTTCATATCTCTCCATCACAGCTTGTCTTTCCATGCATCTCCAAAGCATCTGCTCCACATGTCCTCCCAAGAGCATCTTGTCTCCAAACATATTCTCTTCATGTATTTCCTTAAATGTGTCTGAGCTATGGTTCAGCACACAGCTAGTTGCAGTCTGGGGGTATGACAGAGCACCTGCATGGGTTGGTCCTTGCTCTAGCTGGATGTGGGCAGCTCACATCACTTCCTACTCAAAGCATCCTTTAGCCCACTGCCATGGAAACCCTGCCATTTGTGCAGTACAAGCCAAAACCTCCAATTACAAATTATATTCATATTCTTATCAGAAAGGATGACTGATCATGAGAAGACACGAAAGATAGGACTACTGGATTTTCTATATCTTAAAAGTTAATGTGAAAACTGTAGGGTTTTAAAATATATGTTTTAACAAAACTCAGGTTACTACCTTCAGCATGTAGGACAATATAGGTAGAAAAGTGTAGAAGTGAGGTGTTCTAATAAACTGTGTCTTTACATCTCCCATGTCTATAAAGCTGAGGCAACAAAGAGGAGGTTTCAGGAAGCAATGTTACTGTTCAGTCAAGAACATTTACTATCTGCATCTTACTTATTCTTTTAAATGGCAATGGGACCTCCGTTGAATATTTGAAGGCAAATAAAAAAAAATTTATCGGCAATAAATGGGAGACAGGCTGATGTAACCATGCCTAGCAGTATTGTTTCATTATATCATGATAGGATAATTAAGTTTGGAAGGGATGCCCAGGTCAACCTCCTTTTCAAAGCAGGAGTGTTTTAAAAGGTAGACCATGTTGAACAGGACAGTGTTCAGTCAAGATCTGAAAGCCTGCATGGATGGAAACTCCACAGCCTCTCTGATCAGTCAAAGCAAGTTCAATTCCTCATGCTTTCTGTGCTGCAGATTCCTAATCATTTCTACCAGTTTCTAACTCAGAAGCATCAAAATGAAAACAGTACTCCAGGTGCATCCTTAGAAGTGCTAAATAGAGGAAAATAATCACAGTGCTTTCTTCTTTTTTTTTTTTTTCGGCATTGTTAATTTATTTAGACTTTCTTTCACTAGTATCATATGCTTAGGGGACATAGGATTCCAAATTTAAATTTTAAATTCTGTGTTGGTCTACTTGAAAAATCAACTCGAATAAATAGTGCAACATAAAGAGAAAAAACAAATCTTTCCTTTCAATAGCAAGTTGTCATATTTTAAAGAGCTAGAGTTCAGCTCAGTTCAGACTTCCTGTAACAAAGTAGTGTGTCTAAGTGAAATATAATTGTAACCAGCTGAAGGAATTGATTAGTTACCCATTAATTCAAGGAAAACAACGCCAACCTTCATAATTTCAGATTAAATTAAAGGAACTGGAGTCATAAGCTGTTTCTTAGTCTGGAAAAACACATGCCATTTGTGCACCATCTTCATAAACAAACTTTTCTGCACAGGAGCTTAATATGTGTGCATAGACATACATAAAAGATTCAGCCCTTGGCATTGTATCAGCACCTGCATTTTTGGCACTGAAGTTGAGTGGAGTAATTAAACCCATTCACCACCTGTGTTAACAGAATTAATACTAACCCTAATCGGCTGTCATTCTGTGCATCATGATATTAGATGTGATAAAGCATTTTGACAATGTCTTTTAAATTTATATATTGGTACTAGAGCACAGTGAAACATCCAAAATGCTTCATCTGCAGGTCCACATTCCCCATGGGGAAGAGCATTTTGTTGACCCCCACTGAAATCAATGGGAATATGTTCTGGGGATATGTAGCATATTTAGGAACATTTTATCTGCTTTGCTATCTGTACACTGGCATACCATGGGACTTCTGCTGGGGTGAGGCTGTATAAACAGCAGTGCTAATTGAAGCATTTCTGCCTGCCACTCATCTGCCCCTACATGGTCCTCCTTACCCACCACCACTACTTTGTGCAGACACAATTGTTTGTGGTGCCGCACAACCAAAAGGTATGTTAGAAATAAACTGGTAGGAAAACTGGGAAAAAGTGGCCTGGAAGACAAGGAATGGAGAGTCACTGCTAAGAGATCATGGGATCAGACTTTAAATCCATCCCAACAACAGCACAGAGATAAAATGCAGTGGTGGGTTTCCATAGATGTCTGGACAGTATGGAATGGCCCACCTGTAGCTGAATGGGGCAGTATACCTGGAGCAGGAAGAAACTGAGAAAAAAAAGGAAATGCCCCAATTGGACTTTGCTGTGATCAATGGATACCCAAGGTCACAGGTCAAAAAGATAGTACTGAAAGAAGGTCTCTTTTAGAAGAACAGAAGTATATGTGAATGCAGAATTGTGACAGAGATCCAGCTAATAATTTGCAACTCTTCACCCATTAAATCCATTAACTCCTCTGCAGCACCTTACCTTATTTCAATTTTAGCCCCACTTACACCCCTTTCTTACCCACTCCCATGTCCATTTTCCTCTCTCACTCATTCCATATAGTCTCCTTGACTCCATTTTATATCTCAAACCACACTTGATTTGTCTGCTCTAAGAATTACAGCACCTCTTCAGATCTTTTTTTTCCCATTTTGCTTCATGGTCCTTGGTGCCCATATGCTTTCTGAACCAGTCTTCGTGTTCACATCCCTCTAGCCTGTGTATCTGCCCATGTCCTTGTTGAATTACATTTTTCCAGTATCCCTCTCTTCAGGTAGTGCTCATTTTGCCCAAATTATTTAAGCTTCTCCCAGCCAGCAAATCCAATGTGTTTCCCAGTTTCACTCCACATCTCTGTCCCTGTCTCTTCTCCTGGATCATGGTCTCAGCCTCTTTGACAAGTTCATTCAAATCTCCCCCACATTCATTTTTTTCATTTCTTTTTCTGTAATAATCATGCCAGGACAATTTCAATCTCTTTCAGTTAGGTCTTCAAGGATAACAGGAAAAAAGTATTGCAGGTTCTAAAAAAGGAAGTAAGGGACAAGTACTCAGCAGCACCATGTTTTGCCTGTGGCAGAAACAGACCTGCTAACACAGATGTGAAAAATAACACTTTCTTTGAATTTCAGAGAAATAGGTCTGTGCCTGTGTGGCAGGTAAACAAACACATATCTGTAATGACTATGTTTCAAACAACAAAGTTACATACAAGTCAAATCACTTCCTTCTCCTGAAAATTCCATCCTCCTTTTAACTAAGGAATACTTTTTCTAAAAGAGAGTACTCATCAAAGAGGAATGTATTGCTTTTTTATGGATTTGTAAAGTTGTCTTGTTCTTGGCAACAGAGAAATACAAATTATAGGAATTTGGCAAATAATGAGAAATTAGAGCAGGTTCCCTTAAAAAAAGCAGTTGAAGATGACTGACATTGGATCTTCACATCACTATCTGGAAAACCGCTGTAGGATCTGCATCTGGGAAAAAGCAGTATGATTTTATTTTTAATTATATAAGTAAATGCTTCCTATAGTCATTGCTTCCTATGGAAAAAAAGATCTTTCACTTACCTCAGACAAGTTCAATTATATGCTATATTCTACAAAGAATAAATATCTCACCACTCTATGTTTTACTTGGAAACAAGAGCATATGTCAGTATGCACAGCTGGAATTCTTTCGTATGAATTTGCTTTCTTGCAAGTAAATGTATTTTTCTGTAAGCAAAGTGAGTAAGAGCAGCTAAAAAACCCAATGGACTCTTTTGCAGAACATGGCTGCCCAGGACAGATGAGGGAGAGCCATTCTGCAACACGGAATTATCTAGAGAGTTAAAATAAAAACCACTCAGACAATTTTCTCACTAGAAAGCTGTTTAAGATGAACTGTGTATGACCACATACTAGAGAAGTTTTAGTTTGTAATCAGTTTCCCTGTGTGTTGCTGTATTGCACTGCTGGGACTGGTTGCTGCAGAACAGTCATACAGAAAAAAATAAATGAATGACTCTGCACCCATCTTCTTTCTTTTTCCAGCCCACACACTACTTAAGCTCAGCAATTTCTGTTTAAGATCTGCCCAATACCACATTTTTCCATGTGCCTGGGAGATGAGTATCAATGAAGAATTGTTTCCTTTTCCCTCCAAGAAACTAAAGCTCTGAGGAACCCCAATTAGTCTTTACAGAGTGAATAATAATCCTATTTGAAGCAATCATATTTGACAACCTGGTGTCCTAGCAGCAAGCTGGGCCTTTCCATAGTAATTTCAAGAGATGGCAATTTAAAATAAAGAACTTAGGAGAATGTCATTAATGGCAAAAAAACATCTAACCTTTAGTTGAAAACTATATGAAAGGTTCTGCAGCTCTTACAACTGAGCCCACGCTACTTTGTAATGGTGGAAAGAGAACAGTGAAAGAAGTTTTTTTCTAATGACTACTAAGCTTTCTCTAAGCTTGGATTTTAGCACAGTCTGAATTTCAACATTTTTTTCTTTAAAATGCTTATTTCCTTAAGGAGTGATAAGCAAACAATCCCAGTGACACTAACACACTATTTACAGAACATTCAAGGCCTGTTCTTTAATTATTCACATAGCACCTAACAGGGATTGGAGCAGTAAACTGGTCAGCTAATAAAATCTAAAGCATAGTCCATTTATTTACATTGGCTTCAATAAGCAGTGAATTTTGACAGCTCAAGAGAAGGCCTTGCACCACCCTAGCTGCTAATAATTCTGTCTGAACTTCTATCCAAGTGAAAGTTTCCTTCAACATTGTCGCAGCTCTACTTCTTCACCAAGAAATCTAAAAATCCTGCAAAATGACTTGCTGGGTCTTGAGAAATGCTTTAAACTAGTACCACGGCAAGTAGGTGATAAGCCTAGATACATCCCACCTGGCCAAGGGAGCCCAGAGGGATTATTACAGCTTGCAAACTGGATAATGACTCACAATGGCAAGGTGTCTTGGAGAAAAACAATTGTCATTATCTGGATCTGAAAAGGGAGCCTGCAGGACAGGTGAAGGATGTCTGTTACACCCAACATCTGCAGTGCCCTTCCTGGGGTTCTCTGCAGAGAACAGGAAGCCAAGCCTGAGCACTGTGCCCCAATCAAGCAACAACAACCCAGACAAGAACAGCAGGAACCCACAGAGTCACAGTAAATATGGCTTATCTATGGTTTTATTGAAAAACCAAAGGATCGGGGTTAAGAGGCAGAGAACAAAATGAGTGCCTTGCAAAGTTTCTGCCAAAGCAGGGGCACCACCTCTCCTCACATCAGTCATGGGCACAAGAAGAATCTAGGTGTTTAACATTCAAAAGGGATGTTTCAGGCTAGATACTAGGAAAAAGAATTCTAGTGTAAGAGAAGTAGGTAAATGGCAGTTTATCCGCTTCTGAAACCCAAAGATGTAACTGGCCCCATTTCCAGGGATAATGCTGAGAAAAACAAATTGTAAACCTGGCCTGTTAGAACACATTTGCTTTTCCCATTTCAGAGAGCAAAAACCATGGCATTACATTTTTTAGTTACAATCTACTTTAAGACTGCTCGCAAAGATTAATATGAGCTACAGGTGCCATATTTCCAACTCGGGGAGCTTGCAAGAAGCTACCTCAAGCCCTCATGAACAGGTGCTCAGAGCTACATAGACAGGCCCCATAATTAATAAGAAGTGAAGTCTGCTGGTGTGAGAACTTTTATGATCGTACAGCAGCTGCTCAGAAGCAATAAGAGCTAAGTAATTTCTAAATCAAAATCATTTTTGATGTAATTTCAGTGAAGAGAGCTGATGTCTGTGATCAATGATATTGACTGAAAAAAGGTTGATTTAATCTTTCAGTATAGCTTAAATACTGAGGAGAAGAAAATTAAAATTAGGGATTCATCTGCATGGATAACTGAGACAAATTTATTGCATTAAATTAAGCATTATTCAATTTTTTATCTGTTCACACTTTCATTCAATAAAATGTGTAGATGGAGATTCCATTAAATCAAATCTTTTCTAGCATAGTCTGTGATGAGTCATTTAATTATGCTTTGTCTCAATTTATTCATCTAGAAAAATACTGTGTTGTTAGTCCTTATGTCCTTATGACATTCCATTAGTTAACTTAGTTTCTTTTTTTTCTTTTAAATAGCGTGAAATAACAGATACAAGCAAGGGTACATAGAGTTCTTTATTTCACACAGAAACATAATTTCCCTGTGGTTTGCTTTATTTTCTCCTTCTACTGGAACAGATTTAACATGTCAGGGAATATGACACTGGGGGAAGTCAACTTTCTGTATGCATAACAGCCAGCTTTATCTATATCCATAACGCCTTTGCATTCTCATTTCTAAGGTCAGCATCCTAAGGCTACCAGCATCTTTTTAAAAACAATTTAAACTACATTTTCTCCCAGTTTATTTTCTTGTACAGTCTCCTATTATGTCAACTATCACAGTATAAGGATGTGCCTCTCCAACTGACATAAGCATAGTGTTCTTCACATTCACATTATAAAATGCTTTAATTTGGCAAGTATCTTCCAGAATAAAAAGATTTTGGTTCAATATTGTCCCTCTTTCAAATTATATATTATATTTTACCAGCATTAAATACTGCAATAATGAATGTGCTTCCATGTTGCATATGAAAATATAACATATTGTGTCAGAGAATGAGCCAGGAGACCTATGTGTAGATAATAAAATGCAAGATGACAAATTCTTATCTTTTGTTTTGAGAAAGAGGGAAACAGTTATTATAGTCTCAACTCTCACACTGAGATTCAGAAAACTCAGAAATTCTCCGTTTTATTTGATCCCTGATACAACGATCAGTGTTTCTGATTCTGTGAAATACAGGCATGTACAACAACAACAAAAAAGCAGGCTACATTTTTTATATTTGGTTCTAGTTGTCAGGAGCTGTTCTACCACGACTTTAAAAAGTAGAAAATTTTTCCCTAGTTGTGTAATAATGGCTGTGTGCTGAAACAGACTGCATCAGCTCCATGCCATACTTGAACCATATGTTGTGTACTTAAATCTGACTGAGCTAAACGCAGCAAAGTCTTTGCCTGGGACAGGTAACTGAAGCATCATCATCCAGTGCAGCTGTGGGCTTTTTATTCCTCATTGAGGGGGGGAAGTTTATTGAAATGATCAACTGCCTATACAGCCTGTGGATGAAATCCCAATCACACAGGGCTCCAAATAACCTGAGCCACCCCAGATTTCACTATTAGTATTGACTTGTCCCCTCCAGGAGCCTACATAGGTGTTTTGGCAACCCTTAGAGAATATAGTCCAGTAAATTAACTATCTGCAAGAAAGAGTTCTATGTTTCATTTTACCTGATTGTCTTTGTCTAGTTTTTGCTATGCTTTGTCCATATATTATCTTTGTCACTGATAGGCTGAAATATGCTCTGTTCTCCAAAACTGTTTTCTTAATACTGCATTTCAACTTTGATTATTAACCATGTTATATGAAGTTAAATCCTAAAAATTCTATTAACTCTCATAATACAGCACAGCCCATCTTGACATTTAAAGAAATATCACAGTTTAAAAAAAATTATGTGAGAACATGTGGCAGTTATCCAGGAAAACAGTATACATTACCTTGGCTGGAAGCTGGGAGTACTTATTCGAAGTGATTGAGCCAGCTAATTCTCTATTTTTCTAATACACTCATTCATAAGGTGTGAAAATAATGTGGCCAGTGTTCGTTTCGGGTTTTTTTTTAAATGTTCATGATTTAAAACAACTTTCATATAACATTTCAGGATCCTTTATGCCACACATTATGCCCCACTACTTTCTACCAGTTATCCACAGTCAAGCAACCAAGATTTGTTGTAAGCATTTTGCCTTTTACCTTTTAACATGACCAAGTCATACCAACCGGCATTTACTGATGAAAAGTAAACATGAAGTTTTTTGGTCTGTCTCTGTCTTCCTTTTCCAAATGATAAGAAAAATCACCAAGTGGTTTATTTCAACACAGCTATTGTGAAGCAGCAGATGAACACTGAGTCCAGTGACCTGTGTTTGATTCACAGCTACAGGATGCACAGACACTGGGCCAAGCACTCTGAGAAGGCTAATGAGTGTCACAGGCAATGTGTAGCAATTCAGTTTTCAAGCTCCACAGTTATGTTGAAATGAAGAGTCACAGGCACTAATCTGAAAGGCTAGAAACTTTGTGAGCAAACCACAATGTAAATCTGAAATTTAACTAATCATAGAATGAATGATGTTGTACGCCTCTGTCTACAGAACATAACAAAACATGGCAACTCCTTTTTATAATGAGGGTTGATCTACAAGCTAGTTTGTAGATCAACATATAAGAAACGCATAGAAAATATTTCTATTATTGGTCTGATCTTGTTCTGAAAGAATTTCTTCCTCTCTATTTTATATTGCTTTCAAATATTATCAATTCATGCAAACTCTGAGGATAAAATTTAATCCGATTTACAGGGTTGCAGTTAGTGTCTTCTGTATAGCTGATATTTCATGGTTTTTGATGAATGCTGACAGACCAGCCATAACCAGCTCTAAATCCACTATTCATTCCTAAGAGTTAGGCACTCAAACTCTGAGTGCACCCAATATTAAAAGACTGGTGCTCCCAGCCTATCCGTCCTGTAGAACTGGTGGGGTGAGAATGGGAGGAAGAGAGTTGGAAGGGAGATGCACCAAAGGGACTAAGAGCTGTGGGCTGGGTTGTTGGCCTGACAAATGGGTTATGTGAAGAATGAGTTGGGAGAATGGGGAAAGGGAGGCTGTGAGTTGAATGTGTGTGATGAAAGGCTGTGTCATAACATTTAGATTCTCAGTGGAAGTGCAAGGTGTGCAGGACTGAAGGTGATCATCTAAGATACCACAGCCTGTGCCGTCACAGGGGTGTGGGTTCACCTCAGTAGCAGAGCCCACAGCCTGCACTGAACTTGCCTTCCTTCCTGCCTTCTGAGGTCACCTGCACCCTTTTCCTAAGTGTCCAGCACAGCCCAGTTCCACCACAAGTTTAGATTAAGCATGGTTTGGGCCGAGCACACGAGGGTACCCATTTTTATCACTTTATATACCATCAGTCTATTTCTCATCAACTGTGCCACATGCAGTTCTCACAGCTCCCTCCCTACCTTCGTGCCCATAATCCAGTCTGATTTATAATCTTTAATCTACCTACTCTCTAATCACCTTCACACTTTCCTATTATCTATCTCCCATTGCTACTCTCCATGTTCATACACGACCAAAGTCTACCCACACATGTTTCTTTCCTTTTGATCCACTGTCCAGATTCATCTCCCTTACAGGAAGACCTGTAAGTTTTCTTGTTTCAGTTGTCAGTTTTTCATGGCCTCCTACTCCTTTGGGGAGGTTAGTACATCTTGGTTTGTGCTGCAAATTAAACCTACCTGTACAGAAAACAAACGCTTACCTGATAAAGGCTCATCAGTAGAAGTTGTTAAGTAAAATCTAACAGGCAAGTCCACTGATACAGAAGCTCTAACACCTGACCTGATACAGAAGATGAGGCATAGATGTTCTGTGACATGATTATGGTAACTGAGTTCAGAACTTCTCCTTGTCTGTCCAGTAATGAATTGCTTAACAGTTGCTTGGAAGAGCTTGTTCTAAGTAAGGAATGTGCTAGCAAATTATCTTTGTAAATTTTATTGCTAAAATGCTCCTCAAAAGACAGGGCTCTGAATAAAGCTACACAGTACATAAAATATATTTTGGTAACACTCTAAAATAGGAAACACTACTAGTTGGGTTGTTAGGTTTTTCTCTGGCTCAGAATTCCTTGTGGGTTTAGATTTCAAAGTATTTCCCAAGAGCAGTTTTCAACATATAATTCTTCAAGAGTTTTCAGATATAAAAGGTGAAAATAGCGTAATTCTCCATTGTGACCAGTCACAAGGAGTGAATGGCTATGTCAGTGCTCAAGAGCAACATATTGCTGCCTGCTGTGATGCATTTTACTGGGAATATCTGTGAAACCTTGAACTTCTCAAGAGTCTGGGAACAGTTTTACTGGAGTGCAAGAAAACTGAAGAGAAAAGAGAATTGCCCTCAGCACAAGGATATAATAGCTGCAACTTTCAGATTAAAAGCACAGTTAGTGGGAAAGAAAAAAAGAAAGTAATAAGAAGTCCAGTTAATTTTGTAGTAGAGGAGACAATGAGTTACCTGTGTTCCCAGCAGGATGGTCATTGCAAGTTCTATCAGGGCAGAGAATGTGATAAAACATATGAGAACAAAAGTTCACAAACTGCAGAGATAAACCTCTTACTTCAGCTATTCTCCCTTAGAAGCAAACAACTTGTAAGACTTTAAGAAAAATCGTATATTAATCTTTCCACATGGCATCAGAGTAGAGGAAAACTGGCCTTGCTCATCAACTCGTGATCATATGGAGCTTGCTAAAGTGGTATTAGAGACCCAGGCAGAAAAAAAGATCTTGAGGGCGAAAGCATCAAGAGAAAAAAAGCATGTGAAAGAGAATGGTACATTTCCCAGCTTATTTCTAATATTTTGTTGATAATGAAAGACAATATTTTCCATTTTTAGAAAAAGAATCTGTAGGCTTGTACCCTCCAAAAGGTTTTTATGTGTAGTTTTCATAAAGCCTGATAGTTACAACAGTAAGCTATAGATTCAGGATAATTTTTGATTCACTGTACTTTAGTTATCTTCCTTGGAAGACGATTTCAGAAAATCAGTGAATAAATTATATTTACTGGCAATTTTCTAATATTTTTATCTGCAGAATTGAGGTCACTCAGCAAGGAAAATCACAATCATACCATATGGTCAGATGTGTTAAAATGTGTGCTCAAACTTTTTAGAAAAGAAAATGGGGAATTATTTAACTTACTAGCTTGTTTCTGAGGAAGAAGATGTCAGGTCACAACCTCAAGATAGCTTCCACATTCATAAGAGGTTGAAACTTCAGTTTTCCCATGTAGTAACTTTTCTTAGCTGTAGACTCTCATATAATAGATTTTGAGACTTATGATAAAACTCTGACCACTTGAAATGGCATATAAATAAACTACTGGCATCCAAATATTTACTAGGGACTATTTGATTATAACCTAGAACCTTAAAAGAAGCCAAAAGAACTATAAAATAACTAATAAACTAATTTATATGTCCATTAGAATGTTTTTTTCTTAACAAACATATAACATTCAAATCCTTTTAACAGGGAAAAACAAGAGAACTCAGGAATAATACTCATATTTGAAAAAAGCAATGTTAAATAGAAAATACTATTAGCCAGGCAATAAGAGTAGAAAAGTGCAGAATTTAGCAAACCTCAAATGCCCATGTGAACTATAATGGATAATCTTGGAATCACTTTTCTATTTATTATTTAAAGAAAAACTATTTGGATTGAAAGAAAAAAAAATCTATCCCCTGGAAACATGCTTCCCAATGCATATAATTACAGATGAATGTATGAATTCATATTTGCACTAGTCTTGGTTTACACAACACTTAATACTGACAGCCTCTACTTCAGCAGTAATCATCCTTTCCCACTTCTAAAAGGAAACAACACTTCTGGTTGAAAACATGCAATCTGATCTCTAAGCAGAACATGTCCTTACACATCGGGTTTTGCCACTAGAACATCTAATAATTGCTGTACTGCTCAAGGCTCCATAAACTGCAATTAGAGAAGGGCAATTCGCTCTCTTTGGTTTGCTTTCATTCTTGAACCGTTTTACCTAATAAGACATTTCTTTGATATCTGGGCATAGCCCAATACCTGAAGTCCTGTCCCAAAAGTCTTTATTACTCACAAGGAATATTTCCATTGACTTTACTGGATTTTCAATCAACACCCACACTCTCTGTTTCAACCAAAGCCTGAGTTGTGACACACATAATAACCAAGTTGTTGTCTTAGTACCTTTATGACTAATCTTTCTACCAACTTGTTACTTTCTTTAGTACTGCTTTTCCTGCATTTTCTTGAGCATCAAATTTCTTAATTATTTAGCTTGTTATTTCCACCCCACTCATCTCCCTCAGGCTGCATTCTTGGTTAGTCTTCTTTAACTGAGTTTTTAAGTTGTAGCACTAAATTCATTTATTTTTCTATGCCCGTACATCTCTTCCCTGGTTTATTCCTTTTTATTCTGTGGTACAATGATTACATGAGTTTGTATTATATTGGTATGATCAATGCATTTAATGCTATGTAATTTTTTCCTGCAATTAAGTAGTTTTGAAAAACTTCTAATAAAGCTTGTGCCAACTTCACCCACTCATCACTTAATTCCAGGCCAATTTCTTTTCATTTACTACTAATATTTACCTCCCTCTGTACTCCAGTTCTTCAGTTTCTATCTATACTACTATGCAGAAAAACAATCTAAAATACAAATTTGTCAGTTTGGCTACAAAATTTGTTGATCTGAGTCAAAAGACTATCTAGCAGGCAGATTAATTTAACTATCAATCAGCTTTTGTTGAATTTCTCCTTCACCCTCTGAAAGAAATCCTTCTTGCTTGCACCCATGAGCAGTTTAAGTTATTAACTGCCGAGATTCTTACTGTGAGTTGCCTTGACTAATTTTGTATCACCTTATGATTTCAGGAAATGTTGTCCAAGCTTCTTCCACTTAATATGCAAACACAAAGAGTGTCCTGAAATATACCCATTGCAACAATGATTTTGAGGAAAGAAGGCTGTTGTTTGCACACTTGGCTTAAGCTTTGGCCATGCCTATCTATAGCCATGCCAGGCACACCAAGAAGTGAACCAGGGCCAGGTTCCACACAGGACAAAAAGGAGCAGGAGCCAGAGGCAGGGATGGAGACCAGCTGCAGCACACTCCATGGGAGGAGGGGGATCCTTCCAGGAGATATCTGCCTCCAGGAATGGAGATGGAGATGGAGGCTGGCATTGCTGGGGCAGAATCAAAAAGGGTCTGGTGCCATGGCCAGAGGTTATGGGCAGACCCAGGAGAAGCCTTCCTGTGCCCTGACAAACTGTTTCTCTGGCATCATGCTACCTTTTTGCCCTTGATACTTGTGGTTGCAATCAGCCAACACTCCAGGTTCCACTTTTTCTGAAAGTCCTTCAGAGGGACTCCTGAAATAGGTCTCTGAACAAAAGATTGAATATATGATTATTGCTTATTAAAAGACCAATAATGAAATTGCTTCAGATTTTGGTGTGACAGTGTCTTGTATTCAGTGTACCTCCCCACGGCAAGGCACTTCTGTTGGAAGATAAATTACCTCCCCATGGCAAAGCACTTCTATTGGAAGATAATTTAGGCTGTTGATGCATTTTCTTATTTCCTGTGGCAAGGATTTTGTTCCTGGCTCTGGAAGCAGACAAGCCCTCACAGTCAGCTCTTAACTCCTTGCAGAATCTTGGCAGTGGATTGCAGGGTCTTTGCTGAAGGTTTCTCTCATACAGAGCATTTTCAGGACATAAGTAAATGTTTTATGGGGATTTCAGGACTAGGGAGCTGGCTGGATTAACAGAGAGGGTCAAAGAAAGGCACAAGCCAATTGTATAGCCTAACAACAGAGCAAAGCTTCAAAAGAGTAGAGCTGGTAGAATTAGGGTCCTTCCATCCACATGATGGTGAATGTTTCTTACTTCCAAATTGAACTCGATAGTTCACCAGGACACAAATAAAAACATTTGTATTAATCAGTGATAATTCTGGGGTGGTGCTTATAAAAGCACTGGCATTGCTTTGGCAAGAATATCATCTTGCTTGACAGAACTGTTTGAAGTAGCAATGTTGGATTTTCTGCTATATATATATTTCTAAGAATATTCTCCTTGCTTTTAGAATACTAAGGTTCTAAAAACATCCTTGTGTCTACTTTGGTGAAAGGGCCATATGTTTGCAAGTTGCTACACTCAAAATGAATCAGACTTCATGCAGAACTTGTGCCAATGTAAAAATAACAAGCTCTATCACATAATTTGGTTTAATTTCCTGACAGGATAAGGTATATTTTGTGTGATGAGTGCTAATAAAAATATTTTCTGTAATATAGCAGATCCAGGACCTGTGTGGATATATTTTAGCGGGTTTTAGTGTTCCATATCATTCTCAAGCAAGCCAACATCTCACTTCAAATGAGTGAAATATTTCCTTCCTGTCATCTCACAAAGGCTTATTCAAAACCACGTTTCCACATCGTTATTGGATTTCTGATTTTCTATTGAAAGTATTATTCATGGTGTTTCTGCTTCTGAGAAATTGGTCAATTCTTACTTTAAATTCACTACACAGTAACAAAATAACTTAGTTCTGACTGGCACCTATTTCCCTTAGAAGGAAAAACCTTTCAAATCCTTTTATAATAGATGTCAAATGTAAAACTTACTTCTATACAGTCTAATATCAGATAACTTTTCAAGTAACTTTTAAAAGTTAATTAGTTGGTTGTAATTAGTCTGCACTTTAGGCTAAATATTACACTTTTATATTTAGCTGCTCTTTAGATCTTGTTCAATTCAAAGCACTTAAAAAAACCCACTGAATACCAACAAGAGAAATAGGAATGATAACATGCAGGTGAAAAAATAGCTGAAGAGGGTTTGTTCATTGCTACTAGGAAGTCATGTTTGGAAAGCAAAGTTTGGAAAGCAAAACTTCTGTGTTACAAGTCTAAACCAGAATATAGTTCCCTCCTTTTTTTTCCCTTTCCGACCCTCTTCCATCCTTTTCAACTGAAAAACAACAATTAAGGCATGCTTAGGCACATCCTTTATTATTTCTGTTTTGCCTTTTTCAGATTTTGAGGTGATTCAGAGGCCTCTGTCACCTGTTTAGACCATGAGTGAGAGAGGTGTGGGTCAGTTTTACTTCTGGAAGAATGAAACTTAGGCACTAAGAAACAACAGGAATTGGATAGAGAATCAGAGGACATCAGAGGACAAATCCCAGCAGTATGCCACTTGCATTCTAGTATGATTTAGGTCATCTGGATTTAAACTGTCTTCATACATTATATGGCCTTGGCTTGACAAAAATAAATAAAATTTATTCTAGAGTTTCAGATTCCACAAGAGAGAAAAAGAGCTGTCAGACTGACCAAGGTAGCAAAAGGAAAAAATTAATGTGTTTCCACTAAAATTTCCCATTCTCACTGTTTGGCTTTTTAACTCTATGATTATCAGCATTTGAATGTCTCTGTAGCAACTATAAGACTGTGATATTTATTTTCCTAATATGGAAAATAAAGTTGTGCATCTGGTTTCTTTAATTCTCATCTTTGTTTATCTTTGATTAACTTAGGAACCACTGACTCATATTTCCTTTGTCACGGCTGAACTCTTGCTCTTTTTTATGTCATTGCTATGACTAGGGATTCCTGACATACTAGTATGTTGATCTTGAAGTCTGCTTTTGAATTTATTTTTATGCTGTGATTTGAATAACGTGCATGGTGCTTTAATATATGAAACTATCAGTTAAAAAGAAAATCATCATTCTTTAAAATATGTATAGCATCTTGCAAGAGAAATTAAAGTTCCATATTGTCCTAGCTGAGACAGCGTATAAAAGGGGGAAATAGGATATGTTCTACATATACTAGGCCAGAAATCTTTTACATTTCTTGGTGTATAATCCAAAGCAGGTTATCCAAAGTTTTCTTTGTTTTAATACCCTTGAATAAAACCAAAGGAAATAACTGACCAGAGTGTCATAGGAGGTGAAGGTGCTCTTGCAGCACGTCCAACAGGACAACTCACTAATCATGGAAAACATGCCATGCTCAGCAATTTCTCTTAATGAGCTTCATGATATCTGAATCTTGTCTCACTAAAACTGAAAGGCCTTGACCATTTTCTGTTTTAGTAATCCACATGTACATTTCTCAAAGGCAAAGATAACACTCTAACAATTGATCACAATGCTGAAAAAAAACCCTGAAAAAAAAATTTTATTAAATCAAGCTTATGACTGATATAATGGTTTATTTTGTCAAGGAATTTTAAAGTCAAGTTTTCTGAGTGTTATCTTTCGTTCCGCAATGCTTCAATATTATTAATTTTTTAAAGATTCAATGCCAGAAAACATTTTAATATTTCAAAGTACTGATACAAAACTCAGTACACAAAACTCTCATAGTGAGATTCTGATTGAGGAAAACAGCAAGCACTATAGTGCTTAGTAGTTTTAATAGTAATTTTAATTTTAAGAAGCTAAGAGGAAGCATTAATGAAATTGTATCGAGAGGTAAAGATTTGTTTCAGTTTGTTGCTGTTTGTATCCCAAAGACTGGAAGCAAAGCTCAGTGACACAATGAAAGTCTGCATAATTGTTGAGATAGTCTGGATCAAGGCCTAACAAGATATTTTCTTTTAATTTCTGTGTCTCTGTAAAGGATTTCTTTTTGGTTTCAAACTATTTATATTTGAATAAGTTTGAGCATTTAAAAGAGCACTGTACAGTACCCACTTTGAGGCAGAACAGGATAAATTGTGTTTATGTTAGTATGAGCTGGCTAAGATTCTATGAAAGTAGGTTCAGGGAGCTAGGAAAAACCTGAGAGGTGTTATTCATACAGAAAAAAAAGGGGGAAATATTTTAAGATATTCACCTTGCATCTAGTTATTATAAAATAAAATTTTATTCTGATCTCTGTAAATATATATTGTGTGATTCCTATCCGTGTCTTTCCAATTTAATTTGTTAAGCCCCAGCCCTGTAACAACTATTTTTATCAAACAAAATCAAAGTGAGAAAAGTCATGTAAGCCCCATATTGGAAATACAGAGTGACTTCGGATCCATCATTTCAGTTTCTGTTTAGGGTAGACTTGGTTCTATCTTCTGCAACAGATAAACATAGTGTTGCATGGCATTGTTTGGCCAAGACAGAAATCTCAGTCCATCTTCTTTGTAGCTGAGAACTAAAAAGGCACAGCAGTTCTGGAAAGCCCAGGAGTCTCTTTGGCCATTGGCACTGGTTGTTGTGCTAGTGTATCCTGCAGGCACAGGCAGAAGTGGTTCAGTAATGTTGTTTGTGTGTGGATTTTATAGAGAAAAACTTAAATGCAATACATCATTTAAAGCAAAGGCCACTATACACAGTGTAGTGCACTGTACCCACTGATCATGGATAATGAGCCTGAAAAGTACTTTCCTAATGAAATATAATGAAAATTACAAGACCTGTAGGCCTGAACTAGCCTAGATAATGAGTTCACACAACCCAAAAGTAACGGGAATTCTTTAACATAAAGTTATTAATCATTGAGGTGAAATCAATGTTTTCTAATATTTCTACTAATTTCAGTACATCTGCATTTTCTTTTTTTTTTTTTTTTTGCATACAAGCTGCAGCAGTAAAATAGCATCCTGAATCAATTATTGAATAACACACAAAGAAAATTAACAATCTTTTCTGACCAATCGTACGGACTTGCACTCTCTTTGCTATTGGTTTAATGTCCCCCGAAGAGATGATATAATGTTGTGATCATTGAACTTTAAGTATCAGTAGAAGCAGAATAAAACAGACCACTAAAGGAACCATAGTAGCACCAAAGTTTTTCCTGGGACCCTCGTTCTCAAAGCTGAGATCTGCATCATTATCCCAATGTGAGCAGTTATTATAAATGGACCCAATATATAGTGAACTATATTTGCAAAGAAACATTTCAATGCTTAATTGTCCATTGATTAGGAACTACAAAAAGCTGAAAGAAATGTAAAAAAATTACAAAAGAATTCTGGAAATGCAGGTTAATTAATGCTAGAGCTTGAGTTTGCTCTAATTAATTACAGAAAATACTAAAATATTCCAGAGTAGAGGATTTCTCGGATAATTTTAAATACTATTTATTATTTTCTCAGGTTAATTTGAGGATTCATCAGAGGCTGAATTCATTAATTTCATCAGAGGATGCCGAGATTAGAGGACTTCTAGATTTTAAAGTCATATGCTCTTCTTAGAATGCAGATGCAATGCACATGTCCATTTTTGACTCAAGTTCTTCCAGTTTGCATCTATTTTACCTTTATTTAAATTATTTAAAGTGGCAGATTTGCTTTCTCATAGTAAAAGAAAATTGAAACAGAAAGGTATTTTATTAGCTGCCAAATTAAGAAGACAGCTGGTAAAGTGACTTATTTAAATCCAGCTGCAGGACTCCCCACATGGTCCTGAGCCACAGGCTCTTTCTTCAACAGTGGATACTTTGAAGGCAAAAGTCATCTGAGGAAAAGTGAAGAGTGAACATTTGGAAGCTTGGGTATGTGGGATGCAAAATTCTGACATAAATTATCAGAATATATCACACCAAAACTCTTTTTGTGTGGCTCACATAAAACATCCTTACATGTTGATAGAGAAGTTCCCTGTTTTTCTCAAAGGGCTGATGTTTTACACTTTTTTCTGTTTCAGGTTGTAGTTACTCTTTGAACTCAGTGGGAATGATGAAGCATTTATTTCCTATGAGGACAAAGCGTTAGAAAAACATGAAGGTCTCAACAGACTTCACAGTGGTTTGCTAAACAAAAAGGAAAGCAGAGGTTTAGGGATCTTGCAGCCATTGCAGTGTTTTGGAGAAAGTTCACACTTGTGGAGAGAAACCTGAGCTCAGTATAATTATTGCTTTCAGTGTATCTTTCTTCTTAGTGGTATATCTTTGCACATTGTTAAAATATGCTCCATTTTCCATTCTGTAATGAATTTCTCCTTCCACAGAGTAAATGCTGAAAATCACCCAGCCCTTAGCACACCATCCAAAAGCTGACTTTCCCTGGAAATTGTGCATTTCTCATACATAGTTTCATTCCCACTAAATAGTAATTAAATTTAGACATTGCTAAACATTCTGAATTTTCAATACAGCTTCATTTTAATGAGACACAGTCAGGAGATAGATTAAGTCAATTTTTATTTAGGTTTGGGCAAAAATTCTTCTGGTATTTATGTATTGCCTCACTGTTTCCCTCAACATCACAGGAGGAAGCAGGGAATCACGCCCAATGAGGATGGGGAAGCTGGCCTACTGCCTCACACAGGGGACACTGTCTCAGCAGCAAGGCACTTAGTCTCCTTTGGCCTGCAGATTCCTCCCAGAATGTCAGAAAACAGAGAACCTTCAATTTCCTACCCCCAAGTCTGTCTCACCAGCCACATCAGCCCTTTTGGTAACACAAACTTTTATGAAAATTTCCCTGTTTGCATTTCAGTAATGCCAGTAGGGGACCAGTATCTCTTCAGGGGTCTATGCACAACAAATCTATACCTGCACACACACACTGATCTGTACACTCATGAATGCTAAATGTTTGCATATACCTCCTTAATAATAATTATCAACATGTGTAAATAGAATTTATCACAATCATAATAATAAAATCCCAGGATCAGAGAAGTGTTGAGATTGAGATGGACCTTTAGAACTCATCTAGTCAAAGCCCTGCTCAAAGCCTAGTAAAATATATCAGATTGCTAAGAACATTGTTCAGTCAGAGAGAATCATCGAAAAAAGGTAAAAACTCACCACAAATCCCAGGTCTCAGGGATCATGGTATATATCACTGTCACAAAATAAATTGATTTATTTGGCACCCTTGCTTGTGAGGCAAATCGTTTCATTGCAAATGCTTTGAAAAGATCGATTTGCATGTACCTTCTTCACCCAGTAATCAAGGTCATCATTGCCTTGATGTCGAGTAGGTGCAGTGATGAGCTACTTTAATCCCACTACAGCATGTGGTGCATGCAGAATAGAGCTGTCAGACAGTGCCAGCAACAACAAATCTGTTCATACTCAGGTACACTGTCAACTGAAAAAGTTTAAATTTAGTAAAAAGTATTAATAGTTTCACGAAGTTTCACCTAGTCAGGACTTACATCATCTATTGATGGTTAGAAATCTCTCCAGTGCCATATCAATGGATCTTATGGTGTGCCCAACATCAGATCAGCTCTCAAGTCTGCTGCGGCTGAAACCAGGATATTTTTATAGTTATATTTTTATCTTTTCTTTTAGGTTAAACAGGATTCATGTCTCACCAGATTCAGGGCAGGGCCACCAATGTCTCTCCACTTGCAGGACTCTGGCAGTGCCACTTGGAAGCTGCTACTGGCTTGCAGAGCACATTGTTAATCTTGTGCTTTCTGGTATTTTGCAAGCACTTCCAGTTTTCCTGTATGAAAGAAAGGGCAGTGGCATCTAGACTAAGCATAGTAGCTGCTCGCAGTTGCAATATAATGAATTTGATCTTCAAAGTCCATTTTTCTCCCATATGCCAGTCTAGTTCATCATTATCTGCAAATTTCCACATCCTAAAGCCATTTGACAGTATGGACAACCCACCTGGAAGACCAGACATAGCTATATTTGCCAGGTTTTTAGAGAAAAATTATTGGGAGCTTACAAAATTTCTGTGGTAGACAGTGTGCCACTGAACAGTAAAACACAGTTGAAGTAAAAGAAATGAGTCAAATACTGCAGTTCAGTATTTTCTGGTTTTTTCATCCAACACTTCTCTGCTTCATACCAGAAAGAAAATTAAAAGAACTTCCAAGAAATCAGCCTATGTGCATTAGCAGTCAGGTCACAGTAAGATCAAAATCTGCCTCATTTCTGGATTTTGGATTAAGTTTGGCTGGAAATAAACATATATGAGTGATTCACCTCTCCCATTCAATTTTTTTTTATGCTATAACAGTTCCAGACAAAGACGTATTAACCGGCACAGCAATCAGATGAAACCACCTAAACATATTAATAACTGATAACATCTTTTAAAATAACTGTTTAATATCTTCTGTGTCCATTTGTTTTATCTTCTTGGGTTGTTTTTAATGAGGCAAGTTGACCAATTCTTTTTCCTGGGCATTCACCTTATAAACAAAATGATTAATACAGGCACATAAAAAAGTACACTGGTGACATCATTAGCAGAGATGACATGCATCATCTGACAATTCTTGGCTGCCATTTGTGAGGAAGAGATATACAGCCAATGCTTTTAAAATACAAATTTTATATAAATACAAATGCTTGAAAATACAAATTTTTATTGTTTTGCATTAAATTTTGTTTATCGGTTTGGGTGACTTCAGCCTTCATGCTTGTGAAAACATATCAAGAATGGTGGGATCCACAATGATTGCAATTAGAAATACTTTATAAACAGCTACTTTATATTTTGTTATATTCCCAAATGACAATAAGCTCTATTCTGTTTTCATTCCACATTAGGAATTTCCATTGACATCAACAGAACTGTTGAGCAAAATTAAAGAGATGAGTCTTAAAGTTTAGGCAAGTAACTAGGCTTCTTTCAGGTGGACAAGCATCAAGTGGACTTTGGTTTTTTGTTTTAATACCCTCCATCTTGCCTCTAACTCTACACATATACACACACTGCACTATGTGCCCACCAGGAAATTACAATCATTATAACCAGTGGAGTGAAAAATCAAAAATATTTGATAAAACCAGGGCTGTGTGCCTGTAGCAGCTTATCCTTAAGAAATTAATTCCCCTGTTAAAATCTCAGAGAACCCTTTGGATGCCCAATATTTATAAATTAGGATATTGTTTACACAGAATGTTGTTTCTCACAGTGTTTAAATCTTCCTAATCAACATACTGTATCAGATATTTCAAAAAAGATGCATATGGCATGAGATGAAGTTCCATATGGAGTTAGGCACAATGTTTATCCTTGACACTCTTTTTTAAATATCAAATTAATAGTCTATTTCTAATACAGGAATTATCTGGTGGGGAAAAAATTGTCTTTACTCTTTTTTCCCCTATATTCTAACAGTATTGTTGGAACCCAAAGTGCAGAGAGTGTCTTTCAGAACAGGCAGAGGAACACTCCCTGCACTTTGCATTCCAACACAGTATTTTCATGCTTTTAGTGTAAAACTTCTTAGAGGATTAATGTTTAAAAAAACCTCATGACGTTTTTTGCTTTACTGTTGGGAAATTGCTTGATCTTCAGAACAGACTCACTTCTATAAGTGAGATACAAACATATAAAATATGTTTATTGGCCCTAAAAAAATTATAAATTTGTTGGGATTTACAATGCCAAAACAATTTACTCAAAAAAAGTGTGTTCAAAAACATGAAATTTGTCTTGTCATGAGAAAGTCCGGTGGTGAGTGTTGTCATGGACACAAAATATATATTTGCTTTTTTAGCTGCTGTTTTCCTTCAAATGTTTTGTACCTCAATTCAGTTGAGTGTTGTTTCCACAACTGTATTTTTCTGCTGTTCTTTCCATTTTATGTTGCTTTTTCACTTGATCATTGGTGCAGGTTTCTGTCTCATGGTTTTTTCTTCCTTTCTCTTAATGAGCACCCTCTCAGACTCCAAGTACACTTGTTATTTCATTGTAATTCCTCTCCATCATGCTTATTTGCCTTGCTTTTTCCTTTCTCTCTTTTTTGTCTTCTTTGTAGCTGAGAATTGAAATGGCATGACAGCTTTGGAAAGGCCAGGAGTTTCTCTGGACACAGGCACTGCTTGCTGTGTGACTGAGTCCTGAAGACACAGGTGGGTGTGGTTCAGTAACACTGTGTGTGTTTTTCTATACAGGAATCATGCAATTCTTAGATTTATGCAGAGGCACTGTACACCATATAGTGTGTATGAGACTGGGAGCCCTAACAAGCTCTTTAATAGTGTTCAAATGTCATGTAGATGTGGTGCTTAGGGACATGCTTTAGCCGTGTGCTTGGTGATGATTGGACTTAATGATCTTAAAAGCCTTTTTCAACCTAGATAATTCCATGATTCTTTAAACCAAGTAATGTCTGCAACACTGTCTGGAGGTGGTGAAAGCTCACACTGGCCAGTGGAGTGATACAACTTCCTGTGAAGAAAGATTTGCCTTTTGCTTCTTAAATTCCACCTTTTGCATCATATCCATCCATATATTCTCCACCACTGTGACAGAGTAATGAAAAAGGACTTAGCAAAATAGCCAATTTACAAAAAAATTCTGTGTAGTTCTTTGTCTACAAGTTTCTACTGTCTTACAGAAAGTTTCTATCTCTTTTAAGGGTGTTTTGAACATCTCACAGGGAAATGTTTTGTTAAAGTGTGAAAGGAATCACATTAACAAATCTTCCCAAAACAGAGGCTACCCACCTCCAGAGGCCTCTCCAGTCCAGAATCCAGCTCCTTCAGACATTCGGCTTTTTGCTGAGGGCTGTCAGAAAGATAAATACAGGATCTGCCCTTTGTTAAATGGAGGATATCCAAGGGAAGAAGTAGAGATGTTAGCCTTGGTAAGGCAGCCCTACAATTCTTTTTGCCAGTGAGCTAAAGCATGATCATATTATTTGTAGTCATACTACTTCACATCATTTATACTTAGGAACACAAACAAAGGAATTCGCATTAGAAATGAGCTAATGCTGTCATCTGGGATTTAGTATAGTGAAAACATATCCAAATATCTTTGCTATTTTAGATACTCAAGGCTATGAAGCAATAGCTGTTGTCTTTCTTTATGATTCGAAAATTCCTCTGCATCAAGTTATAAATAAAGAACAGTGAAGAAAGAAAAAAATAGACTAAATATTAGGATCTTAATTTGTTACTGAGTGACAAATAGCTTTTATAGGAAAATAGTGAAAGCATTCTGTGCAAAGAATTCTTTGCAGAATATTATGCCAATGAAAAGAGTGCTGACATGTTAGCATTTGCCTTAGTGTGCATTTGTATCAACAACCTTCTTTTACAGAGGCAGTTAGGTATACCTTTTCATTCATCAATGAGGTACCCATAGCACTTTTTTGCATAGAAGAAGAGTATAATACACTTCCTATATAAGAACACAATATAACAGAATAAAGACACTGATCAAATAACCATTTTCCTCCACCAACTATTGGATGACCCACAGAAGGTCTGTCCCAGGTGAAGAAAGCAAGCATAGTTATCTACATGATCTGCTACATATGTGACCAAAGTGAACATAAAAAATATATTTTTCTCTTTCTTCTATTTCTTTTTTCTTTGCATTACTGAAACTGTTACAATATTATACTTCAAACATACCATGGGATAATGGGAAAAGTTCCTAGCAGTTCTTTGAAAGTTCCCGGCAATTCTTTGTGATTACTGTGATAATTTCCTTATTCCTCTTGCTTCTTCCCTTTTACTGTACCTATTACTTGTATAATTTAAATGTGTGCCCTCAGTAGTGCACAATTTATTAAACTCCTAAATTGACAGAGTTTGCATAATTTGTATTTAATTTATACCAGTGTATAGGTCATAGCAATCTTCAAAGCTTTTTGCAGGTGCTTTATTTTTACTGACAAAGTGATTTTACCAGTGACATGTGAGAAAGTGAAATTTACAGCTGAATTCTGTTTTCCTGACCCACATGAAACAGTAAAATGTAACAGCTTTGTCAGATAACTGGTTCTTCATCATTGTTAATCATGGCTGGAAAACCTTGTTGACGCACTGACTAGAAAGTGATATGGAAAAAAACCATGTGGGTGGAGGAATCAGAGTTATTTTGGTGAGCTGCAAAACCACATTCAAATGTTGACAATAGAAGTGCATGCAACTCCAGTGCAGAGCCACAAATTCACTGCAAAGCCACAAATTCATTGCAAGATTCCTTTTAGTTTCTTGGAATCAGAGTAGTTCAGCCATTTCACACTGAATTCAGTAGAGAATTTTTAAAAAGGAATTCTTCTGAACCTGAAATATACCTGCATATAGACTTATATATACACCTGACTTTTTAGCTGTTTTAATCCCTTAAAATCCTTCCCAGCTGGAGCACAGAAAGCTTAGGTCTAGGCAAAATAATATGATGAACAGATTTTTGGTGCCGTTGAGGCATATCCTGCTTTTCTCTTCAGATGTATTCCTCCATAGTATCAGTAACACTTGCATTTGAAAGCTGGTTTTGATTCCCAGCTGCAGTTCTCTGCTTTGCTAGCTCAGCTGATTTTAAGCACCAGGAAACTAAGAAGGTGCTATAAACCTCATGACACTTCCCTCAATAACTTTTCTCATCAGCACATTCTTTAGCTGTTTTTATTGCATTGCTCTCAAACTGAAGTGGTACTGTAGGTCAGCTGTGGTACAAAGAAGGAATTGCTTTCACTGGATTATGTACTGAAGACTGAAATAAGGAAAATTTTAAAGAGGAGATGTACAGAGCTCCCTAGGACAAGCCATAGTTAGTTATTCAGGGAGATTCCACCAAAATATTTAGGAAGTCCTTTGTGGTTTTCTTTTGAGACACTATATTCAGGGGGCAGAGTATGAAGTTCTACCTAGCAATTTTTTTTTACTATTATTCTTACTGAAGTGGATCTCAGAATTGCACTTCTGTATCAGCCATACAAACAGCCATAACCTCTTCCTTATTAGGAGTCCAAGTTATAAAAATTGCAAGCTTTTTTAGTTCTGCTCTCAGGACTGGTTGCTTACTTCAGAGAGAATAGCATTCTTAGTTTGTCCAATTTTTATTTGCATTAACTTGTCAGATGTTCTGTTTCCACAATAGAAAATTCTGAAACTTGCTTCCTTCTTGTGTCAACATCCAGGCCCACTTCTCATATGCCAGCATGAATAGAAAAGTAGCAGAAACAAAACTCTAAAATACTTATATGTTTCACTAAACAGGCATGGACTGAAATGTCTGCATAAATACTCTGATGACTTAAAATCTTAAAATATTCTCTGATTTTATCAACTGTTTATAGTGGTAGCAAACAAAATTAATTTTTCAGAGAACTCAGAAAATATTTTCCATCACTAAATTTAGCCATTATGCCTTTTAACACCTCTATTCAAAAGAAAGCCACAACTTTGACTCTGGACTTGCTATTAGCTGTGTGTGGTCAGTCTGCTCTACCACATAGGTCCACTTAGCTGCAGTCCTTATTCACTCACCGACTTCCTGCTTTGCAGTAAGAAACAGAACTGTGTATCTCCTGTATGATTTCTATTTTCTCATGCTTTCCAGAAGGAAAAGTGTTCTGGCAGGATTTAACTTTTAGGATTAGGGAAGATATTATGTATTTACATTAGAAAAGGCAGAGTGGAAGACGAGATTGGAACAGGAAGAAGTTCCTGAGGAACAGGAACTACTGACATTCTTTTGGTCCTGCAAGAATTCTAGGTCTGTTTGAAACGCAAGAAAGCTCTGTGAGGTGAGCTTTATCCCATTTACAACGCACTGTCCAGAGCAAAAGAGCAGATGCTGTAATCAAAGAATGGTTTTGGTTGGAAGGTACCTTAAAGACCATCTCATTGCAATCCCTGTACAATGGCTGGACACAACTTCCACCAGACGAGGTTTCTCAGAGCCCCGTTCAATCTGGCTTTAAACACTTCCCAGGATAGGGCAGCCAAGACTTCTCTGAGCAGCTTGTTCCTGTGCCTCACCAGCCTCACAGTAAAGATTTTCTTTTTAATAGCTAAACTAAGCCTGCCCTCTTTCATTTTAAAGCCATTCCCCCTTGTCCTATCACTACATACCCTTGTAAAAAGTCCATCTCCATCTCTCTTGTAGTCCCTCTTAAGGTACTGGATCAATCACAGTCTTCTTCACAGATAGTATAAAAGAAATTTGAGCTTGAGCTGAAATACCATGGGTAATCTCTGCGGCTTGGTGGATCCCAGGTAGCCAGTGTGGCTGTGAATATTTGTTCCATTCTTCTCTATTAGCTGGAGTTTCCTAAGTGCTGTAGGCATCATGCTCAGGTTGATTACACAGGTATAGTCTAGCCAAGAGGTGATGGAGGTATCAGTAGTAATAGAGGCTGGGTCATCACCCACCAGAATGCAACACAGTCCGGGCCAACTGGAGATGGTGTGAAACATTACTCACAAATGGTGAGATGTGAATTTGGCAAAGGATTCAAGAGAATGAAGCCTTTGATCAAATCTGTTAGCTTGGGTCACCAGTTAGTCCAGCTTATAGGAAGAGTTTTACTGTCCTCCTCCACAGAGTTCCAGGTCCAGCCCCAGTGAGCAGTGTGGGAAACATTCACATAACAGTTTAAAATAACCTGCTTAATGTCAGAGCCCACTGGCATGAAAATTCAAATTCAGAAGTTTTCAAAAGTGCATTTATAATTGCATTTAGTTAACTTGCTTGTGGTTTTGATTTACATCCTGGTTTTGATACATTGATTTTTAAAGAAAATTAATATATCTGCTCTGGGGACTAGCTCTGGGGAGGCCCTAAACGTGTCTTCTCTATGACTTTGCTTTATGCAGTGGAGGATTTCAGGCCCATTGGCCTTCTATCCTACCTGGTGAACAAAATGCTTCTCCTCTCACACCATATTTTCCAGCACCCCAAATTTTTGCATGGCCCTCTGTGTTTATTTCACCTTGCCAGTAACTCTCATGTACTGGGGGAACTACTGTGGCTGAACTTTTCAATTTTTGTAATGTCTCAAGCACATTTCTTCTGCTTTTCAAGATTCTATTGTAATCTCTTGGCCTGTGATATTTTGCACCATGTTTCCATCACTTCAGGAATGTAAGGGGAGAAAAAGGCTTTGACAAAAACAAAGATAAGTTGGGGTTTTTTTCTAAAGGACACATTTTTATGAGGTTACTTGAAAAGCATAATTCACAAATCAGCCTGCCAGTTTACAGAAATGTGCATCTCCACAGCTGTTACAGTTTGCTTTATTTTGGCTACTCCTTTGATATGTCCAATGTTAATAATGAGCCTGATGAAATACTAGGAAAAACAGCACACATAATCCACATAACTCTCTTTGGAGACACACAGAATTTATTATAGCCCACAGAGGGGCTTTTTGAAGAAATGTGAAAATAGCAGAAGTCAGTAGAATTTAAATGCTCCCACCTTGCAATGGAAACAAAAGGTTAAAGTTTCACCCAAACCTGAATTTCCCAAGGTGTACCAGAGTTAAGAAAACATTTCTGTAATGTTTCTCCTAGCCACTGTTTTTCCTCTAAAAAATAACCATTTGTAATAATAAATGGACCAGGAACTCATCAATGCATTCAGGGTCAAGATGAATCTGATTTCCACGGAGTTCAAACAAAGAATTTAAGCCAGCTGGAAAAGAAAGTTAAGAAAATATTTTTAATGGCAAATTGAGATGATCTAATGCTTCCATTGTTGTATCCTGGAATTATTGGACCTGCTTCCAATCTGGCCTTCTCTCTGAGAATGTCTCTAACACATCAGTTGGAGACAGAGATGTCCTACATAGTCTGTTTGCATACACTGGAAATTAACAAGAACAAGACTCCTGTACTGAAATTAGCAAGAGGCCATAATGAAGAAATGACTACACAGGATATTTAGAGTAGTGGATCTCTGCTGCAAGGTGAATGTAATTCTACTTGGCAGAGTCTGTATTTAGACAGCTTTGAAAGTAGCCATAAGATGTGTATATTTCTGCTATACCTTTAAGGCAGTAGAGTTCAAACATCAACCATTTGAAAGCCAAAAACCCCAGTCTATAGTGTCCCTCAGTTGATAGCACTTATCATTATTTTATATTTTTCTACTGGTTAGAGCCTTTGTCATAGTGTTAGTATAGATGTTAGCATAGATGTTAGTAATTTTCTAAATTATGTTTAGACTTGTTTATGGTTCTCACACCAATGACAGATGGTGAAGCCATGTTCTCATTTTTCTCACTAAACAATCAAAACAATCAAACCCACAACTTTCCTGGGTTGCAGGATTTTTCACTTATATGGAGCTATTGCACTGAGGTGTAACTCAAATGAGCCTTTGCTTAGAGGTTTGGGTTGGAAGGAACACTAAATACAATCTAATTCTGACCCCCCTGCCATGGGCAGGGACACATTTCACTAGACCAAGTTACTCAGGGCTCCCTGCAGCCTGGTCTTGAACAACTGGTGAACACTTACTCACTGGTGGTTTGAATGCCTCACTGAAAATAACTGGGTTTTTTTTACTCACTACAGAATGACTCTAGGTAACTGTGTTTATAACCTTGGCATGAAACATACTTGGTAGCCTGTGGGGTATGCCCAGCCTCTGCCCTGGAGGAAGGCCTGCTGAGATAAGGAGAGCGCTTAACCTCCCAGAAGAACTCCCCTGGGAAGCCAGCCACTTTCAGTTATGGTGAGAAGAAGACAGACCCAGAATCCTCTGGGAGACCCTATGCAGATCCTTTGTAACCCATTGGCCTTTACCCTCTGACACCCACCCCCTGTATCCCTATGAGATCTAGCCCTCTGCCCCTGTGAGAGCAGAGAGAGCTCGTCCCTGGCCTCCCCTTCGTGGGATGCGGACTAATAAAGCCGCCCTATGCGGAACTGCTACACGGGTCTCTCATCTCTCTCCTCCTGGTCTGGCCTGGAGATTGCCCTGCAGAGCAAGAGCTGAAATCACAAGCTGAGAATCACTAAAGAGCTGAGAGCTTCTCTGCAAAGGCACTCTGGCTACGGCTGAGGGAAGACACTGGGCTCTGGGAAGACGGTTCCTCACGGGACCATCTCTCCAGACTGGTCACAGCTTCCTGGGTCTGAGCTACAGACCCCACACCAGCCGCCTCAGTAGCCCAGCCATATGTGTACCTGTGCACTTCTTTTATTTTAGCCATCTCCTTCATTTTGCAATATTTGCAAGTATTTGACTCTTAGAGTTTCATTTTACTGGGAGCAGTATTTTCTTTATTTTTATTTAACTTAGCACCACTGAAAAGGAAAAAAAAGTCTCCAAAGAGAACCATTGTGTGACATAATGCAATTTAAAACTCCAATAGGAAATGGTAAGTTATTTCCATAGTTACACCTGACATAATGCAATTTTAAAACTCCAATAGGAAATGGTAAGTTATTTCCATAGTTACACCATCTATAACAATGAAAATTTGTACTCTCAGGATCTGCAGGTTCATGCCTTCTTCCTTCTTCCTTTTCTCATGTGAGGCCTGCTCCTTCTGATCTTCAGTCACAAGGTATGTTCACACTACTTAACAAAAAAAAGAAAAAAACCTTAGCATACCTTGGCTAAAACAGCAGCAAAGTCAACATTTCAGGGCTTTTACAATTGAAGGTAGCAGACTGATTTCAGTAGTAGTAATATTACAATCACACAAATGATCTTTCATACACCTCTGATTCAGATGTACTCCCAGCCAGTCTCTTTCACTAAGACTTGTACTGAAAAAGTAATAGTAGGGTGTGCAAGACCCATATTCAGGACCCCTGTTATCAGATCCTGTCTTAAGTATTGCTGCTGCTATTGTGTCTAAGTTCAGAAGAATACCTTGCAAGCTTGTATTCAGCCACTGCTTTCTGCACAGTCAGAGAAAACACAGAAATTATAACCTTTCCTCTTTAACACTCTCAGAGGTGTAACATGTCTGTATGCACTGACAAGTTGTTGCAGTCTTTAAAAGACAGACAGGCATCCCCTTGAGGCCAATACCTTTTAATTTAAAAGCTTACTGTTCATATATAAAAGTACCAGCATACTCCAAGAACCCTGTCCTCACTGTGCTTAAATCAAAATTCTGGATACAGACAAACAATTAAATTCCAGAATTTAATGCTATGAATAAACAAATTTCCCAAGGCAATTGAAACTACATAGATGTTCTGGAATACGGCCCCAGTCCAAGGTCCTTAGCATGTCCTGAGCAATGGAAGGGAGGAAAGCCTAAATAAAGGGGTTAAGGGAGTTAGGTTAGACATATAGAAGGCAATGAAAGAGCCTGTGCACAGGAATGCAGAGGATCTTTATCTTTTAGTGAAGTGTAGCAAAGAAGCTGTAAACTGGGAGCTATTAGAATAATAAGACACCAATGTAGTTCAGAAGAGTGAAAATTGCTAAAATTATTTTAAATTATTGGTTTATTACCATCACATGAGTATAAATTTTTTCCTTGTATAATCAGGATTATTTTTTTGGACTATTCTTGTCCTTGGGACAAATACTTTAATTAAAATTTCTGTTCAGGTTTGAAGGAGAGATCTTTTTCCCCTTTTTCAAAAAAGAAAGCTATTGTGCTTCTTCTTCATGATTTTCCTATTACAAACAATAACCTTCATCTATGAAGACCACTTCTTTGCAAGCTACCCTTCCAAGAAAAAAAATCACAGTTGTATAAGACAAATAATGGGAAAACTCAACTGCAGTTTGAATTATGACAGACTGTCATGTTTAAATAGACCATTAATGTGAAAAAGGTTTATTAAAAAAAAAAAAGAAAACAAACAACAATGCAAGTATTTGAGTGACTTGAAGCAATTTCTTTCAACATTTTTGGCAAATATATAAGGAAGGAACAGATATGAGGAAATACTATTCCAAGGCACTGGCATGGGCTCATGGACCATAACACTGCAGAAACTGCACATCTCTCATATTTAGATTTGCAGCACAGAGTGTTGTGTGAAAGGTACCACTTTCAACCAGTTTGCTTTTCACAGTGAGTCGGGTTTTCACAGTTTTTTCTAGCAGTTATTTCACCTAGGAAGAATTTCTTTTCCCTGCTAGTGTATTTATTAATAGATATCTAAAATACATACTGGCAGTCAAGATGCTGCTCTCAGTTTACTGATGTTGATATTAAGACACACATAAAGATTATTAAATCCTTAGCAAGTTCATGAAATTTAAAAAAAAATAGCATAGCAGAATGCATGGCTAACAGACAATGCAATAGGTACAGACCAGAACTGGGGCAATAAATCACAAGTGAAAGAACAATGAAACAATATTAAACACTACAGTTTCAAAATGTGTTTTACATTTTACACACACAACAATCTTCATTTTTAGAAACTGAATATTATACTGCAGTTACTAATTTTTCAAAACAACTGTGTTATTTTTACACGATTGTCTAAATAATATGAACATTTTGAAAAAAAACCTGGATAGTCATATAATTTCTCTGCATCTTACCATTTCTAACTGCTATAGATGAATAGCAGTTACTTGACCTATACTGCTATGCAAATGACCGTGGAAGCATAAATTGATAAAAGAAACACAGAGCAAGCAATTTTTTTTTTGCTAGGGCTATACTAGGCTTAGAAATTCATCAAGCAGGGAAGATCATGGAGCAGGTCATAATGAGTGCCTTCATCCAGCATGTGCAGGACAACCAGGGCATCAGGCCCAGCCAGGCTGGGTTTAGGAAAGTCAAGTCCTGCATGACCTACCTGGTCTTCTTCTATGATCCAGTGACCTGCTTAGTGGATGAGGAAAAGACTGTGGATGTAGTCTACCTGGACTTCAGTAATGCTGTTGAGAACATTTCCCATCGGATTCTCCTGTAGAAACTGACTGCTCATGGCAGTTTTACTCTCAATAACCTAGTTTTCTAGTGTTGGAAAGCCTTGAAGTTGCATATTAAGGTAAAGCACAGAAAAATAGGAATGATGGGGAAAGCTGAAGGGGTGGAGCATGGCAATACATTTTTCCTGTTGGCGTGGGATTTATCTCAGCTCTTGTAGACATCTGTAGTAGCAACAGTGATCCTAGGTTATAAAGCCTATTAGTTGCAGGCCCTTTTAAGTGCAGCTCATTTCATCCTCCAGTGGACACATAAAATTGTCCTGCTTTAAGTCAGTTTATCTTGACTGACAATAAAAAAGCAAATGCAATAGGTTACTACATGTGAAATTTCATTTTAATTGTTTGTCACACTTCCTTTGAGATATCTTGTCAAATCTAAGCATTGAGTTGACACTAGCAAGCACCCCTCACTTGTGCTAGCCTCTTACATACCACTAAATGTCATAAACTTACACTTGACTGTGGATTTATTATGCCTGTACAGAAATTGGAAAAAATAATGTTAACAATGGCAATAGTTCATGTCATAAAAATTTCAGAATTGTTTTTATTTCTAGATAAAAAGATTAATTTATACTGTTCCTTCCCAAGGAGCAATTTGCTTTCAATGACATGATACTTCATGACTAAAAACTTATCATTTTTAATACTTCTGGGTTGCAGTAATTGAGAAATCTCTTAGTTCAAGAAACTCAGATGCATGTAAAAGAAGAATTTATGACAGAAGAGATCTCCTGAACATAGGTTTCAGGCAAAAGTGAGTATTAAACATGGGAATGATACAATTGTTTATTTTTCTTGTAATTTAATTATTTCTTTTGGGCAGGGAAGTCTAAGACATTGTTCTGGGGATGAGTTGTTCCAGATCAAGCTTCAAAGACAGTTTTGGAAATAATAGTGAAAAATTAAACTGAGTTGCTATTTAACAGGCAAAGTACACAGACAGTCTAACTGTTTGCATGTGTGCTCTAGGTACACTTTTGTAGGAGATGTTATTTTATCGCTGTAATCTTATTTTCTTTAAAATTTATTATAACAAAATCATGACAAGAATTAGGCCTGAGTCACGAATTAAAGTAAATGTATTTACTGAAAGACATTCAGTTTGCTTTCATTTTCCACTATGTTTCTCATCTGTGTTACAGCACTCCTGTTTTCATTCTGCCTTATAAATAAATAAATAAATCCCACATTAATATAAAGCTGATGAGGTAATTTAATAGCTTAATCTGTTTGTATTTAGGAAAGTGAGCGATAGCTCAGTCACTGTCTTTTTCAAGATGTGAAAAGTAAAATCCTTGCATTGGGGTCAATGAGAGTTGGGCCAGGTTTTTATCCCCTTGCTTAAATAACTTATTAACAAATTTCCTACCCTATAAGCAGGCTGATTAATATAGATGGTTTAAATACTAGTTAAAGGGCAAGACAAGTGACTGTGGCATGGAAAGCCCAAGATACCTATGACAAGAAAATAAGTTAGTAACTGTTGCATAGTTCTCTTGCATCTGCTCTGCAGTTCTTAGGCCTGATGTCTGCAATCTCACTTTCCTGCTATTTTTAGTTCATAAACCAGGTCAAGAGGTATCCAAAGTAGGACAGAGGCCTATAAAGCCCATGAAATTTTTTGAAAATCCCAAGCACTGTAACAATCACTCTTTCTTTTTACTGCACTAATCCTTCTGCCAGCTCTTGTATATAAAGATAAGGGCAAGCCAGACTATGAAGGTGTTAAGGAGCCAAGCGGCTTTGCATTTGAGATTGTAGACAGACTTTAAAATGTTATGCATTTCATTAACTAGAAAAATAGGAATGAAAAATATATGGAATTACTATTGTAATAATCTAGGCTAGGTATATTTTTCTTTTGTCCCAGGATATCTTCAGGAGTCTGACCTTTTTCAGTAGTCTCGTGACTTTACTGCATGGGTCTTTGGGTCATCTCCCACCACCATGGTTCACGTTGTGAGGTGACACCAAGACACAAGCTGAATTGAAAAAAAAAGGATTGAAAAGAAAGGAATGTTCCCAATGTCCAGCACACACAGGGTTCGGACTAGATGTTTTCAAATGTTCCGTCTAATCCAAACTGTTCCATGACTGATTCTATGTTCTAACTGCTGTGATCCAAGAGCCCAAGAGTCAGCAGCAGGGCTTCAGTATTCCTGATTTCCTTCTACAAATCCATTCATATTCATTGTTCAGTTAGTGTGATTTGCTACATATGGCAGGACTAGACTCAGGTGTAGCACAGAAGCACGTTCATAAAAGTCTGTGGGACAACAGGTGAGATGAACCTTCATGCCAGGTATAGCTGTTCATTGGCAGATTACACAGGACCTTATTGCACATTGTTCAGGTTACTTTCAGTTCTCTGAGTTATTATTTTTCCATACACAAGGATCACCATGTGCCAAACACACACAATCAGGAATATTTTAGTTAGGGTTTTTATTAATGGAGGTAGACCAAACTTTTTTTTTAAATTGAATTAAATAGAACTTTCTTCTTTTGCTAACCTGAAATGTCATTTCATTATTCTTCAGAGTGTATTAATATTCTGTCATATTTTCATAATATCATCTGACTTGGTTACAGTTTCCTAGATAACTTCCTGTATGACTGAATGGGAAACAAACCCTGGAAGTTTCACACTCACAAGACTCAGTTCTGCTAAGTGAAAGCCAAGATTAGCATTTTTGAGAACTCTCCTACAGAAGCAAATGAACCTAACTCAAACTCCAAAATAGAAATGAAAGTGTACTTATGTAAATTCATAAACAAACAGGAGAAAATCAGGCAGCAGAAGTGAGTGATCCTTCTTTCCTAGGCATGCTGGTGGGTTTTTCCTA
Organism: Corvus brachyrhynchos; assembly: GCF_000691975.1. Taxonomy (NCBI): domain Eukaryota; kingdom Metazoa; phylum Chordata; class Aves; order Passeriformes; family Corvidae; genus Corvus; species Corvus brachyrhynchos. The sequence continues at coordinate 661,477 of NW_008237423.1, forward strand.
CTTCTGTGTTTCATTCTGGCATAATGCTGCCTTTGCCCAAACTGCTCAAGTCACTGGGGTATGAAAGGTCGGACTGAAATGCAGATGGAGAATGAAGATCTAAACCTCGCTTAGTAGTTCAAGAGACATCTTTGTGGAAATACATACATGCTATCCTGCAACAAGTTCATATTCAGGTCCTTTATCTCCAGCTTTTGTTTCTTCTGTTGAGAAACTGAATTGTGAGAGGCAAAGCTCAGGTTTGGGACTATCAGCAAAGTACTTGAGACAGTTTTCCACTATCTTGTTTTCTGATTTGCTTTTGTAGAAGCCCTGTAATTTTTTTTTGATGGAAAGACTAAGATCATTGGTAACCAATCTGACAAATGTCTAGTTTCGCAGCCTCTTCAAAAATCATGTTGTATTTATGGATGTTCCATTATTTCATCTGAAATCAGGCATTGTGTGTTCTTCTTTCCAAATATTGACCAGGCTCTGAGTGTACTCCAGCCAGCTGGCTGCATATTAAATCAGTGGTTGGACTGGCAGTTTGAAGCAATCCACAAGGAAAATGTGGGGAGCTAAGTGCTGGATAGGAAATTAAACAGCACTGCTATAATCTGGCCCATGCCCTGAAGCAATTTGGCTCACACAGAGGAGACAGTGTGTGAGAGGAACCTGATACCACCAGCAGTCACAGATATAGGACTGACTTCAACTGGTCATGCATTTTCCTAAAATCCAGATGAGCATCAGTGCACCACATGTCATCTTTCAGGTCACACTTGTCCCAGACAAGAGCTGTTTACCAAGAATGAGTAAAAAGTTGACAGCAGGGGAGCATGCGCAAGAATTCCTCAGGGCACGCAGCATTATTGGTAACCTCCTCATGGAAAATCTGGCTTAGAGATGTTATGAAAACAAAGCAAATATTAGCAGCAATTAGGGGACTTAGAGAATTATTCACACCAACAAAGATATCTCTCAGGGCTCGTATAAGACAGTCATAAACCCTGCTCACTGCAGCCAAATCAACAGGATGACAACTGAAACTGGGAGCATAAGAGGCAAGGGATCAAGCTGGAAAAACCAGGCACAGCAGGAGGCAGAGTCAGAGAACACAGACCAGAAGGTTCCATGAGGCATCACAGACTGAGGCATGCCACCTTTGCAAGCCCACAGTGGCTATTAGCAAGTGGTGGTGACTTCCACTGCTTCCTGGCACGGAAGGGACTAGATCTCACACCATTGCTTTGTTTACTGCAATAAATATTGGGTGACACATTGGGTAGCTTTGCTTACTAGTTATCACTGTCTGAAAGTGGCATGACTTGTCACAAGTGGGTATAATAGTAAAAAAATCAATGAGGCTTTCGGAAATTTTGAAAGGGAAGAATTAGCAGAAGAAATGAAAGTTGCAGAAAAGATTCAGAAAATTTTTATAAATTGTGAAAAAGCTTTTGTTCTATAGTATAAAGTAACTTTTACATATTAGTATATTCAATTTAGGATACAACATTTTTTATGGTATTTCTATACTGATCTACCCTACGTCTTCATCTTCAAGAATAGGTTAAATGTCAGAAACCAGTTCAGACCATCAAGCAACTGGGGGCTTCTCAGATCTATACAGAATTGCAGCTGAAGATTCAAAGCTGTAGCATAGTTCAGCTTTGTTGTATTATATCTTGAAACATACAAAATTTGCCTATTAGTTCTACTGAAAGCCATTTAGAAATTTTTGTTTAGTTGTGTAATGAAGAGACGGAAATATTTTCCCTTTCAGTCTGTTAACCACAGTAAGTTTGGAAATGGAGACTATTCAGTGTGTATGCTCTGCAAACACACCATTCTGGATCAAACTCAGTACTTGTTATTTTAGGATTGATGGTAGTCATTCCCAAAGGCCCCTTCCAGGGTTGCATCTTGTAAAAAAAAAACCTGCTGGGAAGGATTCACCTAATGAATACAAGTAAATGAGGTTAAAAGTCCAACCAGCCTTCTTAGTTACATATGTCACAAGTTTTGTTTCTTTTCTTGTTTTGTCTTGATTGTTTGGGGGACAGAAGAGGTGGATTAATCAATGAGGCTACACATGCACCAGTAAAGAAGAAAAAAAGAAGAAGGAAGAAGACAAGCCTCCTACTAGCCTAGTCACAACAGTCAAGCCTAGGCTTTGCTGATGTAATGCCAAAACTGTGCCTGAAAGATTTATCTGAGAGAAGGCAAAGATAAATCACACAGCTTTTTCCATACTCCCAAGACATTCAGAGCATCTCATGTCAAACTGTGGATTTCAAAACCCTGACGTATGTCAGCTGTGCAATATGAAAGATAACAAATTTGGAATTTCAAATTAAGAATGTTTTTCATTGATGAGACATTAAAAAATACTCCTGACCTGGTGCTTGAGATGACATAAATACTCTACGAACTCAGAAGTGATGTAACATTTTCTATAGCAATAGATCTACATTTTAAGGTTTATTAATTGCCTGGCCACTTATATAATGCTGCCATTTCGGGGCTTTTATCTGTCTCTCTAGACCATTATCTTGGGAAATCAACTATAAAACTAATTAAGTATGCTTAATTGCTTCTGCTGTTCAGTCTCTTTAATATTACTCTTGTTTCGTGAATTTCCAAAATGCCTTACACTAAGATTGTTACAAAGTTTTTAAAATTAAAAGTAGCCAGCTAGACAGACTTCTAAGGAAGCAGATTCACCATATCTAAACTTAATTTTCTCTTCTTGGACGTATTTTTCTAAACAAAAGTATTTGGTATGATTATTGTTACTCTCCTTGCTATCAGCTTGCCAATAACATTTTGTACCAGTGGAACCTCTGACATGGAAAGTAGGTGTTTACCCTACCTTTAATGTATCCTATTTTTTGCTTTCAGAACATGGAGTAAAAGCTGTTATCCTATTTTAATGCAAACTGTCAGGCTAATGAGACAAAGATCTAAAGGAACAAGAATTTTGGAAAAGGCTCATCAATACAGGTTAAGGAGTAGTATTTGAAGTGCCAGTACAATATATGCCCATTTTTTCTAGTGATGGGTTCCTCTGTCTAAATGGCAAATCATCATCTATCAATCATGATGATATTTACTGGTGAATATATTCTGTTTCCACTAGATTTTAACTGAATACAGACATACTGCAACTTGTATTGCAAGCAGCGCTACTGATTCCCCCACCCACTGCTACGGAATGTGGTGTTTAATATCTATACTGATAGAAAAAACCATTGAATAAACACATATCTAATAAGCAAGCAAATAACAGACTTACCTGAGCTATGGTCTGAGAACATAGATCAACATTTGGGTTAAGGGTTATGGAAAAAAACTGAAGTACAGTTTTCTCTTGTAGACTTGAGACACCACTGAAGGATCTCAGATTTCTTAATGTGTAGCCCTACTGTTATCAGTCAGCATAAAAGTGATAAAACCTTTCAGTCTTGTATCATAATTACAGAAAGATCAAGGAAAGACCTTTGTCAACTCCTTTTTCTGCCTTACCATAGAAAAACATAGAGTAGAACATAGCTACCATTGGTAAAAATGCTTCATGTTCCCAAAGCTATCGAGAATAAAAAATCAAAATAGCAATGTGCAGGTAATACTTGGATCTACTCTGTGGGTCTTTTCTATGAACAGAGCAAGACAAAGACCAAAAAAAAACCCCAGACAGGCATGTTGAACTCATTTGTGTTTATGGTTTCACACATCACACTTCCATCACCCAGGAAGCTGTAGGTATTTTACAGTAACTGCGCAGTGCTGGTGGTTCTGTTGGCATTAAGTATGACCAGCAATCCCATTTGGGAAAGCCCCCTTAAACGTAAACAGAATCCAGAATAGTAATGAACTTTCATGTGAATAACTCTCAAGAAATGTCATACAAAACAGATGTGCCATCTGTGTGATGAAACATACTCTTCATTAGAAAATAGACATAACTAAATATATCATCTTTAATGACATCAGTAATAGCCCTGTTCATCATGCCGAATGAGACATGCCTAGTCACTTCTTTTACAGCATCAAGGCATAGTTCTCTGTCTCTAAAGAAACCCACGCTAGTGAAGTCAGTCTATTCATTTATCCCTGCTTCTTTTTAGAGAACATTGGAAAAAGAAGGCTAAAAGAAGTACCAAGCAGTAAAAAAAAATTAAGATCTATTTGTTGTCATGGAGTAAACTAGGTTAGAATGTGTCTGAAAGCATTATTTAGTTATTTTAACTTCAAAAGTGTTTTGATTGATTTAATAAAGCCTTTCATGTCCCTCAACTATTATGTAAACAGTAAGTGCATTACTGGACTGGAATCCCATTTGGATTCAACTGTTCAGTGTGCAGATATTGGAGAAAATCCAGAGACACTGTGTTTCAAGAACGTTTAGCACCAAAAGTGTTTGGATTTTCTTGTATCATCCCTGTAAACTTTAAATATCACCTCATTGACTTTAAGGGACCGTGTGATTAAGAAATTATGTTTTAAGTGTGCTGGCAGCAGTTTCCAGCTAAGGAGAGGGATTATCAAAGTGAATAAAGAGCAAAATATGCAGCTTGATGACACTTCTATTGATTCTTTTCGGTCACTAGGAAAAATCAAAGCACATGAACATCCTTGTCCAATTAAAGCCAGTGGCAGAGCATAGCATGGCCTCAAATCATACTCTATTTAGTCTGTGACTATAGCTTTTGGGGTTTTTAAGTTTAGAGGCATGGGTTAGCTGGGGTTTTGTTTTTTCCAGCTCTCATGATGGGACTTCCAACGTAGCCCGAGGCAGTTAGTCATTCAAGTGACAATGAATGTCCATGAGATTGAAAACTCCTTTCAAAATCCTACCACAACTTTCTTTTCCATCTTCCCATTTGTTTTTAATACTCTGTAATTTTCTTTGCAATTAGCCAGGTCACAGACGCATCCAATCCCTCTCAAATATTACTAAACAATAGAAAAAGCAATACAAATCTAATGGATTTGATGCTTGTTAGAAACCTTCCCAACTGTGTATCATTTTAAAGCACAGTATCTGTGGATTTATCATGCCAAGAAGGGTGGCTCAGGAAGTTTTTGCAATATAGCACCTAAATAACTGGAAAGTCACAGCAGGATTTGAAATATTACCAAAAAGAAAAAAAAAACAACCTTTGAAGGCTTGATCTGGTTCTAGCTTTATGTCTATAACACTTTTCACACATGTTCTCACAGAAGAGAAGATACTGTCAAAGCAGCACATGAGGCAGCTTTACTGGTTTTGTAATATTTTCACCTGCAAACCAGCCACCCACAATAAAACAATTCTGGGCTACAAGGAATAATGCTGCAATCCAAAAAGCTGATAATGCCAGTGTCTATAAAGGTCTGCTCCACAGCTGACATTTCCGTAAAGGCATTACAACACAAAGTATTCGGGCTTCTTCAGTTCCTGCAACACACACAGCCTTTTTCCAAACAATTACTGCATAAAATTATTTTTGTGTGTTTATACCCATAAACTAAAATAAATTTTAAAATAAAATGCAACAATACTTTTTGAATCTCCTCTTATAAGGCAAGACAGGCCAATACAGCTATAGGAGCCATGCAAGCATTAGATTGCCACTCTTCTTATAGATCCTCTTTGCCAGATTGCTTAGAGGTACTCTTGTATAGCTGGATTTTGTACCACAATCTTAAATCCTGCATCTAAAACTTAAGCGTAGAACCAGTATGAGAATACTCCTGTGATTGCTTGCACGTCTTTTATTAGGATCATGTTTTTCACTACCACCAGAAGAAGACGACACATAGCCAAGTTCTATTCTCAGTTGCTGGTGTAAATCCAAAGTATCCTCATCAAAACCAGTGAACTTATTCCAGATTTACACTCCTGGGCCTAGAGCAGAGTTCAAGCTGTCTTGTTTTAATATTCTTCAGTTCAGAAGAATGTCTGGCTTTCCAGAACTCAGAAACTGTGAGTCTCTGTACTGCCAGCTTAACAATAAAAAATCAGATTCTTTTGTGTTCTTTTCCTGAACGCAGATAGAGTGAAATTACATTGACTTCAGCTCCCACACTCCTGTTGCCAGAAAACAGGAACATGTTAACAGCTGTCTTTCTGTCCAAATGCATCCATTACTATAATTTTATCAACTCCCCAAGCAATTCAAGAAGTTCTTTTTGTACTCCAAGGTTGACTCTCATGGAGAAGTTTCAAACTGGTTCCTCAAACTCTATCTCCTGTATTCTACCAAAATACTGAGTTTTCTGTGTCTTAAATCCTATAGCATAATGACAGTGCTTCCTGGTTTCATGCGTGCATTCATAGGTAGCCCCAAATGTCTGTGGCTTTTGCCAGGAGGCTTTTTTTTTTCCTTCTATGGTCAGAATATCCAGGGAAATTTCTTGACTTAGGAAGAGACCTTAGAAATAATCCTTGGAAAGAAACCTTAGAAAGAATGATCATTAAGTACTTCCTACTAGACAAGAGAATCAGGGAATGGAGAGAAGGTAGAATTTCCCTCTGCCCTATTCTCTTGTACAAAAATATATGTATAGAAATGAGAACTTGGAAAAGCTTGCAGAGATTTAGAAAATCATCTCAGGCATTCAGCCACAAAAAAAATCTCTGTGTGGGACGTGACAGTACAGGCTAGCCTAGAACAAAACTACCTCATTGCTAATGCAGGTCAAAAAGTTACTGGAATACAATAGTGAATCACAAATCTGTAATATTCAGCAAAACTATCAGACCGGACAGCAAAGATGCCCTGGTCTGCTGGCATGTGGGATCAGCACAGGAGCTGGATCAATCACAGAGAGGATTGCTTATGATCTTTAGGGAAATAGCAAGACAAAGTACTAATCTGTGCAAACCAATGAAAATGCAGGGCAGAGAATCAGAGTTTGCTTTTACCTAGGAGAGAGGATTTTATTTCGTATGAAAAGAAGAAGCCTTGGGCATTTTTAAATGGGATTGTCTACTACTGTGGGAAAGACCAGTGGAGTAATAACACCACAAACCACTTACCAGCAAATTTTAAGTCACCAAAGTCCTTGAATGCTCTTCCTCTCTCAATAGTACCTATCTGTGAGTTAAGACTGAGGGCTGTAGCCAGAGGTTTGCATTGGTTTATAAAAACAGATTTTTATATTACCTGAACAACTGGAAAAAATTCTCCGTCCTAGAGGGGGCTGTTTAATAAGGTGCCCAGTCAAGGTCACTGAAGAATATTAATGGCACATGGATACTGTGCCACTGACAATGCTAAATCAGCAAAGGGGTTAGGGGTAGTGGCATAGGAGTGCTATTTGGAACCCATCTCCCGAGGAAGTATAAAAGCATTCTTCATAGAGGAAGAAACCATAGGTGTTTTAGCTGGAAAACACTACCATTTTCTAGAAGGCAGCCCCAAGTTTAAGCAAGATCTTTGTGGTAGAAAAAGAAGTCAGTAGGGCAGAGGCCATTATTTCAGTCCAGGTAGCAGGAACAGCAAACCACACATGTCAAGAAGTGCTGTGAAAGTGAATGAGGCGAGGAGAAGGGGGGAAGCAGAACTGCATGCCTTTCTGATGGCATGCACATCATTCTCTGGAAAATTCAAATAATGGAGCAACACCAATCCAAGTAACTAGCAATCGCATCTCATATCCCAAAATAGCTCTGTAAATTAAGGGAAATTTTTTTTGTTATTCTAGAAGGAAAATTATATTATCCAGCTTAGGTTTAAGGCAAGATTGCACTGCAGCCAGCTTGCAGGCTGCGTCTGACCCATAAGGCAGTCTCTGCTGCCCACCAGGGATGAAGCAGTGTACACCTTTTGACTATGAACTTCCCAGCTGGTGCCAGTCAGACTATTTACATCTCCTGACTGCTGGCTGGCCTAGAAGAAACTTCTGCCACATACTGGCCCTGCCAGAGGTCTCCTATCTCCTGGTTGGCTGCTTTCCTCTGCTTCTTCTCCCATCTTATCCCTCCTGGGCAGCACATCACACACTGTCTCACAGCCTGAGCTAACCTGAGAAAGGGGAGAGAGAAGGCACTGGAGTGAATGAAGCTGGAAGGGCAGCAGGAGATGTTTGGATGTGTGTTAGGAAGTAGAAGTCATTAGCAGTCTCTGAGCTCATTTAAACTGTAGCTTTCTGCAATAAAAATTCATTTAAGAGGAGAAGGCACAAAACACATGCTGTGTCATAAGGATTGTTTCACCTCTGAACCACGGCCAGGTTGGTGTGAGGGAGAGACAGGTGTTGCAGGGTAGTCAGACAACACCACCAGTACAGGAGCTCTTCAGAGCTGCATGCAGGCTGCTGGGTCACAGAGTGCTACTGAAAAAGGGTGAGCAAAAGAAAATGTTTTAACCACTTCTTTTTCAGACTTATGAAAGACTTGAATAATTTCAAATGAGGGAAGTCAAATATCTAAAAGTATCAATGCTGCTTGGTTCCAGGCTAGACAAGGTAAACAGGATGATGCAAAAACCTGAAACGTGGATCAATATTTGCTTTTCCTTTTTGGAAGAGGAAATTGAGATTTACATTTCCACTTCAGCAGCAGGGGAAGCTGAGCCAGTTCTTGCAGGAACAGTAAGTGTGTTCAGTGAGGAGTTCAGACTATATCTGAAGTGACTTACAAACTATTCAGAGGACAGATCCAGCTGCCTGGTTGGCAAAGCACTCTTGGGCTTGTCTGTTGGTTGGCAGATGGGTTTTTGCTTCATTTTATTTTTTGCATATGTACAGAGATGCATGTTTTAACAAATAAGGGAGGGACAGCATGACAGTGCCAGCTGAGGGTAAAAGGCAGGTCCCCTCTAGTGCAGAGATTCCCAAAAGGAAGATGCAATCTTCAAGCCAGAACTTAAGTGAGTGGTCAGAAACTGGCACTAACTCACCTGATGGATCCTGGAGGCTTCAGAAGTTTCAGCTCATTTTATGCTTTTACATTAAGCCCAAGAAACTTCAGCAAGGTCTCCTCCATGGGCACTGCCAGGACTGGGCAATAGTCCGGCACAGTTTTCCCAGCACCTGGGAAAACAGAAGGACCGGGCATCTGGCTTCATATAGAGCCTCTTGGGGTCTGGAACAGGGCAGAAGGGGAATATGGAAGGCTTTAGGTATTGGAGAGTGGTAGGCTTCGAATATGATCCTCCCAGTTATCACATGGCCCTCCAGAAAGAAAACTTTGGGAACCCTTAATTTAATACATTTTGTTCTTTCCAGAGGGAAGTGTTCACCAACTCAGGAAGCTTCAGGGGGGTTCCTGCCAGAGGAGATCGACGAGGAGCCAGCAGTGGGTGGGGAGCTGCCTCTGCACCTCTGCCTGAAATAAGGACACATTTCCAAGCTTGTGCTCACACCCCTGTGCCAGGGACTCTGCTGGCTGGCGCTAAAGCACCTAGAAGGAGAGGTCACACAGTACAGCCTGCCGCCAGCTAGCCAAATGCATTTCACATGTTTAAGGCCAGCCATTATTTAATATCTGCTGCCAGGAGCCACCTTGTCTGTGCTGACATCATCTGGTCAGGTTTTTTGCACTTTCTAGCAGAAACTATGACACACTCCAGCAAGAATAGACACCTAAAGCCAAGAAGCAGACAGTATAACTCAGGTCCCCAGATGGGTTTGAATAATTTATTACTTATTCAGCTTTATTTTTACAACTTTTGGAATGTTTTTTGACCAAAACTTCCACACACAGATTTCCTTTTCACAGAGCACTGAAAATTTTGAAAACATATTCAATAATTGTAAGCTGAAAAATCAAATATTTCAGAATATGCTTCCCTGATAATATAACCTATGCATTCACTTGATCATGATAGACTTTCCTGTGGTAAGTATGCTATCTAAACATAACCCTCCATCATATTTTTATGACAATTCCTTTGATATACAGTGAGAACTGTATCAAAAGGGTTCTTAATAGCTGAAATCAATACCACTCATATGCTGGTTAAGAAGTAAAAAGAAATTAACTTTGTTTCAGTTGTTTACTATGATAATGTTGAGTATTAAATCAAGACAAACAGTTCCAAAACAGAAGTCAGTTGGGAATATAACTTATTTTGCCTAAATCTATCTATATTCTTACCAATAACTCAGAGCCATCTGAAACCTGACAAAATAAGGGTAACAAAGTTGTGGCTGAGCTGATGACTTTCATTTTCTGAAGAGGACAGAAAAGGTTCATTGCTGCTTAGTACCACTCCACCTACTTCCTCAGAATAAATGAAGAGATGTATGTCAATTTGACACTGCAAAACACCAGTTACGTGCTAGATCTGAATTTTATGGAATTCTTCTGTTGAAGGATTCATCATCAGAGGCAATAGACATGGGAGCTCAAGAAAAAGAAAAAGGCATATTTTCATGGTACAGTAGAAAGGCCAAAGGTTAGAAGGCTAGTTCTTGTTGTGTCAAAACTTCTTCCAAAGCCAGAGATTTCCATGGAAAGATTTGTGTGGAACATGCTGGATTCTGGATCTACATCTCAATAAGTTTACTGGGGTGGCAATTTTTTCTGTCCTCATTAAAAGACAGATGGGTATTAAGAGCAAAAGACAAAAAAACAGGAATAACTTGGGAAATAGTCGAGAAAAAAGGCTATGGACAAACTTCCAGACATCAATGGAAAGAGAAGAGCTAGCAGTATCTTCAGGGAAATTACAGACTACTCTGGTCTGCCACAGCAATGTCTGTGGTGTCTTCCCCCATCATTTTCCATGTCCCTTGTATCAGGAATGGATTTCCACTTCATTTTCTGAGTCAGCAGCAGAACCCTTCTCCTGAATATTGCCAAACAAGAATGTAAAGGAGTGAAGGTGCCAGCAGCAGAACTGGTCTCCAGTGGGAGAGTAAAGGTCCTTTGAAAATGTGAATTTGTTTACAGTACAAGAAGTAATTGTTGCCAAAAGATCATATTGACTTCAGTGTAGCTGAACACATCACTTGGTACAGTAAGAGTATTTTTCATAAAAGCTTAAATTGTATTAATTTCCTGTGCTAACTCCACAGATCTTTATTTCAAAATAATGGCAGAAATCATTAAAAGTGCAAATGAATCAAATAAAAATAATCACAATACATTGTTCTTTCTCTAAACAAGAAAACATTAGTTAGAGATAGTAAAAATAAAAACATGAGGAGAGCACAGACTGTTCTTACCTTCTTAAAAATCACTAACCTCAACAAAGTTGAATTTTTTTCATGATGTTTAAAATTGGCCCTAGATCTCTAATAACTCAAAACCACATTGCCTTTTAAAACCCAGGTCTCTTTTTTTTCCTCCTTAAATCATTTATTATAATAATTTTATACATATGGGTTCTCCTCTAATGCTGGACAAAGACTAGAAGAATTGCCAAGGATTTTCAGTTAACTATTTATTTTATAAGGAAACCATAATTTTTATGACTTTATAAACTGGGTAATAGATGTACAATTTCATTCTTCCTATGTGATTGGCTGTGTGAAAAAAACATTTTTTCCTTTGTTGTGATGTTTCACAATATTAATAAAAATTTTCAAAATGGTCATAGGATCACTTTTATTATAAATACAAAGAATTACTTTGCTAATAGCCAAGATGGTTTGATTAGAAATGTTATTGTAAATAACTCTCACCAGATTAGAAAAAAAGAGAAATAAGGCTCCAAATATAGCAGAAGTAGATTTCTGAGTTTTAATGGCAAAAGAGCTCACATGTTTATCAGGGCTGCGTGCTCAAAGATGCAAAACCATGGATTTTTATTCATGACGTCATTGTCTATATCCATGTCTTAATTTATGCTATAGTTCCACAAGCAGCCTGTTCTAGCAGAAGGTAACAGCACTTCTGCTAAAATGAGTAGTTCTGCCTGTCCTCCGATGCACATCCACAGTGGTCACTCAATTTTGTGGGTGCTAATGCATACAGCTGTGCAGCAATTCAATCAAACATCTCACAAACACAAACATTCCTTTGAAACATGACACTGTGGGCCTCCCCATGTCAGCTAAAAAAAAACTGGGAAAAAAATGGAAATGGGGCAGAGCGCAATAGATTTAGCTGGACACACCAGTCAAAATTCATTTAATTAATTGTCCAGCTCCAAGCCTTTGCTATAAGCCCTTCTCACTGCATTGAAATCATACTATGCTTATACTGGTGTGTGCTTTCACATTCACTTCACAGTGGAGATGAAAACTAAAGAAAGGTATAGTGGGATTGCAAAGCACAGTGATAATCTGTGGAATTCATTGCCTACACTTCTTAAAGATTCTAAATCTGTTTCCCATTTCAAGTTTTATTTGAAGTTTAATGTTTTGGATATGTTTTTTAAAAAAATATGTGTGTTTGCACTAGCTTCCAGGGTTACCTGTATTTTACTTTTTAAATTAACACTAAATGCTTACAGACTGATCTAAAAGTCACTGAAATTAATGGAAAACCTCCCAATGACTTCATTGGTCTTCAGATCACATCTTTAAGGAACTCTTTTCCTACAAGCCGAGATTATCAAACCCTTGTAGAGTATAAATCAGTATTGACATCTGTGCAGTCAGATGGATTTATAATACCTGAGTAGCCAATTTTACCTCCCATGAGCCCAGTTTTCCAAAACGTGGATAACTGTAATTGCGCTGTATTTTAGCCATACGTTATTTTGCAATGGACCACAAGAGGGCTTTGAGAAACAACTATAAAAGACCTGCCAAAATCTATTTGAAGTAGCTTTGTGAGCTGCTCTGTCTGATCACTGCAGCTAAACAGGGCTATATTTTTTCACTTCTGGAGTTGCATAGAGAATAAACTAAGCACTTTGTCCAGTATAGATACAATTTCTTGTTGCTGTGTAGCTTTCATTTATCCAGAAACAGTTCTTTAGAAAGACTCTCACTGTTCATGTATAAGTGCAATAGAAAGAAAAAAGCAAAAGCAGAGAAAAAACGAAGGATTTTCATCTTCTATCTTAGCATTTTTTAAATCTACATCAAAATTTCATTTCTTTTGAAATAGGATGTTATTACTGGGACTGTTTGAAGACAGAAACTTCACAGTGAAGCTTAGTTACTTATACAACTGAAAAAACATGACAGAAAGAGAGAAGATATGCACTACTTAATTTCAGAAATAAAGGCATTTCACATGAACTTACATTAATTTAGCCCTTTCTGCTGTTTATGTATGGCAACCCCTAGAAGAACCACTTAAGAATAAATAAGCTGATTTTGTGTATTAATAATGCTTTCCATTTCTGTGTTTATAAAATACAGCAATAATTTTGAATAATAATTTTACAGTGTACCACAAACTCTTTTCTTGCCAAAAGTTTTGAGTGTATGTTTTGTTTACCTAAATTTAAAACAGTAAAAATTAGATCACTGAGACAGAGAAATAATTCTATGTGTTTTACGTGATGTTCTTTAAAAGAGTTGTACTTTTGCTTAGCATCCAAAAAAAAAATTGAAACTCCTTTGAACACTGTTCGAGCTTTGAGATATGTTGAAATACGGTTACAACGGGGAGCTGCTATAATGGCAAAGACATTTTATTTCTGCTTTAGGCCAATTAATTTTGAAAATGTCTCAATTTTATAGTCCATATATTAAACCTCTGACAGTTAGCAAAGTAATTTTCCTGAAAAAAATAGAAAGAAAAACTGTGGACCATGCAAGATGATAACCTTTTGAAAGGGCAAACCTTCATTTCTTCAGCAGATTTGATTCACAGCACCATAGCGGTTGACAGTTTATCATTACAGCGGTTACTCTACATGAGAACTGTCAAAATCAATCACGCTTAGAAATTGGAACATTCTTCAAGTTAACAAACCAGTTTTTTTGTTTAAAGGCCTGGTCTAAAATCAATTATGGCCAAAAGAAGGACTTCCACTTGATCGGTATCAGAAGCAATTGTAGTTCTGGTGATATATTTTGTAGACTTCACCT
>NW_008237423.1:675459-683157 GCF_000691975.1 Corvus brachyrhynchos
CATTTAAAATGTTATTTCCATGGTCAGCAGCTCAGCAGTAAAAGCGGAGTGACTTGCCCCAGATGTTCCCATTGTTTTTTATCCCTTAGGTCTATGGCAGGGAACACAACCATCATGAGGATGAACTTGACAGGACAGATGTACTGTTTTGGGGGTGACAACACTCTTAGCTTTTAGCTTGCCACAACCATCTGCAGCACTACAGGCTGGGGCAGAGTGCCTAGAAAGCGGGACAGTGGAAAAGGACCTGGGGGTGCTGGTCGACAGCAGCTGAACGTGGGCCAGTGTGTGCCCAGGTGGCTGAGAAGGCCAATGGCATGCCGGCCTGGACCAGCAATAGTGTGGCCAGCAGGACCAGGTTAATGATTGTCTCCCTGTACTTGCCAGTGGTGAGGCTGCACCTCAAGTCCTGTGTCCAGTTCTGGGCCCCTCACTGCAGGAAGGACATTGAGGTGCTGGAGTGAGTCCAAAGAAAGGCAATGGAGCTGGTGAAGGGTCTGGAGCACAAGTCTTTTGAGGAGCAGCTGAGGGAGCTGGGGTTGTTTATCCCGGAGAAAAGGAGATTCAAGGGGGACCTTATCCTTCTCTACAATCATCTGAAAGGACACTGTAGCCAGGTAGGGGTTGGTCGGCCTCTTCTCCCAGGCAACCTGCGACAGGACAAGAGGCCACAGTCTTAAGCTGTGTCAGGGGAGGTTTAGGTTGAACACTAGGAGGAAGTTCCACACAGAAAGGTTGATTGGGCATTGGAATGGGCTGCCCAGGGAGGTGGTAGAGTCATCGTCCTGGAGATGTTTAAGGAAAGACTGGACATGGAACTCAGTGCCATGGTCTATTTGACAAGGCAGTGTTTGGACTCATTGATCCCAGAGGTCTTTTCCAACCTAATGGATTCTGTGATTCTGTAATGCTTGATGGTCCAAACAAGTTACCATGTTTGAACACCATGAATGGCTCACAGAAGATGGTGCATCAAGCATTCACTTTGACAGCATGGAATTCTACCAACACGGGTAACCAACCTTGAGCTAGCGATTATAAAAAGGTGAACTATGGAAAAACGAAGGTCTTTTCAATAGGTGAGGTCCAAAGCCCTCACCTGAATGAATACTAAAGGAGCAATGAAGGTAGATGGGAGTCTCTGGGATATTCATGCTGAGTCCAGGAAGCAACAGGCATTGGTGTACAAGGCATTTGGGACCAGGTCAGGAGAATTAGTCAGAATGCTGCACAAGGACCCACCCTGCTGACATCATGCAGAGGGGAACTGCCTGCCGGGTATCTGTCAGAATAACCAAGAAAAATGCATTTCGTCCATACAGTAAAAAGTTTTGCTATCACTGTGCTGTGCTGTAGATTACAGTATTTCAAGACAAACTGCTGAGAATGGCCCTTTTCCCTGCAGCTTCCCTTTTTACAACTGACTGTAGGTAAAAAGCTCAAACAAAGCATAAAATTAAATTTAAGGTATCAGCCCAAATGTTAATAGACCCCCAAAACATATCTTTTTTTATAAGGTAAAATGAAACAAGAATAATTCCCTTTTTGTGTTATGCTGACTGCTAGGTTTATTAGGCAGATACTTCAGGGTGCTGACTGTTAAGCTGTGCAGCCCAGTTCAGCAAAATGCCATAGCACATGCTATAAATTATCCTATTGTCTTAAAGGGTCGAGCTTTTAATTTCTTTCTAGTGTCTCAAATATTAATTTAATAGGACACCTTTTTATTTAGTATTTTATTCACCTTCACCTTGTGGGATTTTTTTAAAAGTGAGCAGTTTCCATTTTCCTAGACTATCAACTCATGAATGTAAAAAATAATTATTTTTTAAGAAAATGCATTATCCATACCTGTACTTTCTTTGAAAGAAAGATTCGTATTTCATTTAAAACTTAATTTTTATATGTTACCACATGTTTTTAAACTGGGAGAGAACTTGGAATTGCTGGACACACGTAAAAAATTGAGCTTAACAGAAAAAAGAGAAGAGAGGGTCTATCAAGACAAAGCCCTTAGTAGAACAGAAAATTTTAATTAAATTGCCTAAAGACCATTTTGATCCATTTTTGAAACACATATTTAACAATAAGAAACTTGACAACTGGAAGGTAAAAGAGTAAAAATGAGGACTTCTCAGAAAGTCAGAGATCCCTGAGGGGCAGACTTTGACTGTGTATTTAAACAAGCAACCCTGTATTGTTCAAAAGGCAGGAGTACATACAGCCCTTATGTGAGGCAGGAGAGGGACTGGGGAGGCATCACAATCTTCTGCTTGCTCCTCTTTCACATGGGTTGGGATCATGGGCTAGATTGTCAGTGCTTCCAGACTCCAGTGCAGCTCAGAAGTGAAATTTCGCCATTATTATGCCTAGATCTGACCCTGGTTCTTCTCAGAGTGTTTTCAGTTCAGTACCACTTGCAAGGTGCCTGCTATCTCAGTCCACTCTTGTCAGAACTGGTCATCATGATGGAAGAACAGTAAGCCGTTAGGGGAGCAAAATAGGGCATTGTGCATGTCAGTGCAGATAAATGCTTCTAACTTGTGGTCGGGAATTAACAGGCATCCACCACAAGTGTGATTGTGTTGGCCTTACCTTTCCCAGAAGCTGTTGCCCAGAGCTAGAGATGTCCCAATATCCTTAGAAAAGGGAGGTGCAAATGGTATAGTCATTAGACTGAAGATATTTTGAGCCAGGTTTCTCAAATGTGAACAATTTCTCAAATTTCTCCAGAGTCTATATCCTCGATTTTGGTTTTTTAATACTTTTCCCAATGGTTAGATTATTCTAGTCCTTGTTTCAACAACTCAATGTGATAAAGGAAGCAATTCGAGGATCGTGACTAATTGCTGTAGTATTTCTTATGTCAGATATTAAAGCAGTATTAAAATCACACAAAAGAAAAAGCATGATTTCATGTTATAACACTATGC
Source organism: Corvus brachyrhynchos (assembly GCF_000691975.1). NCBI lineage: Eukaryota > Metazoa > Chordata > Aves > Passeriformes > Corvidae > Corvus > Corvus brachyrhynchos. Next base: position 678,393 of record NW_008237423.1, read on the forward strand.
AGAATGAACATCACTTAATGACTGAAAAAGCAAAGGTTAAACTACCCACCTTTCGTTTCTCTTTGTGCAGAAAATATTTAGCAGATATTTTCAGTTCCTGTAGGAAGATCAGCAAATTTAGTCTTCAGGGAAAGGTGTGGATGCACATGTATACATGTATGTGCATGTGCTCTGGTCTCACCTGAGTGATTATTTATATGGGAGAGAAATGCACAAACTGAAAAAAGTAAAGTTTTAAATAGCTGTATTTCTTTAAATTGCGGACAGTTATATATGTCATCTTAAAATTAGTGTGTACTGGGAGATGTGTGTAAATTAAAAGCAAGGCCACTGTTGTTTTCCATAAGACTGTAGGGAGTCAAAGTCATCCATTCAGCTTCAGGATTCCCTCATTAATATTTCACATTTCTGTTCTCAGACACAAAAGTGTGAGAAGTTACTCATATAAATTAAAAGTTACCACAGTTATCAATGTCCAAGAAATACTTTAGAAAACTAAACAAACCTGTAACTACTAGAACTTAGGGTGAAACTTTTCTGGTATAATCTTCCACACCTATAAGTCTATTTTCAGTTTTTCATATATTCTTTTGAAAAAGCTGACGTGACTCATCGTCAGAAACAGGATATTAGTTAGACAGACTATGAGCTGTTTCTCACTCATGCCATGTCAGCTCCTTTATTTGATTGGATTTGCAGAGATTAAGGTAACATTTTCTATTTGGTCATCATATGAGACTATGGCAACGTGATCTACCCATGTTCTTCTGTTTGTCCTCTTTAGTATGATGGCTGTTCCCACCTCTCTTGCTGGAAAATTAAAATCTGTAAGTTATGGTGAGATATCAAGACGATCATGTTCATACATATTTTGAGGTAAATAAGATATATAAAATACTCATTAAGTAAAATGTATGAGCAAAAAAAAAAAGGTAAATGTTGGCCCACCTCATCTGAATGATTCACCCAAAGTGATTTTCAGTGATATCATCCTTGCCACGAAGCAGCCATAAAAATGCTAGCAATAATTAGCCATGAAGTTTATGAATACTGAATTAATGAGCCCTCCATTCTGGGATTCTTCTACTCAAGGAAAAAGTTTTATGTTGCCTGTTTTAGCTAGTTTTTTGTCATAAATAACATCATTATATTAAAAGGAAGGCTCTTAGACAGCAAAGAGGCCCATAAAAGCCACCATGCTAAGCCTGTTCTAGCCAGACTGCTTAAACAGGGGTGTATCTTGCACTCTGTGTCTCCCCAGAACAAGGCTATCAAAACCTTTCAGGACCTACAGTAAAATGTCCTCTCCCACATAACTCAGAAAGGTGTCATAAGATAATCAAGTCCAAGTTGCTCCTCAAAGCAGAACTGACACTAAATTAAAGCAAGGTTATTTAGAGTTTGGATCCTTAAGGTCTTGAAAAACTCCAAAGGAGACCCCAAGGAGCAACCTGAAAAGAACAGACCTCTAATCATGGTCGTCTAAACCCTCTCTTCTAAAACCAGGGATAGATCCACACTGTTTTTCAAAAGGTGACAGCATCTGTAAGCTGTCAACTGTCATATTCATGCCCACTCAGATAAGGCACAGATAACTCATTAGCCCCTTGAATAATTTTCTACTCACAGTTTAGAGAACTTAATGGAACGGTTCATAAAACAATAGAATATGCTGAGTTGGAAGGGACCCACAAGGATCAACAAAGACCAACTCCTGACCCTGCACAAAACAACCCCAAGAGTCACACCATGTGCCTGAAAGCGTTGTCCGAACATTTCTTGAACTCTGTCAGTCTTGGTGCTGTGACCACTTCCCTGGGGAGCCTGTTCCAGTGCCCAAACACCCTCTGGGTGAAGAAACTTCTAATATCCGACCTAAACCTCCCCTGACACAACTTCAGGCCATTCCCTTGGGTCCTGTCACTGGTCAGCACAGAGAGGAGATCAGTGCCTGTCCCTCCTCTTCCCCTCATGAGGAAGTTGTAACTGCAGTGAGGTCTCCCCTCAGTCTCCTCTTCTCCAGGCTGAACAGACCAAGTGCCCTCAGCTGCTCCTAATACAGCTTCTCCTTGATGCCTTTCACCATCTTATCTTGCTAGATTTCTTCTTTATTTTTGTACAGCTTTCTTACACAATATTTACAAGATGACCTTGCTCCAAACAAGCTTTTTTTGTGCAGTATTTTATCGTTTTGCTTGCAGTCATTCCACATTGATAAGAGCTTTCACATGAACAAAAGCTTGTCTGTATATTTTGTTTAATTTCTTGTGAAAGTACTTTTCTCTTAAGTTTCTCAAGATTCTTTTTAGTCTGGAATTGAATGAAACTGAACATTTTAAAGTAAAATGAAGTATTAAACCTCTTATTTAAATTTTCTATTGATTTACAACCTTTGAATGTCCATAGTTACTCAGAATGGGACCTGACTTCGCCCATTTTACCCACTATTGGAAATGTTTGTGAGGGATAATGAGCCTTTACTGGAGAAGGAATTAGAAAGTCAGTCCCTTTGACGTTTCATTCTGTTAGGTGAAGCATCTACAAGCATTACAAACATTTGTAATTTTCACATATCTCAGGTTTCAACTTTTACATTATTTCTTGACAAATACGCTTCAGAAACAAAGCTATTACTTTCTCTCCTGAAGGTGAAAATTCTCCTTTTTTTTGCCTTCCCAAACCTTGCTTTGCCAATTCCTTCTCTTATTCTTGTTACTCACTCTTCATGGCCTATTATCACAAACATAAAATTAAACTGAGAATGTAGTAAGATATATTAGTAAAACTAGATCACAACACAAAGATCATTACGTTTGAAGTGGAACAGAAGATTAAGATGCTAATTCAAAGAATCCAGAGTGCCAGAATAAGTTTTTAAGAAGTGCAGCAAATTGACAGCAAAGAATGAATTTATTGGTTTTTAGGTTAAATTTGAAGCCAATAAGTGCTAAAAACATAACAGCAAATTTCTATATTGTGACATTCAGTTCAAGTTTTAAATTTTCTTTTTCAAATTTCTTTTATATGATAGGGTGTTGTGCAAATCTTTTAGCTCCAGAGGACACAATGTGTTATTGATCAAGTTGCTTAGTAAGTGGAGATTGGGCAACCATTTATTTATTAAAAGTTACATGCTACACTCAGCCTCTTTTTAACACATTCATCTCCGGTTAGTCCATGCCAACTCTGGGGTTCACAAGAATCATTTAATCTCAGTTAAAAATTGCCAGAGTGAATGGGGAGTGTCCAACACATCAGAGCACAAGACATAACCACTTATTGGCAAATTACCTTCACTTATCCCACGTAGATCTCTCTCCTTCAGGAGGTCAAGCAAACTTATCAGATCAGAACAGTACTTTCTCCCTCCTGTTATGCTCTGGGAGAATACTCTTTAAGTGGCATAGCTTAGTACCCACGTTCCAAGCACTATAAACAGAAGCTTTTTCAAAATCCAGTGCTACGCATTTCTATGACTAGTCATTTGAGAGTGTTGAAAGTTGCTGTTACTCTTCATAAGCCATCTTCTCAGTATACTTGACAGAGTTCCTGAAAGATCCTGCTCATAGAAGGATGGACTGGATGAAAACCTATCACAAAATTTAGGTGTCCTTAAATAATATTTTCCAAAAACACTGTTTTAGCAATGGGCATTGTGAAGGTGGAAGTCACAGACATGATATCAAGGCCCGGCCCTTAAACAGGAAATAACATTACTGAAAAATTCTTTGCTTGGGAACAAATTGTAAGAAAATACTCCTATTCTGCAATGAATAATAAGTACAGTAAAAAGCACTAGCAGTTTAATTACAGTGTTGCTGTTGGCACTGCTGACAGCTGTATTCCAAGTGCAGCATAAAGAGGAAACAGACTTTTCCTCTAATGAAATAACCTGTGCTACATTCAGCCTAGAGAAATAGGGAGGAAGGGGAAGATATGGAAGCTCAAAATCCAGAGAGACTCCATAGACTCTCCATTATGATCGATACACAAAGGCAGAAAGAGAAGTGCTGAATACATCAGTCAGAGCAAACCATTCTCCCCACGGCTTCAGAGAAAAGAGGCAGGATTTGAGTGCAGCTACAACAGGTCTCTGAGTGCCTCCAACTCTGCAGCCAAATACCTTCCACACTCCATGGGTTCACAGAGACACACACTTCTCCCAGTCTTAGCAGGAAATTACACACAAGCAAAAGAAACCTGTCAGCAGCAGCAAAGCATCAAGAGAGTGATTCAATATTCAGTGTATGAGCACGGGCTCATGTTTCCACCATTACCTTAGAAGTGGAGGTCCTACAAAACTGAAGCACATTTACATACCTGCAAAACCAATTTTCCTTTGGACCAGTAAGCTGTGAACTATAATTGAACTTCCAGTTTGTGGAGCTGATGCTTTTCCTCCTCCAATGCGAAAACCCAAGAAGGTGGTTTTGGAAAATAACCAAATCAAGCAACTCCTTTCCTCTTGTAAACAAGAAAAAAACCTGTCAGAACTCACCTGAGCAGTGAGTTCAGTCTAACAACCACTCTTTCATCTGCTCACTACTTAAACTGGTTAGTCTGGGGGTACCACACATGTTATATTACAGGTGTCCTTACACAGAAGTTTCCAAGACACTTCTTATCAAAATAAGCATTGAAAAGTCATGTACTTATAAAGGGGAGGGATTATATTTAAGATCCTGGTTTTTTATAAGACATTCCAAAAATCTACAGGTGAAACAAACTAGATATACTGGTCTCTCTTGAGCTCCTATGAAGCTAT
>NW_008237423.1:683172-692389 GCF_000691975.1 Corvus brachyrhynchos
ATTCCTGCAAATATGAACGCGTCTCTTCCATCTTCCATGCCAGCGATCGTATCTATTTACCTTCCTAATACCTGGTCTTCTGGAGGAGTTAAGCCGTGGAACACTGTGACCTGAAAAAAATTACTGCCAGCAAAAAGTCACAGAGCAGCAGCCAACAGTGTGGAAATAATGTAATGGAAGCAACAACTGCACAGTCCAAGAAAAACATTAGTCCAACACTTATGTCTACGATAAATAACTAATGAAGCATTCATGAATGGTCACCCAGCTCTGAAATCTTCAAGGCATACAGGCATTTGAATGATCATGGAAAGTACAGGGGTGAAAGTGAGAAAAATACTTTTCCCAAAGTTAATCTACTTATTTTTGGCTATTTATATGACAACAAAGTAAAACTTTTTCCCCCCTAGCAATGTTATATACATATTATATGTATATATGTGCATTGGTAACATCCTTGCATTGATTAGACCTAGAGTTTTGTTATTGATTTCATTAGTTTATTAATTTGGCCTTTAAAATATTTATCTGGAAGTTAGAAATATATCATATATATAATAAATTATCACATTTTAACTTGAAAATACAAACATCTGGAGAGATGTTATTTTTTCCCATCATTGCCTTTATAAGGATCCTTTTCACACATTCTTCTCACCCTTGTATAATTTTCTTCCCCACAGAAGTCCTGGATGTCCGACAGCTCTTCTACCTTCCTCTTCCCTCACTTCTCCTTTCTATGTCTGCTCATATATAGCTCCTTCAGCTACATTGCTGTCTCTGGCAGGTTTTTGCCTCTCATGTTTCCATTTCTGTCTGACATTTTCTACCCATCTGGATCACCAGACATTCTGGGTCCCCTATTTCCCCACTTTGCTTGTGGGTGATGGTCCCAGATGTTCAATTCCATCCTTCTTTCCAGATCATTCCTACCAACAGTCTCCTCCCAGCCTCAAATTCTTTTTTGCCAACCATGTTGACATTGCAACTGTGCCAGCTCATCCCAAAGATACGATAATCCATGATACTATTCTCTGTTGTCTCTCATATACCTGAAAGTCTCTGCACAGACAAGGGCCTTGAATCAATGTACAACTCTCAAACTATTCTTATCTGGAGAGCTCTTAGGGAATCACCACCAATCTTGATGTAACCAGGCATTCCCTCCCAGGAAATAAAGGCAGAAGCATCAGGCACCTGTGTTGCCCTAGACACCATGACTGCAAGGCACGCTGCATATTCACCTTGAGATTTCCTGCCTGTATGTGCTATATATATTGAACATGTAGAACACTCTCATAGAGCAACAAAGGCAAAGAAACACACATTATACAAAATTTTAGGTGTGTGGTATGCTTGATGCAGCTGGAGAGTGTGTCTTGATCATCGAGTGGGTATCATTAAAGGAAACTTGAGGGGCCATCTGATGGTTGTGGTTAAAGGAGGCTCAGAAGGGCTGACCACAGCTGCAAGACAAAAGCACAAACAAGCACCATGGCCATCCCTGCCATTATGCATTTGTTGCATCTGCCGACAAATGCAAACAAGAATGTGCCCAAGACCTCAGCCTTGAGAAAAGGTATGGCAAAACAACAGTTAAAACTATTTCCTTGTTGTGTGGCAAAACCAAGAGAAAATGTGATTAAGTCAGAAAGGGGAGAAGTTATGACTTCAGGAACTGGTCCAACATCCTGTAGACAGTAGCCTGGATAGTTTCACTGGTCTGATCTATCACCCACTGAAGAGGTCTGGATTCCAGGAAGGCCAGATTAGTCCTGATTCCCATTTGGTACATGACTTGTACGTACAGTTGGAGCAAAGTTGAGATGAGGACACAGCAGTCCCTTGTTTGCCACAGTTCATGTCTTCTTCCACAGATTTGTACTGAAAAACAACTGGGCTTTGCATGACAATGTTAAGTTTCACCATCTCATCTTTGTCAGGATCTATAGAATATAGATGGTACTGTAAATCCCATTTTTGCTTCCAGTTGGCTTCCAGACTCCATCTTTTTCCTCCATTGTCTGGTATAATTCTTTAATTTGTGGTCCTGCCCAGACTTCATTCTCACTCCTAAGAAGTGTCCTTTTGACCTCCTTTCCCAAACTGAGATATTCTCCTTACCCTCTTAGCTCCTCAATTGCTCCTAAGCTTTTCTCTAACCATCTCAGTAATCTTTCAGTGTTAGCTACTGTTACCTTAGCACCTAGAGTCTCTGAAAGTCTTTTGGGGTCCTGCAACTCCAGTATATCAAACCAGGAGTCCCGTGGAAAGGAAATATATATGGACAGACAGATTCTTGCTAGCTGTTTAGGGGAGAAGTTATGACTTCAGGAACTGGTCCAACATCCTGTAGACAGTAGCCTGGATAGTTTCACTGGTCTGATCTATCACCCACTGAAGAGGTCTGGATTCCAGGAAGGCCAGATTAGTCCTGATTCCCATTTGGTACATGACTTGTACGTACAGTTGGAGCAAAGTTGAGATGAGGACACAGCAGTCCCTTGTTTGCCACAGTTCATGTCTTCTTCCACAGATTTGTACTGAAAAACAACTGGGCTTTGCATGACAATGTTAAGTTTCACCATCTCATCTTTGTCAGGATCTATAGAATATAGATGGTACTGTAAATCCCATTTTTGCTTCCAGTTGGCTTCCAGACTCCATCTTTTTCCTCCATTGTCTGGTATAATTCTTTAATTTGTGGTCCTGCCCAGACTTCATTCTCACTCCTAAGAAGTGTCCTTTTGACCTCCTTTCCCAAACTGAGATATTCTCCTTACCCTCTTAGCTCCTCAATTGCTCCTAAGCTTTTCTCTAACCATCTCAGTAATCTTTCAGTGTTAGCTACTGTTACCTTAGCACCTAGAGTCTCTGAAAGTCTTTTGGGGTTTACCTTGTCCAGTAATATCAAAAAAGTCATTTGGGATACTAAATTTCTCCCTGGTTTTCTTCTGTTTTCCAGAGACAGTTAGCTGAAGGGTTCGCATCTAGTCATTAGGTTATATGTTGGGAGTTTTCAGGATGAAAGAAGCATTCTTACTGACATCTAAAAGTCTCAGGATAAGGGAACTATTAGGTAACAGGTAAGCAGATTTCTTCTCTGAACAAAGGAGACAGGAAGTCTTATTCAGGCCTGGATTCCTTGTTAGGTCTCTCTCCTACTTTAAACCTCTGTCATAATATGGGAAGCAATTATATGGCGTCTGATTTGGAAAGATTAGCAAATCATACTGCTTTAAAATAATCCTGAAACTGAAATTTTCTTTTTAAGTCATGTATGGAATTGATAGGAAAAACATTGCTTCTCTGTAATAGAATTAATTAGTTTTATATACTAGAAAAGAACAGAGATGAGAAAATAATAATTTTCAAATGCTTCCTACTTAAATTTCACCATAAAGTTGGATAGACATATTTTAATATCCTGACACTATAAAGCTATCTTGTGCTTATGTTGGCCTTTTTTTTTTTTTGTCATTGTCATGAAAATAAGTCATAAAAACATATCCATAGTCTTGAATTTATATTAAGATTGTAATAAATCTTAGACACCTCTATACTGGAGATGGAAAAACTGATGAGGTCATCTCATTGAAGTCCCTGCCAATGAAGGAATATTTTCTGCAGTGTAGTGTCCACTGATTTATAGCCAGATTGGACAAATGGCTTAAGTGATGGTTTCCGTTCTGAGAGCTACTAAGAGACCAGTAATATGAAATATATTATGGAAACTAACCAGTGCACATTTTCCAGAAGCACTTTCATATCAGAAATATCTAGTCAATCATATTTGTAATATATTGAGCAAATATATTGCTCAATGTGTTGAAAGTAAAACAAAAGGACACTTACAAGGATGAATAAAAAAATGACCACAACTTTGATTGAAACTGAAGTCACTATTTTCCACTCAGTGGAACAGAGCTGTAAATCAGTTCTATCTCACAATCATCTGGGGTCAATATAATAATCTCTAGTAGTTTTGAAATTAAAGAGGGGAGTTGGAAATTACTTACACAAAACACTCCTGGTCTCAAGATGACGTTGTGTCTGCTTTACCAGCAAACAATTCTGTGATGGGATTTTAGGGTTGGACTCCCTGTTCATTTTAAAGTCCCCTGTACACCCTCTCCTATGCACTGTGGTACCTGGTGGGATGGTTTGTGGAGACAGTCTGAAGATACAAACTTATAGAGTGTGTGTAGAAAAAACCAACAAGGCTCTTTACTCCAGGATTTTTTTTCACATTCAACAAAGCAACAGACAAGATATTATTAAAAAAAACCAAACAAAAAAAAAAAAACCAAAAAAAACCCAAAAAACAAAAAAAACCACCCCAAAACACAATTGATATTTTTAATCTATTTCCTTTGTTAAATATTAAAAATTTTCACTGAACAGCTGTTATATACCATGTCTGGTTCCTCAGAGGAAAAATTGTGAAGAAAAAATGACAATAAATACTCACTTAAACATAGTAAATTTGCCAAATGAGTTCTGCCTAATGCAGTCTCAGAGTGGAACCCATGAACTTCCAGGATTTTCTTCAGATCTATTATTCATAGTCTTTTTGGCAAAACTTTATATACTTCTGCTTACAGTGCTTTGGAAAACTTCTATTACGGCTAATTCTAGTGCATTAAAATGAAAACCAATAGATGTTATCATCATTTGCTTTTAAAAAAAAGAAGAGGACCCAAATATATGGAAAATTATGTGAGTCCAGTTCAGGACCATTAGCTTCATATTCAGCTCAGAGACCAGCATTCTGTGGTGCTATTTTTTTGTGAAACTATAAACAGAAGGAGGAAAATTGCAGAATAAATGTTTAAACTTAGTCATCAAAAATCTTTAGGAATAATTAGCTGGAATACACAGTCAGCTCCATGAAGTGAACTTGGAATATCAGCTGTACAAAAAATAAGCTGATTTAGATGAAGACCAATCACTGATTTTTGCCAACAGCATGGCTTAAACAGCCAAACTACTATGAACAGTATTGTTCTCTTCCTCAGGACCAAAAACAATTTCCCACAAATCAGGACCTTCTGGACACTTTTTTTTAAGATATAATTAATAAAGTCCATGCTCAATACGATGGCACTCTTTTAAATCAAAAGTTGGGGGTAACATGTTCTATTTATTTTTTAGTAGGAGTCTGATGAGCTGCTGTTTATGTTACTGCTCCCAGACCACAAACTTTCAAAACAGACCCAGCTGCTCAGTGTCAGCTGTGACCTTCCACTGCTCATGAGCACGTTCCCAAGCCCAAAAGCTTAGAGGTCTTGGAAAGTCATCTTTTTCAGTCTTAGCAGACATCAGATGCATGCATTAAGCTTTCATGTCTCACCCACCCATTGGAGGCAAGTGAAAAAATCTGTGAAATCTGATGGAATTAGTCTTATTTTCATGTCTCCAAACAATTCCAAGATCCATCACCTCTATAAGAAACACAAAGCCTTATGAGAGGAGCCAGTGGAAAAGCACTGCTGGGATCTTTAAGGTCCCTTCCAACCAAAGCTATTCTATGATTCACGCTGCTGGAAAAGCATTTAGGCAGCCACCATTCTTCATGAGCGCAGCTATTTAATCAGAGACCACACCCTATGTTATTATTACTGTTATTAGTATTATCATTATTACTTATAATCATGTCTTCAACATTCAGAATAGGAAACAGGAAGACATAAATATCAAGTATGCAGATGTAATTTGCCAAAGTTCTAGAATATCCGAGTAAAAGCTCTGAATTTATTCCATTTTATGAGGATTTTCTGCTCAGTATTTTGAATTCTGAATCTCCATTTAAACAAAAGTGATGGGATGCAAGAAAAATGAACACTCAGAACCCACATTATTTCTCTGCTGAAAAATCCAATATACATAAGGCTTGCAAAGATAAAAACAAGTATCACTCGTTTGGCACTTTTATTTCATCCTGTGAAGGAGACATTTTCCTTGTAGCCTGCATGCTGGCTGCTAACATTTCACAACGGCTGCAGATTGCCTATACTCTACAGCAGCTGCCATCCCTGGATTTCTATTAACCTCTTCAAATATCAGTTTAGTCCACTTCTATCCAGTACTTCAAAGTGGATAATTTTTAGTTCTATACTACACCTCACCTTACACAGTGCAGTGGTCGCCTCCACAGAGGAAAGGAGCACAGGGGAGCAATGGCAAAGGAGGGAACTCCAGTAACACCCAGCCCCAGCTCCTCTCAGGCCCATCAGAGGAGAGCAGGCAGACCAGTGGAGAAGCCCAGCTGCTGGGCTACCCACACTAACAGACATTCTCCTCATCAGCCAGAGAAGGGAAGAGGATGGTGACATTGACGATTTTGTGTTTGTGCAGGTGACGAATGTCTGTGTCTATCTGTGTGACCCATGTGCTGCTTACAGGGACCCCTGTGTCTGTGTGCCTGCTGGGAATACATGCTCCGCCTCACTACCTGCTGGACCCAGGGTTTGGAGGTGCAGCAGCATCACCTCTGTCAGGCTACCAGATTCAGCATCTCCTTTATGTGCTATATAATCATCTATCTCCTTCCAGCAAAAATCAACTCAGTTATTCCATTTAAAAGTTCCCTTTCACACACTGTGCAGAGTGAAATGCCTCGCCTTGGCTGCCACATACAGTTCTAGACAAAAATTTCTACAAAAGGTGCTGAGGTATGCAAATACCAATACAAAGCACATTCACTATCGCTGTCCTTATGCTCCCACAAAGCTCCTGTTTTAAAATTGTGTATGTAGAGGCTGTTTTACAGAGTAGATGATGTACAGATATGTTACTGGAACCCAAAGCAATGCTTGTGCTGGAGCAAACTTTCTGTCCAGAAGACAATTTTTTAACAAGGGTATCACTTTAAGTAGGAGTTTATTGTGACATTTCACATTTTTAACCTTGTAGCAAAACCAGTATATACCACTCCCTAGAAGAGATTTTCTTCACAGGAATGTCCCATGGCAGAATTTTTGCTCCTTTCAAGCTCTAGAAGTCTTATTATTGCTTGGAAATAATAAAGTTGTAAAAAACATGAATTTATTTAGTAAATTTTAGGGAGCTGTGAGACAAGAAGGCAGAAGGCACCTGGAGGAGACTGAAGACTGACTCTGCTCTATAGGGACAGTAAATTATACAGATGGGCTGGGGACAGACAGGCTGGGAGAAAAGGATACCATAGGCTTGCTTAAGTTGAGAACAAAAATATTTTGGTCGACTCCAAAAACTGCAGAGGTTGATTACAAGATGGTAGCTCAGAGATATTCCCAGTTGTTGATCAGTCTTATTGAGGACAACAAAACTAAGAAAAATGTTCTCAGAAATGTTTTAATTGGATTTCAAATCCACTGAAAAACAACATCTTCTCACAGTGTTTGCCTACTACATGATGAGAGCAGCATATTTTACATGTATATCCACTTCTGTGATCTAAGATTGAGTGAAGCTGGAAGATCTCTGATCTGTGTGGATCAGAGCAGACAGCACATACCATCCCTACTTACAGATTTGAGACCTCAGCTACAAAAATCTCAATTTCAGAGGTACTACATCAGAACTTCATTTCACAGATTCCTCCAAGGCAGTGGAGCATTAAGGATACAAATAGAATTAGCAATGTCTTTTAGCCATGGTTGTCTTTCAAAGGCTCATTGACCTTATAGTTATTGTTCTTCATCCTTGCTGTCTCTCCACAGGCTCAGTATAAAACAAGGCATATTGACATGCTAATCCCCATAACAACCTTCTGGGACTTATTCCTTCACATGGATAAAAATTGTTGTTTGAGGAATATTGCGATTAACACATGGAGGCAGTCACTAGACCTTTCCTCAAAAGCTATACACATACACAGGAATACCCTGCAGGAGTTAGAATAGAGCACATCTTTTAAAACAAACCAACCCAAAATTATATAACACATGGTCTGTCACTCTGCTTCTCTAGCTGACAAGCTATTTATAGAGTAATGAATACTCTACTCTTGGATGAAGCAAAAATATAAGAATAAGTGTTGCAGAATTATCAAAGCACAGAAATATGTCTAATCAGTTCATCTTGTTTCCCTAGAGCCCTTTTAGTCATAGTGCTTTTAAGATCTTTTCCCTAATACGTTGCTTTGGATGCATTTTTGAAGAAAATGGAATTTTAAAGTGTCTGAAGAGCCAGATCAGGTTGTGATGTTTGTTTAGAAAAGGAAATGGTCCCCAGCTGTGTCTGCTATTTCAAATGTTTGAGGGGAATGATCTCCAATACACAGCACAGGTTTGCTCTGGCTGTTCTTCACATTTTCTGCACTGCTAATTGAGGATGACCATGAAACACATCTCCTCAGAGCAGTTCACAGGAACCACTCAGAGAGAGGCTTCAGCTCCTCTATCACAAATGTGCCTTGGAGACTGTGTTTTCTTTAGAAATGGGTACAAAACACAAAAGCTGAGCCCTGGATTCAAGCCCTTTCAGGTTTGAGTGTTCTAACGTTTGGCCAAAAGAGGTAACTAGCCTTTTATTTAGGCTCCATAAGGGTTATTGAGATGTATATCAATATAAAATTCTTTCTTTGGTTATTTTTCTGTTCCAGCACATGGCCTCTCTGAGCGGGAGATAGAGCACTACCAGAGCAAGTCAGCACATCATAAGCCGTGATTGAACAGGAGGAGGTCTTCACACAACCTTCACTCAACCTCTTAAACTAATTTCAACACAATGTCAAAAGTCTAGAACTATCACACACATTCATGTAAGAACTTTTAGTCAGGGACTATGAACCTGCCTCAAGCAAAGTAGTCCCAGACTTCTGGAGAGAAGATAACTGCAGGGAATGTCACTATCTGCCTGATATTTTTATTCACCTCTCAAGCACCTACTGCACCACAGGCAAAGGCTGGGTACAGCACCAAACGGAACATTGTTATAACACAGTATCCATATAATTTGTAATACAAATTGCCAAAGTGATTAATTTGTGTGTTGACTTCACACAGATATTGAGGTATTTTGGAAAGTTCAGTACATTTCTATTCATCTTTCATGTCCAAAATACAAATTTACTGACATCAGATAGGAAGAAAACAAAACGGATTTTAAAATTCACAGGAGCTTCTCAAAGCTTGCTTGGATTTGTTCTGTATTTCTTTTCTCTCCATGTTTCTCTGAATATTTTAGAATTCCTGATACTCAAGCATCCTTAGGTCATGTCTGTCTTGTGAAA
>NW_008237423.1:692421-719222 GCF_000691975.1 Corvus brachyrhynchos
TCAGAAACATCTACAAGTGCATAGGAAGAGTCATGTACAGAATGCCTTCTGATAGACTGGGCTGCAGTAGTCCTGCCTTGTACCTACTGCATCCAAACACCTGAGTGAGACCTTGGGCTGGCAATATGTGATCATGCCTGCCTGAATTCTCCTTCTTGAGGTGTCAAGTGCTTGAGCTAGGCCGCTTCTGTGTGTGCCTCTGTTCACATATTTACCCAGGAAAGACAAATTATAAATGTGATCCTGTGAGTACTCAATGGTTCAGTCTTTGGTCATATACTAATCCCACTCTGGGTGCAAACAGGTGGCTTTAACTTCCCAGTTCATTCTGCCTGGAGGCTTCCTTTCTCTCTAGCATAATGGTGTATGTGTAATTCTTAAGGACAGGTGAAATAAATGGTTTATTGACACCACCTTTGTGAGCCCCTGTGGGCTGAAGCTGCCTGTGCTCTGAGATGACCAGACACAAGGGTCACATTTACTATGACTGTAGCTGTGCTTGCCTTTAAAAGCTCACAGGGGAGTAGACTGAGAGAGGCTGGGGGGGTGTCTTTGCTGGTGGCACAGAAAGACAGTCTGCCGTCACAAACACCAGCAGAGCCAACAACTCCAGGGCTGTTTGATCCCCATCGAGGTGTCAGATGCCAAGCATTTCTTTGCTATCATGTATTTTTTTAAGGATGTGCTGACTGTCCATACAAACCAATAACACACGAGTCTTTGCTGGTCCTTGTGGAGCAGGTGCTTCTGCTTGCAGACATCCACTATCTTTATCAGCTATTTGGGCTTTGGAAAACAGCACACATTAACAGAGAGATAGGGACCTCTTGAAGAAACAAAGTCATAGGCCTGAGCAATGGAGCTGTTAATAGTCAGTATAGAGATTGTGTTAGCAGAAGATTTTACATGCATGCACCAAAATCACCTTTTTGTACTAAGAATAATAATTGAAATTTTATTTTTGCTGAAACTATTTTGTATTTCTGATACAAGCTGAAAAATTATTGGACAGATGTTGATCCAAGAATTACATATCCTTATAAGCAAATGTTTGTGTAACAACTGAAGGGTGATTTACGAACTATAATCTAAAATGTACATTATTTTTGAAATATTATAATATTACACTGTAGTGAAAAGAGTAAGGACGGTGAAATGCAGCACTAAAAATCTTTAGCTGCAGAAGTCTAGTTTTGTATGAGCCAGCATGTGCCCAGGTGGCCAAGAAGGCCAATGGCATCCTGGCTTGTAATCAGTAATAGTGTGGCCAGCAGGACCAGGCAGTGATTGTCCCCCTGTACTCAGCACTGGTGAGGCTGAACCTCAAATCCCGTGTCCAGTTCTGGGCCCCTCACTGCAGGAAGGACATCGAGGTGCTGGAGCATGTCCAGAGAAGGGCAATGGAGCTGGTGAAGGATCTGGAGCATGAGTCCTATGAGGAGCAGCTGAGGGAGCTGGGGTTGTTTATCCTGGAGAAAAGGAGGCTCAGGAGGGACCTTATGGCTCTCTACAGTCACCTGAAAGGAGGCTGTAGCTGGGGTTGGTCGGCCTCTTCTTCCAGGCAGCCAGTGACAGGATCAGAGGAACTGGCCTCAAGCTGTGCCTGGGGAGGTTTAGACTGGATACTAGGAAAAACTTCATTTCAACAGTAGAACAAGCCCAGGGCAGTGGTTGATCTGTTGAGCCGTCAGCCCCAGAGATATTTAAAAGACATGTAGACGTGATGCTTTGGTACATAGTTTCGTGGTGGGCCCAGTAGTGTTAGGCTTACAGTTGGACTTGGTGGTCCTGAAGGTTTTTTCAGCCTGAACGACTCCATGATTTAGTCCCTAAGTAAGACAAACCCAGTGCATAACTTGTACTGTGAAGACAAACATACTTATTCCTCGTAGCACCCTTTTCAGAATTATAATGTTTATGTATCTCAACCCCAAATAGTGCCATGAGACAGAGGCAAATGTCTCATGTTTAGGTAAAATGCAATTTCTGTCATGCGAGTTTGCATGTAAAATAAACTGAATCAATAGTCTGAATATATAGTGATTCTAACGTTCATCTTCTATTTTTAAAAAGTCAAATTTGCCTGCTGTGGGCTCTTACATCAGCCATTCTTTAAATTAATTAAATAAACATATTAAATAAACATATTAAGTGCACTAACATGTACATTTTTCTCCAAACAAGTAATACCAGACCCAAACACAATAGTAAATAACAGTAAAAGATAGAGAATATTAAAAGCATGGCTCTTGTGAGAAACGTCAGCAGGAGCCACAGACGTGGCATGGGATGGCATTCAGCTAAACAGGTTTTCCAGGATAATGAGGCCCATAAAAATACAGCTCCACAGTAAGTAAATCTCATCCTTTTTTTTTTCTTCACGTGCTTCAATAATTCATGATTAATCCTTGATGTGTACATGCCCCTGCCTGCTGGGTCCAACACTGACTCAGCTCTCCAAACGGCCACCAAATTAATCCAAAAGGTTCCACATAAAATGCTTTGACATTTTCCAGTAATTGCTGTATTTTATAGTATGTTTTTCTCTTGCAGGTCATGTTGCCTGGTCAGCTCCAATTTGCTCTGTGTTTATCATTATTGCAGAAAAAGAGTTCAATGAGTGAAAAGTCAAATAGCACAGACACTCCCAGACTCAAACTATGTTATTTGACAAACATTCTCCAGCCTAACAGAGGCATCTATGGCCTTAATTAATCCAAGAACCAGCTATATTAACATCAGTATGAAATTCTGTTTGAACCTTAAAAATGCCAACTCTAAGCATTTATTCTGGAATGCTTAGCCATTTCAGACAATGACAACTTATTGATGGGAGGAAGGCAGGCGCTTTTTCCAGATGAGTGGAGCAAAACTTGGTGCTACTCATTGTTGTAACTGGATTTAAGAGTGCAAGCCTCCCTTCCTGACTTGTACAGACCAACTCTTCTCCCAGGTGATAGCAGACTGGAAAAGTGTGTGTGGATGAGGACTTGCAAAAGAGCAGAGCCTGGAGAATTCAGCCCTGCATCACTTGCATAGAATTTCCCAGAAAATTGTATCATCCAGATCTGTGCTTATAGAGGACAACAAGATAATGGCACAGAGAGGTAGACAGTTGTATTAGAAAAGGGTGGAGTCATCCTGGAACTGTGAATTAACTCATGTGACAGTGACAGAAAAAATATCTAAAAACAGATAGAAGTTGTTATTGAAAGGTTTCTTTTGAGAAAATAAAAAGTGTAGGATAGATATTGTGAGTTTGCAAGGTCATCAGTTTTGAGTAGTGCTCTTTTTTATGTATATGTATCAAGTTTTTAGTGGCTTTCCACAGTGGAACATTCTCTACACACTGGGCACACACCAATCAGTCTGGCTTTCTTCACAGCATTCTCAATGCAAACATGATAAAGCCTTCATCTGCTTAGTCACACTATAAACAACACCAAGCAAATAAATTATGATGTACAATAAAGCAAATTGGGATGAAGCTCATTTTCTGAGTAAACAACCACTAGAGCAGTAATAGCAGTCATTTATCCAATGTAAGGACCAAAATCAAAATAGACAGGAGATTTGTTATTACCATAATCCTTGGTCTCCGCAGAAGCCCTAATGAAGTAACTCTCCTTGTGATTTTTGGCTGCTGATGTTTTTTAGAATTACAGCAAACATACTAACTGAAGGGTTCACAAAATAAATCAAGACCTTCAATACAAGCCTGTAGCAGAGGCTCCATTTATAAGCATGGTAGTGCTCTAGGTTCCAGATATTCCAAGCCTTCAGGCAGGACAAGCAGTCACAGTCTCCACAGCACCTTTTTGGTCTACACAAGCTCCCTTTCTGTGGAAAATAAGAGTTTATGGAGGGTACAGTGATGTGAGCTTGGGTGTGCCTGTAGCTGTACCAGGCACCCACAGCTAGAACCGTTTAGAGTCTTAAGACTCACCTTTGGTTTGAGCTATCTAAGGCTGACAGTGCTGGAGGACATTGTGAAGCTGTCTTGTGATTTGTGGTGTGGGGGTTAGATATTCTGTAAGCCCCACCAGGACTGTCCACCCCTGATCTGCTACCTGCAGCAGCATGTGCTCAGTCTCAGAGAAAATGGGAAAATTCCCTTCCTCTCCTGATTCTCAGGTTTCCATCTGACAGCAAAAATGTCCTCTATCAGAAGTGTTCAGCAAGTCAGTGCTTAGCAGTGGAGCATCCACCCTGACATAAGAGAAGGTAGGGAGATACATGGAATTGCTGAGAACAGGGCTCTCTGATCCAGCAGAGGTGGTCTCCAGCCAACAAATACACAACAGCAGATAGAAGATTTGGGAAAAGAAAAAGAAGACTGGGATGGTATCAAACTGCTCCTCCAGGCTATGGAGCATCCCGACACCTGGAATTCTGCAAAAGTTCTATCATTCACAAAACTTGAGGGGAAGCCTATTTGCCCAAGAACTGCCTAGAAATAGGTAGGTACTTCTCAAAAGAGTGGCTAGGATATATAAATCTTATTAATTTTATTTTCTCTAGACTCTGTGAAGTTTAGTGATTTCTGAAGGAATAGGTTACAATAAAAAGTTAATTACACCAGTTAAACTGGATTCTCAGTTATAATTTATATGGAGTAACTAGGAAATTATAATTCTACAGTGGTCATTTGATCAACCAATAATTTATAAATACTTTCCTATTATTTTTTTCTGGAAAACATAATCTAAAAATATTTATGCCATAGCTAAGGCTTAGTCTAGTGAAAAAATTAACAAAAACTCCATTCCTAGAACTTTCATCTGTGTTTTCCCATACCTGGGTTTCCCCTTTTATCTGTTTGGCCATTTCTCACAATTAAACCAGTCCTTTTATTATATTTCCAGATTGCCCTCAGCTTGTTTATTTTAACCTTGACATCATACATTTTATTTTATGATTACTCAACTATAGTATCCAAGATGTAAACTGATTTTTATTGTCTGGAAGAAGAAATGTAATATGAAACAGTGACAAAGAGAACCTTGTTAAACCTTATTTCAGGGAAACCCTTGCTAAAAACATAAAAAAGTGCTTTTTTCCCACTTCTGTTGCTAGCTAAAAATAACTACACCTCACTATATTTTCTTCTAGGCACAATGAAGTGCATTTTAGGGCATTTCATTCAAGCAAGTGGAAAGAATTCTGAGAAGATGTGCAAAAGTCTACCAAAAAAAATTAAGAAAACACAACTCGAGAACTTAGGGATGTTTGGTTTAGAGGGGAAACCACCTGTTCTCTACAGAGCACATCTAGGAGACATGGCATAAGGAGAGCACAGCTAAAGTGATTTCTCTACAGTCAAAACATTAGAGAGACTTGTTTTCTGGTTGTTCAGCAATAGAAATAACCACACTTCTTCAGTAAGGATTTCTCCAACGTTTTAACTTTCTCTTGCCATGAAGTAAAATACCTCTTTACTTGAGACTTGGGAACATTATTGCAACAGTAATTTTGTATCTCACTATGTGTTGCATACGTGGTACTTAAATAGAGCAGAGTATAAGGTTGTTGGTTTGGGTGGGGAAGTGTTTAATTTTGATAGGATTTGAAAATTAATCAGTGTTCATCTCACCAGTTAACCAGAAAAAGGATATATATGTGCACAGGTACAAAAAAAGAGTATCTAGAACTCTGCCTAAAAGCTGTAGGTTTGTTTTCTCTGTGGTACAAATGCACATGTGATTTTCCCTTCTTCTTTTTTTATAACCATGAAAGAAAATTCATGAGACTTGTTCTAATTTTTTTTCCTGTGGTTAGAAATCTTACTTATGAAAAATCTGAATTATTTTTTAATTAATACAATAATATTTTCATAGAAAAAGAAAGTATTTCTAGTCTCTACATTTATACATGCTGAAAATTAAGTTCCTGGATTTGAATCTACTCTGAATTTACATGTACACAACAGGATGAAATTAGGTCCTTCAATTACAGACAAATTTTTAAGTCAAATGACGTTGCCCAAATTACTTTCTGATTATTTTGTAAAATAAGAAATCTACAAGAAAGTTGCATATGTTATGGCTTTTCTGTTTAACACATTCATGATTTTTAGGCTCCTGATGAAACGGACTAGAAATCTTGGAAATTAGAGAATGCAGGTCTGTTTCTTTGTGTACACTTTATCATACCAAAACACATCTTAGTGAGAAACAACTAATAGCTACGCAGGGTAAGTACAGTATAATCTATGTGATGACTACATCACATAATTTAGAACTCTAAATTGCAGTGCGTGGGTTTACGTCAGCCTACACTGATTTTTTTTTTCCCTTGAGCAATAATTTCTTTAGCAAGAGAGACAGGACTGGTTTTAAAATACCTTTTGATGTACCATGGGTCTATAAGCCCCACAAAAAGAAATTCATGGGCCAGGCAAGTGAGCCCCCTCCAATTCCCGTGTGTAGGGGAGAGCTGGGCATTACAGGCTGTATCTTGAAGGAGCCAGGATGCTTTTTTGATAACCAGAGAAACACTGTCAGACTTGCCCCCATTGAGGCAGGGGTTCATGTGTCCCACTATCCTTTAAACAAGCCCTCTTTTGCCACCCATGTGGTGGCCTCTTTCGTTTCCAATGCAGCCATCAGTGACCCTGTCAACACAGCCTCACAGGGGAAGAGCTCCTCATGCTCGAGCTCTCAGCAGCACTGACAAGGCTTCCCTGTCTTTGGCTCTCTTCTCTGCCATTCATGACTTTGACATCAACTCACCCTGGAGCTCACTGCTGTGAGCCCCTCCAATAGGTACTTCTGATAACCCCCAAAAGAGCTTAATTCAGTTCATCAGAGGAGCAAGTTGGGTGGTGAAGTACCTCATTTTATATGACCCTTCACTTTCCTGCACTTTCCTAGAGAGACAGATCAGTTTGGCCATTGCTGAGTCTGTGAGTGGCTAGAATTAAGGCAAACCCTTAGGATCTTTGGTGAAGGAGAGATCTGGTCTATCTTTACTTGGCATCAGCTCAGTGATTCATAATAAAATCATTCATAGCATTTCTTTACAGTTGCAGCAGGCTGAGGTAAAAGCTGAAACATAGAAGGTGCTGCTTGCACTGCCCCTGGAAGCTGTTAACTTTATGAGTTGAACAAAACTGCTGAAATGGTGCCAATTTGCATGGTTACAACCAGTAATTCTTCAATGTCTTCCCTTTAGAAATAGGCTATTGTTTACAAGAGACCGAGTAATCTAACCCATTGCATAGCCCAGCCTCTACCAGTTATCATCTATTAATAACTCATGTAGGGAAGTGTTTTCAGCTATCACACATAACGAACCCATTGAGATCCTCTGTGTCACCTTTCCCAGCCAGCGTGCTACTCAGCAGGGGATGGAGGGAAGTGCTGCCTGTCTCGATGGAGGCGCCCATGAACCCAAATGTTGTGCTGAAACAGAACTAAATGACAGGACTGATAGCATGTCCACAGAGCAAAATAAAACACCATGGCTAGTGCAGAGGAAGCAGCAATAGCACTTTTGTTCTGCTGAGGAAAGGAAAACAGACATACTTTGGCAGACCACATCATGTGAACCCAACAGAGCCCAAAAGGAAAAATGCAATATTGTAATCACCACTTTCCCATGTGGTTTTCTACACAGCTTGTGTCCTAGCACTACAGTGTTTTAGAGTTCAATGCTGCTTTTTAAATTAAACTTCTATGTACTTTCATTAGATTATAACTGTGGAATGGAAACAGTGTCCAAGCTAACCCACACATGCTTTATTGTACCCTGGCTTTCACATGCACACATTCTGAACTCACACACGTACACACAGCAGCCTCATGCAAACAGTTTCTAAAGTACAATAATGAAGCTTAGTACACTTTAATGGTACCAAAATTACCATTAAATTCACAGACAACAGTCTAAATCCCTCTATTTTTCAAACACAACTTTAACAACCTCTTAAACTTCATATAACAAACATTATATTATATAATTTTAAATAGTTTTATACCAGGAACATTACAGATTTCTGCCGGAATGCAACATGAGTTTAAATTTGGTTTTTGACAGGACACCTGCTTCATTCTGATTCAGTCTGTCTGGATAATTACTAACTGCTAATTCCCCCATAAATGCCACCTTGGTGCCAATATTTTCTGGCTTGTGATAATCAAAGGATTTGCATTCATTCTTTTATTATATCTTTCCATGTATCCACCAATTTATCAAAGAAATTAAAGGAGGGAAAGGATAATAAAAACTAAAATTATTTTATGTTTTACAAGCAAAGCTATATTTGCTCCTAGTAGGAGTCTTGATCATCCTGAAATTTTTCACAGTGGTGGAATGATCAGGTCAGCATTGAATATTCTTTAACACCCCACCTTCATTTAGAATTTATAAACTCTAGTACTGATCAAGTTTTCCCTTCAGCTGTTAATAACTTGCTAAGCTAGTGCCACACCTGAGAGATTGATCAATCTCTTAAGTATCTTTGAGCTACCTTCTGATAAAATATTTACCTTTTTAGTGTATGTTAATAACAGAGGTCGGTAAATGGCTCAACACTTTACTGATAGAGTGGAAACACCAATATTACCATAATGTTTAGGGACTAAAGGTCTAGGAGAAATTGATGGACATTGCCAGAAAATTTGATAGTTATTTCCTAATGACAGTATTTAGTTCTAATTATACCCAAAATATATTATTCAAAAATATCAGGTCAGAAAATTTAGGAAATTTAAGATTTATTAAATATGTTCTACACACACAAACAGATGATGAATACATCATGTCTCAGTGGGCAGACTGTGCCTGTGACAGAGATAAAATTCTTTAAGGTTTCTACCAGTAACTGTGCTATTCAGAATGCTCCTAAGTACAGTCCATATGAAAACAAAAGGGTTCAATCAAAATGAAATTGATACAAAAGAGATTAAAGTGGTTTTCCACTCCCATTAAACTCAAAAGAACACTTACATTCCTACCAGAAATAAACCTGAAATACATGGAATTTCTAAATCCATGCAAGACTAATTAATAAATATAATCCAGAGGAAAAAAAAAAAATTGTATTAGTTAAATTCTGAGTTCTCAGAAGTTAATGCACTTAAGCAGCTTGGTGGGGATCAGCAGGCAATACCCACGGGGACTGATATAATGGAGCAGTAATCGCTGGATCTCTGGACTGTCCAAAACACTGCAGAAAAGGGCTTGAAAGTGCAGCTTTATTACATCAAATCTCTTGGTCCAAGCACTTAGCCAGCACTGTCTCTGCCAACTCCATTACCAAGTTAGTCACTCATATCACTCCCCAAAAAAGAAATTCTGCATAGCACTATCTCAAACTGTTCAGCACAGGTTTTGACAAATGACAAAACTATTTTCTCTGTCCTTTGCCATGTCTGCATGCACATTTTCATAAATAACTTGGAGATAAATAAATAATACACAAATATAAATAAATGCAACCACTAAGAAAAACTGAGACAATACAAAACTAAGAGTGAACTAAACTATGCTTAGATCCATTATCTAGCACAGAACATCCTGTATCCATGTTGCTCAACTTCCTTTCCCTCCATAATGTGGTGACCACATTTAAGGTGCCTTTTATTCAGCCTGTGCAATCTCTGGTCCATATCAACCCCGCCCATACTCAAACATCACTTAAGAAATTGTTAGCCGGCTTGGACCAAAATCACAACCATGACTGTTTTAACAGTTCATAAATCTCACAAATTATGGAGATTCTTGATACCAAGATTATACCTTGGCATGCTTAATCATCACATGTAACTGTGCCTTGAGACGATTTATCAGAGATTAATTGCCAAACTGGAAATCTCGAGGAATTCTACAGGAATCAACAGTTGTTGCCCTTGTGATCTCAGTGATGAATAGAGCAGTGCCACTGAAACTGCAGGTGATACTGGAGTAGGGAAGAGCTGAAATAAAGTTTGTGAGAGGCAGAATGGGAATTCTGATGGATCTTCACAAAATGAAGAGCTGACCTCCTAGGGTGCATTCAGGCACAGCATTTCCAGCTGGGCAAGGGAGGGGATTGTCCTGCTCTGCTCTGCACTGGGGAGGCCTCAGCTCGAGTGCTGGGGGCAGTTTTGGGTGCCACAATGTAAGAAAGACATGAAACTGTTAGAGAGTGTCCAAAGGAGGGCAACAAAGATGGTGAAGGGCCTTGAGGGGAAGCCAAGTGAGGAGCAGCTGAGGGCACTTGGTCTGTTCAGCCTGGAGAAGAGGAGACTGAGGGGAGACCTCACTGCAGTTACAACTTCCTCATGAGGGGAAGAGGAGGGACAGGCACTGATCTCTGTGGTGACCAGTGAAGCAATACTGTTCAAGCAGATCTAGCCCTAAATGAGGTTGGACCACAAGAGACGCTCTTACTTGCTGCTTACTTACAAGCAGTCTACTTGCTGCTGAGAGCTATGAAGTACTCTGAGCAGCACAGTTGCCCCAGTGACCCTTCATTTTTGTAAACAAGGAGCATGCCAAGGCCCACTAAGCAAGACAGGAATGAAATACACACAGTTTAGTTCTCAGATCACTAAAGAACCCTGTAAGTCAGGTGCAACTGTACCTGGGTGCAACTCACATACTCTTAAAATAATTAGCACCAAGCCTGCCAGAGTTCAAGAAGTGCCTGGACAATGCTCTCAGGCACATGGTGTGATTCTGAGGTTCTGTGCAGGGTCAGGAGTTAAACTTCAATGATGCTTGTGGGCCCAGTCCAACCCAGGATATTCCCTGATTCTGAGTAGAGCAAAGTGATACATGCTCAGAAACAGTGAATTGTTTTCATTAAGCTTCAATCAATGCTTTCATGTGGTGTAAGAATTTCCAGGAGAAAACAATAATAAGCCAGAAGTTGCTATAAAATATTATTTTACCAATTCTTGCCTATTTTTCCCATCCCAGACTTGAAACAAGCAATTTAAAGGTTTTCTGCAGTAGAAATTTGAAGAACCTGCCACAGTATTCACTGTTAACCACTACTCAAGTTTTGGAAAGTCCAACCTAAAAAGTATCACTCAAATATCTTTCCAGCAGCTCTGCCCTACCTAGATAAATGTTTAAATTATATTGAGACATCACATAGATATAGTCTAGAATGCAGTAAAAATGGGTCTGGTTTTTTCAGTCAGCCTAGAAACAATGTAAGAGCTACAAATAACTTTATATTCTGAGCTCACTAAAGTTGCTGGTTTCACTATGTCATTTGCAGCATAAGCTATATTTGAAATGGAGAAATCTGTGAATAAAATTGGTAACTATTGCAAGAGCAACCATTTAAATTTTAAGGGCATCCACTCTATCAGAAATGGCTAATACTGAAAATTCAAACATGTTAGTTGAAAAACATCACTTACATTCAGTTAACAATCAAATCCTGATATAGAATCCCTCTTCTTGCAAAGAGTGGTTTTGTATGAAAAAGAACCAAAACAAACCAAAAAAAAAAAAACAGGTGGAAGAAGGAGTGGAAATATCTTCAGTGTCTGGCACAGGCTGTGGCAATATACTTTAAAACTATTATGAATTACTATTTCTTCTGATATATGGAATTCAGTGTTTTCTGCCTCTCTGTAAGATGACCTTATTTTACGTCAAACTGGAAACATATGATCTTCCTTGTATTATAAAAATAAGGGGTTTGTATGACTAATAATTCACATAATTCATACAATTTCCAGTAAACATAGAACTTTAGAATTTTCCTGTGGTCATTCAGAAATAAACAGAATACTTTACACATATCAGACTGATGACTACAGAGAATGTTTACTTTTCTTGAAAAATAGAGAGAAAAAAGCTGATTGAGATAAAATAGTAATAAGCATTCCTTCAAATTTTCAACACAGATGTCTTGTTCAATGTATTAGACCCTTTTATAGTGCTTGAGAGAAATCTACTGGAGAGGAATTCACTGATTCAACAGATAATTATTTCTTTCCATTGATGGAGCACACAGGACAAGGACTCTGACCCAAAAGCAAAGCTGGAATTTGTTTTTGAAAGGTTAGAAACAATTATAGTTGGATTTCTCATTTTGCTTTTTGTTCCTAGAGTGAGGGTTTAAATTGCCACAGCCCTTTAGGTGCAGCAACAAAACATTCTGTTCTACATGGGCAGAGGGAATTCTCTGGGCACTGGGACCAGAAACTGCTGCCAAATCTGCCAGCAACGTCAATCGATGCACTGCAGATTAGGGGGAAAAAAATTTTAAAGTCCAAGTTCATGTGAGCCTCACTGACATCTTGAGGGTAGGTGATGGCTCAGCTGGTATGTTTGGCTTACAAGCTGCCTTGAGAGCACCCTCGGTGTCTGTAAGAGCAAAATCCCTCTGGAACAGCCAATGGAGCGTCAGCACATCTGCAGTACCTCAGTAGCTTTCTCAGCTTGGTTACTGCACCCTACTTTCACTACATGCCCATACAGCTGACCAGGTTTAAGCAACCCCCAGGATGTTACAGTGTGAAAATAATGTTTGGCATTAATTGACTTTCCTTGCTGGTGTTTTCACTGCTCACATTCGATAATAAAACTTTGAAATAGTATTTACTTGAGATATCACAGTGAAATAAATGCAATGTCCAGCTCAGACGGGGTCTGCTGCCTCTTGTGCAAATTGCTGTCAACCAAGAAAAACTTTGAAAAAAATCGTGCCTAGACAAATGGCACATCAGCATACCCAGAGTTTAAGGAAAATTGGTACTGATAAAACATCTACAAACTCTAAGGTTGTGATTAGTCAGATCATGAGGCCAAAGAAAAAACATCTAAGTCACAGCTTTCAAGCATACACTTTGGAAAGACAGGACATTGCCAATGAAAAGATATCCATATTTGAGTCTGGTTTTAAAGTCCCCCACTTCCCACTGAGTTCTCATAAATACAAAATCATCAATTGTGTAACTTTCAGGTATTTTCTTTTAAATACCATTTATTTAAGGCATATTTTCTGGCATCACAAAGGTAGCTTCCTTTGTTACACCCTCTTAAAACACAGAATATAAAGTGCATGTGTAAGTATTTATGCTTTACAATAATATTTTCATCAAAGTAGTCAATATATTAAAGATCGTACCCATTTGAGGGAATAGATGCTACAGAAAGATAAATATGATGAAAAATAAAATGTGACTAGGTTCTCTGGCCTTGTATACAAGGCAGAATTTCCTATATCATTTTATCAGTCTAAAAGCCCTAACTGTTTTAGATGAGCAGCAATGTGTCAGAATAATCCCAGGATGAGAGAATCATGGAATCATAGAATCATCAAGGTTGGAAGAGACCTTTAAGATCATCCAGTCAGATCATCCACGCAGCACTGCCACTGTAATCCCTGAACCACCAAACCACGTCACCAAGCTCCAGATCCAGACATCTCTTAAACATCTCCTGGGATGGTGACTCCACAACCTCCTGGGCTTCAGCAACTGCAGTTTCAGAAGACTCAGCTCCCTAGTGCATCCATGGGAAGCTGGCATGAAAAGAAGTCTTGGAAATACCAGTGCAGAGCTGATACAACTATTTTTTATCATTGTTTCAAGATATGGGTTTGGTCCTTAGATTCCCATTACAGCAGAGGTAGTGCAGAAATCTCTGAACATTTGGTCATGTGCCTCACGATGGTTTCTATAGCATGGCATGCGCTCTGCTCTGTCTCAGGTAGGTCCCAGCTGTGCTGTACTGGGCTGGGTTAGCTCACAAGGCCAAGAACAGCCAGAAAAGAAACTTAGGAAGGATTCCCAAAAAAATGGGAATCTTCTACATAATACTCATTTAGGCTTCTTGTGTGGTCAAAAGAGAACTGGTTTATGGTGAGTTGAGATGAAGTATTCTCTGGAGTCTCTAGCAACGATGAAGAGTCTGAACAACTGATTTTCAGTGGATACTTTTAGATGATTGGAAATAGTGAGATGCATCCCACCACTTGGTCTGATCATTTGTGGCACAGAATTCACAATGACTTCAGCTTTGCTTATTGAGTCTGTGCAGGAGAGACCTAGGAGAGAGCTCAGGAGTGTACAATGGGACCCTACTAAATTCAGGATTCAGCTTAGAGATAGGAAGGAAAATGGAAGAACATTTAAGTAGCACATTCCCTTCTGCAAATTATCAGTCCCAAAGCTGAAATACAACTCAAGAGCATCACCAAGTGACTACAGATTAAAAGTGTATTTTATAACATAACTGCTGTGTATATTCAGATATTTCCTTTGCGTGTTTTTTGACATCCCCACTCATTCTCACTCTCTTTTGGATGGTTGGTATTTACACCAGTAGCAACCTTTCTCTAACCTGATCCCACACTGACTTCATTCCTCTAATAATATTTACAATTTATAGATTCAAGACAAAAAAACCAGAACACCAGAAGGGTTTTTCAACACATCACAAAAACCTTTATCTTGGTCCTGCAAGACATTGTAACACTGCACACAGCAACAAGGCAGGTATAAGTTTGCCTTGTGGTTCCTGGAGAAATGGAAAAAAATTAAAGAGATACTTCCCAAATCTGAAAGAAACTCCCAGATTTTTATTTTCTCACCTCTAACTAATTCTGCTTTTCCATATATTTTTTTGGCTTCTTTCAAAGAGCAAAGAAAACTGACAGAACACTTAATGGAAAATCAGTGAAAAGCTGTCTAAAGCATGTGGGCAGTACAGTTTCCTCTCCGTTAATGCTACCTGTGGGAATCAGTTAGCTGCTTATTATGTTATGACTACATTGGAATCTCCTGCACTTGTACTGTGAGAGACTAAAACTTTAACATTCTGTTCTTAATGGAAATTACTCGTAGTATATGTTTGTTGATGAATAGTTACATGCAAAAGTTAATGAGAACACAGAGCTATAAAATAACTTCATATATCTCTAATGGCAAGAAAAACACATTTTAGTTTTTCCAAGGTGTGCATCTCACTGTTTCAGATAAAAGTCTAATGTATTTTTTGTTTTTTATATAGTAAGATCACTAAATAATATCACTTTGAAAATGTAGAGACCTGACAAGAAAAAGCTGTCAACAAAAGCAAACAGACAAATATAAGGTAGATCAAATTTAATTTTGTAGGGTTCAAATCCTGCTGACCTTGTACTAAGCCCATAAACTTATTTTTCTTGGTTCTGCTGAGAGTCTTTGTGAACACATCACCCTTGCAGCAATTTCTGGGGGGGTTATGTCTGTACTACAAAACCCTTTATCACAATTATTTACCAGCTGCTGTCAGTCCTCATATAATCATATTTGAAGGCTGACTAAGCAAGGTTATACAAAGATGTGAGAGAGGAAAGTAGCCACAACAAATGGAGGTGGAGGGGAGGACTGCTGAGAGGTGAAAATTGGGCTATTTAGCTCTCTGGGCAAATAAAGGTCAAAGCATGCTGATGGCGAAACTTAATGCAATATTCAGTCTTGAACAGTAGAACCCATATTTCATTACCATTGCTCAGCCGTCACAAGTATAACCCTGATATAAAACCCCCATTGTCTACAATCGTAACTCTGCCAGCAAAGTACAGAAGATAGCTCTCAGTTTGAATGCTGCAGACCTCTCAGGCTGCTGTAAAAGAGATTGAAGCTACACAAGAGTAACTTAAATTTTCCCCATGCTTAAATCATATCCACAGAATTACTCAGTGAACATGTAATAACTTGTCAAACTCCACCAATTTGGATGGTTGTCTGAATCCTAAGGTTGTTCTGCTGTTACTTATCTAGTCAGGCTCAAATCTTGTGAAAAGCTGCCACACCTCTCCTGACAAAGATGTCACAATCAGAAGGGCATTACTTACCATGCAACTAAAATTGGGGGAAAATACAACATTATGATTTTTCTTGCATGTTCTAAACAGCTTACTGAGAAAATCCCCTGCATAAAAACCACAACTGACATGGTCTATGAAATCACTTGGTATCCTTCTCACTTCTGATTTAATTAACTCAGCTGGACTTTGCCATCCAAATATGAAAAATGTTGGCTTTCATATTTTGGAACGTGAGAAATGAATAAACAATGATGTGAACTAGGCAAAGTGCAAGCAGACCTGGTCCAAACCTCTCTGCACTGTCCCAGCAACACTGACTTGCCGCAATGTGCCCCGAGGCTGCCAATAATGATGAATTTTGGCATTCCCCTGTTATTTTTATATTGGCTAAACAATTCCATTCATTTCTTTTTGTGACCTTCTTAGAGCTTGTGTCACAATCCCCCATTCTGAAAAATCTCAGAAAGAACAGCTGATTCCTGGAGTATTGTTTGTAAAAAAAACCTTGCTAAACTTTGCCCCAGCAGCAAAAAACTCATCCCTCAACTATTTTTTTGCCCCAGACCACTCTTATCAAATTATATTCTTATTACATATAATTAATATAGACAATCACTAACATGTACACTAACCATCTCATTTCAGGCTATATCTCAGACCTAACACCAATTTAAATTCATGCCTTGAACAAGAATCATATTTTGTCTGCCAAGCATTGCTTAGGGCAAGAACAATGCTTGAAAAAAATCTCTCAACTTTGTCTTATGCCTTTTAGGCATCTTTGATGTTCAGACACAAAAGTTTTCCCTCTCAGCCTGACTTCAACAGAAGGTTGCTGCTAGTCAGCCCCTTTCATGTTCCTTTCCAGCTGTCTAAAGGCAGATTGTCCTGGCAGAGCAGCTTGTTTTACTCTTAAACATCTATCCAGATATTTCTACATCCTTTTCTCAGTAAATTGATTCAAAGAGTTTTTTGTAGTTGGTATCTTAGCAGCATATTACTGCTTTTGCATAAAATGTTCCACTCCGCTCTCCCACCTCTCCTTTCTGTTTCCACAGTCTGCAGTATCACAGGGTCTGCCTGCAGGTACCTGGCATTTCCCCAACCTCAGGCAGCACCAGTTTGTTGTATTAGTCTGTCCAGCACCTCTGGACAGTGCTCTGCCATCATATTTCCCCATCTTCCCTGTGTTCTGCACTCTCACTCTGTTGCCACAAACGAGCCAAGCAGTGCAAGCCTGGCACTTAGGATCTCCTTGAGCTGATCGAGTCTTTTACTACATCCCTTTCAGCAGCTGCTCCAGCTCTCCAGCAATATCAGCCCCGTGTTTCTGCCCATCTCTCACCTTTTTGCTGTATCCTATGTTTTAAGCAATCTTCTTAGTGACTTTCTTTCTGGAGTTGAACTGAAGAACTGCTGCTCCTCATGACTGCTTTTCTCTCTCCCACACCTATGCATCTCTTTGATTGTTCAGACTCTAGATTTAACCAGCATTTGCTGCAGGAGCATAACAATGGTCCAACCAGACCTTAAAGTTCTGGTCATTTTATTTACTGTCCCCAGGTGATCCATTGTGACATTCTGGAGGTGGGGTCCTGGCACCCTTACAGGTTCCTCTAGAGTGCCCAAACAAGTCTACCAGTTGCCCAGAAATACCTATTGCAGCAACATGAAGATCATGCGCCTCAGTTCAGTATGAGACTCAGTCACCTTTGTGCGCTGTAAGGAGAACTTTGACTCAGAATTTCCTGGCCTCCAAAAGAGGGTCCAGCGGTCAGCAGCTTTTCACTTAGGAGCCCTCTTGACTCTTCTTGGTCACCCAGTTTATCACACCAAGTCAAGATGCAGCATCTCAGGGCATTGGAGTTGCTCCCTAACTTCTCCTGTGGAGCAGATATCTTTTTTAGGGCTTTGTAAATCAACATTTTAGCTGCTGATCTAGTCTCTTCATTCACATTGTCTGCCAGCATGTAACATTTCCTAACTGTCATTTTCAAGAATGGTTTTAAGAAGGGAGCAAACCAATCTGCTGCTAAGTGGCTTCCACTGTAGAGGTACATTTCTCTTTCAGAAGACATAGTTAATATTCTTCTTTATGGATGCCTCCCTATATTGACTGAAACTTCTCTTATTTTTAGTCACTTATTATCACCTTCCAACCAGCCACCTTTCTTCAGTGCAAGAGCAGTACTATACCTTGGTTTTCATTGTACTAACACTTTGGAGATCCATTCCTATTCATTTGCAACAGTTTGCTTTTTCTTAGGCTACTCTGTCTTTCCTCTGCTTCCTAGTGTCAGAATTCCTACACAACAGAATAATTTCTAAATAAATTGCTACCTGTGGAGAACATACATCCCCAGGAGGAAACACTTCTTGGGTTTTTGTACAAGAACATGATGATGGTTCATATTTCTATTCACAATTTGAAGGATCACTGGGTCCTTCAGAGAAGGATCTTTATCTGATCCTAAATCTTTCAACTATCTAAGCTATGGTAGCCTTAGCATGAGCAAAAACCCACACCTCATAATTTCTAAGGCTGTGGGAACATATAAGCCTTTACATTATTTCAGTGACATTTTCAGGGCAAGGGTTATTCGAATAAACCCTAAAGATAGGATTTATCATGTAGAAGGATTACTTGCAATACATTTCCTAGAAGATTCTTTCCACGACTGATCAAACCAAAACAAAATTAAAAAACAACAGCCTTGGATTTTTTTTCTCTTGCTGTTACAATTTGTTGAACAAACTTTGATGCCAAAAGCATTATTATTTCCCATCTGCTAGAGAGATCTGGACTATCAGTAGAAGAGTTAAAGCTTTCTGGTGACCCTCTAAGCTAGGGCTTGTACAACAGAGAAATTGAAAGAATAAAGCAAGTTGTCTCCCTTGTTGTTTCAACTGCTTGATTACTGTGTGTTCCCAAAGACCTGAAGAAAGAATTGTCACCAGCAGACAGTCTAATCATCCTGGATCTGATGAAAAACTAAGACCCACCTGAGATGTCACAGCTCACATAAGCTGTTTCAGTTACTAGGAAAATCCCAAATGACGATTTGAAGGTGTTAGGCTAGAACAAATTAAACAAGAGTTTTACAGTGAACCTCTTTAAATAGGAGGGTGTTCCAACTTATGAATAACTACAGAGGACCAAAGGTGTTGTATCATATCTTCCACTACACATCATGTGTTAAGTCTCGATAGGCAGATTTATCCAATTTCGTTTGATCTCTGCTGTCTGGAGCATGCTACACCTGTGAGACAGACCCCATGTGCAAAGCATGACTTGTAAATGAAAGCCAAATGTGGATGGAAATAGTGCTTGCCAGTCAGAATATGTGTTTGGGGAAAGCACCAGTCAGAGCTGGTGCTTTCCCCAAAACTGTTGCTGCTGATCTCTTCAGGCTCCTTTTGAGAGAGTTGTACATGTATGGGTTTTGTTACTGACAATTCTTTTGGCACTAAGGTCCAATAAACACCAGGAAACTTAACTTATTAACTACCTTTTTGCACTTCTCTTATGCCAGCCACAAGTTTAATTTGTATAGCTCAGTCACAGCAGTTTCTTGGGCAGAAGATGAGACTTCAGGATTTCTAATTAAATGTGTTCCTCTCATTACCATCATAGGAATGGTGGCCAGCCAAAACTGTCCCTTGGTCTCTCCCACAAGCATTACTGTGAAGCATGGCTTGATGCCCACCACTAAGCAGAGCAGGAGGGTATTTAACACGAGGAGGTCTGTTTCTCAGTTTTCACTCCTGCATTCTCTATTCTGTAAGGAAAAGTGAGGCTTTGAAGTTTTATGACTAAGAGGGCTCTTCTTTTCTTTCCAGTTTTGTCTGGTCTTGCAAACACAAATCTGATACACACATTTTTTTCTTTTCCTAATTGACTGTCTGTCTCCCAATAATCTGGCGTTAAAAAGCATAGGAGCTATGTAAACCCATGGAATTCAGCAGCAACCACTGGGTGCAAAATAATCCTACCAAAAAAATCTTCAGAAAAAAAATTACTTTTCTTAAGACACAGAGTTTCTTCTGAGAATGAGGAAATCACAGCTGATCACCAAGAAAAGTCTTCAACCCAGATATTCTAACAGATTCTGTATTTATAATTCTGCTCAGGTGTCTCCATGTGCTATTCAAAAAAGCTGGCTTGTAATATACAAAACACTCCAAAACTGAATTGCCCTTGTTATTATATTTGTATGTGTATGTGAAAGGGAGTTTTGATCTCCTGAAGATTCAAATTCTAATTCAGCAGCAGAAATATGTGAGCAAGCCTCCTAAAACTAAAGTTTTGTATCCAGGAAAGAAAGTGCCATTCTGATCTAAAGGCTAAACAATTTCTCCTATTGCATTCCATGCCAGAGGTAAATGCTGTACATTTTTCTTGAAAGAGAACAAATACTGAAGAAGGTGCAAACAATATGGATGCAGACACAAGCAACAAAATATATTGAAACAGCCCACCACCCAGGCCACAATTTTTAGAAAATATTGGCCACATTTTCTTGTGATACAACTGTCACAAATTCCACTGAAGTCAATTCAGGGATGAAAGTCAATGAGAGCAGTTTACAGTATCATAGCATTTGTCACAGGTGGTTGTAGATACAAAAATGCTGCTAGCAAGGATTTTCTTGCTATTTTCTAAGTCTGTGAGAGACTTTTCTCTCTCATAGAAGAGGTAGCAGAGTTCTATAGACAACCAAGCCACCTGCTACCTTGAAAAGTCTTGTTTATGGTATAGTAGAAAAATGTTTTGACAATGGATGTTTTAGGATTTTAGCCAATCACCCCAAGGGGTGGCTGGTCCTTTGTCCAATTAGACTATGAAGGAAAAAGTCTATAAAAGAGTTTGTAAAATAATTAAATAAATCAATCTTGCTGCACAATTCCTGCCTGCTGTATCTTCTCTCCTCCTCCTCCTCCTATGGCTGCGGGACATGGTGATATATCCTAGGGCCCAGGCCTGGGGTAATAGGTGGTGGGTGGGAAGAATAAGCTTTTCTGTGGTCATTATCTCAAAGAGCTTTTATGGGCCTTGTTTGGAATACCTGAATCCCAAAGTGAACGATTGCTGAGAGCAGGAAAATCATAGAATATTTTTTTAGGACCTATGTTTCATAGAATGCACTCTGTTTTTCTTCATGTGTTGGCATCAGGATGAGAGGTGTTTGCTTCAGCTATTTAAAATATTGCAGAAAGGATTTTTTTGCTGTGTACCCATACCTCAGCTAAATAAAGTGCTTGTTTCTCTGTCTCTAGAAAATCTGCAATACCATGAACTGAAGGGGGAGTCATGAATGGTAGAGAAGTCAGAGGGGATTACACTTTTGTATCCTTTTGTATGCTGTTCAAATGTTGCTTAAAAGTTTTTTAAGATCTGGGGACTCAAAGGTCAGTTGGGGGTTAGATGTGGTAGTGGAAAAATATCTGGCTGGCATAGTGCATGGAATGTGTTGCAACGGCCTTGAAAAACTCTGGAAATACAAAACTTAGGAATTTTATAGAAATTAAGGAGTTATTGGCAACATTTTTGACAGAAGACAGCTCAGTGGAAATATCCTCATCCCAAAAAACTCCTGATGACATTTCTGGCTCATTTGTTTTTATTGCATGGCAATAGACTGACATCTAGTGGGTATGGTCTTCTTAGGAATGCTGGGCCTAACCAGGACTGGGAAGAAATTGTCTGATCTAATAGGGTTTTTTTTATTTATGTTATAATGGAACAGTACATTTTTGACTAGACAAAGACTTTCCTGGAAATTTTTCTCTTACTTTTTCATAGGAAACCACAATTTTTCCATCATTTGCCATTTTTGGCTGAAAGCTAAACTGAAGTTTTCTTGGTTTTTTTAATAAAGTTTAATGTTTTCAGTTTCACACTGAAATTTTCCAAGCAGCTACCTCTCCAGTCTCTGTCCCTGTGAGACATCCATTGCTGCTCTACCATGTAAATCCTCCTCCTTTTTCTTACAGTTCAGGGAAACAGAATGAAGGCGTCACAGTTGCACAGCAGATTGTTTGCCTTTTCTTACCCACAAAAGCCATCTTGGTTAATGTTCTTTTGGTTTGGACCAAGGACACAGCATCCAGCCTGAATATCTGTGAAAAGGGTGAGGATTTATCCCCCAGGGAGACGTCCATGGGCACAGCAGGACTACGAAGCTCACGTCTCAGCAGCTCCTGTGACGAGGTGGTGCTGGGATATGGCATTCCCTGTATGATCTCTGCTTTGTGGACGAAGAAAAACACATGAAAATGAAAGCCTCTGTCACTCTCCCTCTCCCAGCAACGTGGCCTTTCCCCAAGTGCTGGGTTTCTCTCTGAGTGATGACTTTATGAACCCTTGTAATAAAAGCCATCTTTTCCCTTTGTTCTGCACTTCCAATCTGTCATTTCCACCCCAGGTGTGATTAGTCCTGTTGCTTACTAAAGGGTTTTCCCTCTCAAAGCTCTTTTCTGAGGCAAGATGGGGGGCTTGGCTGTAACCCCCATCAGCCCTGGTGTGGCAAGGCTGGACCACCCCCACAGCCACCACTGGATAGGAGATCAACATGTGCTGTCGGGGCAAAGCTCAGCTTCCCTGACATCTGCAAACAGGAATGATTTGGGAGTTCTTGTTTCCCAGTGAGTATTTTACTGTGTCAAACCAGCGAGAGAGAGCTGCAT
Organism: Corvus brachyrhynchos; assembly: GCF_000691975.1. NCBI lineage: Eukaryota > Metazoa > Chordata > Aves > Passeriformes > Corvidae > Corvus > Corvus brachyrhynchos. The sequence goes on from NW_008237423.1 coordinate 714,872, forward strand.
GGTTTGGAGAGCCTCAGTGGGAGCCCTGAATTGGGGAGTACCATTCCTAAACCACAACAGCTGCTCACCCCTGAATAACTAAAAAGGCAGCAAGACTCTCTCTGTACCAGGGAAAGGACACCCTCGATATCCAGCTGGGATGGTGGCTCAGCAAGCCAGTTTCTGACAGCACAGGGCATGAAGCAGAAGACCTGAGTGCCTGGGTAAAAATAGGGGGAAGGCTGTTGGGACTGAGAGCTGTCTGCCATGCCCTGTGCCAGAGCCACAGGCAGCGAGCTCTGGGCACAGCCGCAGTGAGGGCTGCACTGCTTGCTGAGACAAGAACTCCCTGAGGGCTCTTACCAGCTGCTTTGTTCTTTTTCCCACTGCAAATGCCAGCAGTACAGATTCACTTGCCTTTATTTCACTGGGATCTCTTCTTGAAAGAAACAATGTATGTAATGCTGGTGTTGTAAAATATATGGACTCAGCTGTTCAAAAGTCTGAGCAAAAGAGCTTTATTCAGACAGGAAACTGGGAAATGTTGGTGAGAAGAGTCACTGAGTTTTTGCACTCCTCAGATTTATTCAACTAATAATTTTGTTCAGCAGACCAATTTGACTATAAGCTTGTGTTGTTTAAGAGTAGCTGAGACAATAAATCATATCATGTATAAGAATTAGCATCCTTTGCTATAGAGGAGAGTATAAATAAGATCTGTCTTAGAGGGAAGCACACAGACATTAGAGCAAACAACGTAGTAGTTCAACTGTTGCAGAAAAATTAGTCTGGAAGAAATAATTGCCAATTAAATTTGATTCAGTTTGGTTACATATTCACAGAAATTGCTCTGGTCCATGAGTCTTCTTATCTCCTGGTTTCTGCAATACAGCAAATATTTTTCCAGGCTTGTTTTGATGCATTTTTTATAGTATTATTTCATTCCTGGAACTAGAGGAAAAATGGATGAGGAGCAAATTTCCAGCACTGCTGCAGCTTGGAATTTCACCTTGATGGTGAAAAGCAGTTGGATCCAAGCTTGGATGGAGACCAGCAAGAGGTCTAACAGGTGCCCAGCCTGTTAGAATTTGTAAACCTTCTTTTCTGCAGCCTGAAAATACCCTGAATATATGCTGGATGTACTTTAAACCGTAAACAAATGTGATAACACTGCCATTTTTTCCTTAGACATTGATCCTGATAATTCAATGTAAGCCATTACATTCATTAGAATTTAATGTGATTTTTGCCCTTAGCTATAGTAGCCACAGTAACAGTTTGGATATCTTTTAAATATTGGAAGACCAAAGGTCTCGGTTTACAAATCTTCTTAAAATGACCCAGCATTTTCTTGGACAGCGGCAGGCAGTGGTGGCCGAGCAGGTCGGTACAGGCTGGCATGCTGCCTGGCCCCAGGGCCAGACGTCCTGCTAGCACTCAGATTGTCCTCCTGGCATTCCTCTCCAGCCTTCAGAGCAGAAACTCGTGTTTGATTGCATTCAAAGGCAGATTGTCTTTGCTGCTTGGCCCCAGTCCCTGCAGCAGCAGAATGTCCTAATGGCTTTTGCAGACTCAGAGCAGCGCTGTTCTGCCATCGCGGCGGGTTCTGATGTCAGGATGTCTGAGGGGCAGCACGCAGGTTAAATAAGGCTACTGTGCATGCTGAGAGCCTTTCTCTTCCAGGAGCAGCAGCGAATGTTTGCGGTCTCATCCTCCCTGAAAGCTCAGTGGACTTTTTACTGGTGGCAAATTCCTCAACACCAGTCTCATCAGGATCAAACAGAAACAGCTTTCTGGGGTCAGAAAAAAATAAAGACCAAACCCTGCCAAATGCTGTGTCTGGAGCAGTTCCTCCCTAAATCTCCATGGGAATAGGATGGGAAAACAAGGGAACATAATGCCAGTTTCTGAACTGTTTCTCCATCCTTCATATCTGTAAAATGCTACAGATAGAATCCCCATTTAGAGAGACATGGAAGAAACAAAAACCAGAAAAAGCAAATTTACTTTGTTAAAGTGAAAGTCTATAAACAGGAGATAAACTCACCTTTTTTTGCTTCCAATGCATTTAACTACTGATAATAAAAAGCATCCCCACCTGAGCTGGGCTCAAATCAGGCACCTATTTCTGGCAATCCATTCTGACATTTCCTTTTACCTGGGGACACAGCTCTTCACAGAAAATGATCCCTTCCTGATTAAAGAGCCAGGCCAAGAAGGTGAGTCTTTTCTGCTGCATAGCTCTTGCCTGGGCCTGGCTTCCCACAGGATGCAGTTCTAGATGGCAGAGCCCTGGCCAAAACCCAGCTCCAGCCCTGCCTGCCTTGCCAGCAGCAGCAGCCAGAGGGTCCCCCAAGACCCAGCCTCAGGGCTTGTCAGAGTGCTCCTGTCGCCCTGAGCTGCACCCCATGTAGCAAAGGAAAACAAGGAGAGCCCCAAGCTCCCACCTGCCAGCCTTGCTCTAAAGGCAGGTGTGTCCCTCAGAGCACTTTGAAGTAGGCTGGTTTTGCTGTTGCCATGGACTGAAACCAGCCTAGCACTGCTTTCTTATTGATGGCATGGATTGTGGCTGTCAGGCACTCCGGTCTATCCACTCCTCATCAGATGCGTACTGGATCAAGCCCAGAGAGGGTCTAGAGTGCACTGAGCCTCACAAGATAAAAGTTTTAAGAGTCTGACTTCAGTTCACCATGCAGTGCATGAGGTGAGCTGGCAGGAGCTTCAAAAATAAACAGCACTGAGTGGGAAACCAACAAATGTCACCAGGGCTTTCAGGTCAGGGCGTGGTGCTCTTCCCATGTTGCTTCTGTGCCTTGAGATTTTAGGATTTTCCCCCATTCCTTCAGGACTCATAACCCAGGTCCCTGGAGACAGGAGCCTAAATATTTCTTTTTAAAACAGGAGCAACGGTTCACTTGCTTGCTGCCTTTCCTTCTACTCCTCATCTCTGCCCCTCTGCAGACATGGCAAAAATAAAACCCAGCTGTCTCCTCTACTCCTCTCCCACCTCACTGTCCTCTTGCTGAGGATAGGATGCTCATAAAAGAGGGAATGAAAAGTTGCCCTGCCAGCATTATTCTCAGATTTGTGTAGCATCCACAACTCGGAAGGCACGCAGGCCACATAAATGAACAACCATGGGATGTGACGAGGACGATACACCAGTGACAGTCTGATTTAAAAGCACTGACTCCTCTGACTGGAGCTGCCAGCTGCATTACGTAGCATTTTGAGACATGAGGGGTTTGGCTCTGGGGAGGTGATTCTGGCTGCTTGTGCCGAGCAGTCGGAAGGGCCACGCTTTCGTCTCGTTTCCTGACAGGTGTGTGCCTGCCTTTTGCTGCTTGGATTTGCATCAGGGTGTCTGGTCAGCATCCCAGCTGCCAGGAGGAGATTAGCAACCTCTATGGCAAAGTTTGAATTTTCCATTTACCAGATGGCTAAAGGATTGCACTCTTGTATTTATTTTTTTGTTTGGATATGAACTTTGGAATGCAGGAACAGCCTGTGTCATCTGGAGATGAGGTGATGGTGCTGTGCTCTGCACAGGGCAGTGGTTTGGTTCTGCTCAGAGGCTGCAGCTAATCAGCTCAGTCTCACCTCTGATGAGGTATTTCCTTTCATGGACATACCAAATGAAGGCTCTCCACAGACTTGCACTGGCAATGAGCTGTCTTTCAGATCAGGTTTATAAAACCTGGCTTGGTAAGCCAGGCATTTCCCAAGAGACATCCTCTTTTCCCCACAGTATCTGGTCAGAGCTGCCTTAGCAATGTGCTGTTGCTGAAACCCACTTCTGCAGGAGCAGAAGCATAGCAGGAAATTCTCTATTAGAGCTCAATATCTTGGAAAATCTCCCCCTCCCCCACCAAATTTACATGCAGTTATTAGTCTCTGAGTGGGAATTGTATTCCTTGCCTGCAAGGAGGTGGGTGGGAAACAGAGGGACATAAAACTGCAGATGGCAGAGGGGTGAACTCATTTCCTTCCTTCTGATCTTGCTGTTTCGGGGCTACACTCAAGGAAATGGAAAGTGATCATTTTAATACACTTAGAGTCTGGCAAAGGTGCCAGAGTACTGGGAGCACTTTCTCTTATGAACACCTATATAAATAAAAAGCCTTATATGGAAAGAAAGGAGAAGCAGATTCTCAAGACTATCCTTGCTGCTACTGCGATTGGCAAAAAAAAATCTGCTTCTGAATGCATAGGTGAGAAACTGTACCTCTAATTTGTGTCAGTTTATGCAATGAAACTTTGGGGTGACTTTTTTTACCCATGAAGAGTAAAACATATCCCCAGTTCCAACTGTCATCCCAACACCAATTTCATTAAAGGAACACAATGGAAACTTTTGGGAGCAAGAATTCCT